>NC_138227.1:26304918-26877418 GCF_964197995.2 Scardinius erythrophthalmus | reverse complement strand
TTTTTTTTTGTGTATCAAAGTAAAGTTTAATACATTTTAATTCACTTTCATTTGAGAGAATCAGATTTGACTACATAATGAGTTATTAAACAAAGTATTTTTTCTAAAATGTTGCAGAATAAGTTGTGATAGTGGCTTAAAGTGTAACTTCGCTGATTTTCAACACGCTTTATATTGTTACAATGTTTGTAGTATATGTAAATGAAGAGTTAGCCATTCTCTGTGTTACCTGGACCGTGAAATTTACGTTTATTTGTCAGCAAAAGTCCGATGGATGACGCAAAACCAATTTCAAATTGCCGTTGTGCATTATTAGTTTTTGTTGACATTTTCGTTCGAAGTTGTGTCATTGGAAACACTTGATATTTTTCATATTTTTATCACCCCATTATACAGATGTTTTCATCTAATTTGATAAAAGAAATCCTGACATAATTTAGAGTATTAATTTGACCTCTGTCTCATTAATCCTTCCCTAGGGGACAACTTAAGTAAAACGCAGCTCAGCTTTTTATCGAATTAAATTTATTGGAAAAGCATAGGAAAAATCTGTAAGAAACATTATTTATTTCTAGTTTATTGGTCAAACAGTGTGGGGGAAAATTGATCCATTTTATTGATAACCATTTATAGCTTTCAAAGATCAATGCACCTATAGACAAGTAAATTAGCTTTATTTATAAAGTAGTTTTATTTAGTTTGTTCCATTGTAAAGCATCACCCACACCTTAATCTTTAATTGCGGTGTTATCGCTCCATTTTCTAAGCAATCCTTAGTTCAGAGAACCAACACGCACTGGCTCTATGCGGATTACACCTGTGGAGGCACGTCTAATTAGATTTGTCTACCCTGGCTGATAAAAGTGAGAAAAAGACAGTACTGTTTTGCTGATGGCTCTTACTGAGAGTGATATGTCTTCAGTATGGCGTTTTGCAGAGGTTTATGGGTAGAATCACGGCGTGTAATGCTGTTATTAGGCTGTGATCAGGGTGACAGATAACAGAAGCCCACAGCAGCAAGTGGCCTGCATTTCCCAATGATTCTCTTAATCTTATGCCATGATGGCTATTAAAAAAAATTCCAATTTAGGCAGCTTGAGTGCCAGGCGGGCTACAGTAAGAATGGCTTTAATTGCGATGAGTTACTGCGCTCGCTGTTGTAATCGGGCCCAGATCTTGAAAGGAGTGTTAGCACGTCTGACAAATTGATTTAATACCAATGTGATTCTTTCTCCCTAATGATCTCCTGATTCCTCTTCTCCCAGGGTGTAGACACTCGGATTTCTAACCACTTTTTAATTGCAACTCCTTCTTTATTGTATGTGCAATGTGCATGCTTTTTCAGTTAAAAACGTGCGCAATGTACTGAGGCTCTGGCTCATTCCACAGTCCCAGTTTAGCTTCAGCATGATACCGCTGCGGTAGGGAACGGGTGATTTATGGACAATTACAGCGCTTTTTTGTGGAGTCAACAGTGTGTGTGGAAGAAAGGAGGAAATGAAGGAAGAGGCCGGTTGGTCCCTTAAATGCCTGACTGTAGATGTCTGTCAGTGATGTTATTTAGTACCTCTGCATCCTTTGGGATTCTGCATACAGTATGCGCCCCATCCAGATATCTCGCAGCAGTACACTAACCACATCTTGCAAAATCAAGCCATAATTTGAACCTTTCTCAAACACAGACCTCTGACATAAAGTGATTTGGTCTGTTATTTGCTGTTTTGCACACACATTTACCAATTTTTCCAATGTGGCTCTTCTGTCTCCTCTCTAAATAAATAAATGTACAGTGTATATATGAATTTTTGCATCAGAATATAATGTGCAGTGTTAAAAATGGATATTCATTTTGAGATTTGCTGAATATTGCATTTACACTCTAAATAAATTGTGAAAGATTAACTTTAATCCTTAACTTGAATGTAAAAATAAGAGAAATGAGCATGAACAATTAATTATTAACCAATATATAGGCATATCGGACATATTAACTGATATATTGTGCTGGATAGTTGATAGTGTCCTTACCTTCTTAAAAATAAAGATTCCAAAAGGTTGTTTTTTTTACAGTGATGCAATAGAATAACTATTTTTGTTTCCCCAAAGAACCTTTTAGTGAACAGTTTTTCCTTTTTCCTTTTGTGGAATGGAAAAGTTTCATGAATGTTAAAAGGGGCTTTCTCACCGGAGAAACGTTTTCATAGTTCATATAAATATTGGTGGTAGTACGCTCTTTTTGGTGTCGCACCGCAGGCACTGGGAATGATTTTAGTTATAGGAACGCCTTTTGGGGGAACTAAATTAGCTCCTACTTCAGAATAGGGTCTAACCTAGCACAATAGGAACTACCAGTGATTGGCTGAACGCATTCCATACGAAAATCTGGCACCCGCCACTTTTAAAAACTAGTGCAAACGCACAGTTAAGATTTACTTACTCCACGAACATGGAAAACCATGATAGAAGTCCAGGCACTTCTCAACCAATCACGGCTTCTTCCATCCTCCAGTTGTTGCCGTTGTTGAATGTTGCGCTGAAATTACCTCGCTGTTGGCCAGCTTACGACACTTCAGAGTTTCTACTGCGAGTGCGAAGTCAACCAGGAAAATGGCCCTTGGGAAAATCGTGTTCTCTGGGGAACCGCACTGGCGGCTAGTTCCTATAACTGAGTTCCTATACTCGTGTGAAAGCCTCTAAAGGCTCTTCATGAAACCATAGGTACCAATAAAGAACCTTTATTTTTAAAGGCCCATTCACACAGAGAATAATATCTATAACGATAATGATAAAGATATAATTTTAAAAATTCTAAATTTAAAACAATAGCAGAGTCCACACCAGAACTTAAACAATAATGCCAAAGAGTAATATCACTGGAATCACTTTCAGAAAGACTTTTGAAACATTGAAAGTCAATCAGAATCCATCCTAGAGCTCAAGCATTTAAAGCGGCAGATGACAGAACTGCTGCATGCTTATAATAAACATAATGTTACTGTGCACTTTAATTTCCTTTTATCATTGTAAAGCTGCTTTGGAACAATCTACATTGTTAAAAGCACTATATAAATGAAGATGACTTGACGTGTGTGGATAGTAATATAGCCATCGTTATAGTGTGTAATATATAGTAAATAAAATCCCACCCTACATTTGTGTTATTCTTTAATATTTTTCCCATCAATGTCATATGAAAGTGGGTTGCAAATGCATTTCATGTTGACTCAGCAGGGACTAATGGTACATTCAGGAATGGTTTTGAACCTTCAACATTTTAGTTAGATTCAGACATTCTTATCCATTCAGCTACAACATATTTACCTCCTGTCTTCGGACAGGCAAGGGTCTCTTTAAGACAGATCTTCAGAATCTCTAATCCTTCTTAGATATATTAACTCACACCTTACACTTTAAACATAGGCATGCAAACCTATGTAATACTCTAAACAAGAGCTGGATGATGGAGTATGTCATATATCTGTCTGTTTGTGCAAGGTCACAGAAACTGGCCCAACCAGTTTTGATCCTGCAATGTACGGGTCATTGAAACCAGTCTCAGCATGTTTTGATGCAAAGAACAGTGCATGTGCATTTACATGATGTGCATTATTTCAATTCAATTATTATTATTTTTTTTTTCAGTTTGGAGCATTCAGCACTGGTGGGACTTGTTGTAGCACATCCAAAAAGCTTGGTTTTGGTTTATCTTTCTCTTTCAGCTCTTCATGTACTGTTTGGGAAGTGGGTTTGTTGTGTAGGAGGCATACTGCGCCTACTCATGCATAATTTGCGACATGTTTAAGTCTAAATTTAATGAGATTAAAAAAAAATAAGTGGTACTGAAATATAGTTTTCATTAGTGGCTAGTTTGCATTAAATATTCTTACAGATGCTGCACCTCCAGAGGCTAATTTCATTTATTTTTCTAACAAATGTGGTGGTTTATATTAACATTTAATGTCATTTAATGTTTAATGTGTTTGTGCTTTCATGTTCTCTAAGCAAAGCAACTAACACGAGTTTTTATATATAGTATGCTGTTTTTCTTCAGTAGAACAGAAGTTACACAGCAGGATCACAAAAGGAGTCGTTTTAAACTGTTCGCACGGCTCTTTTTGATACAATGAAAACCCAAAATGAAATAACAGTATTATATAAGCCTTGTGCTATATTTGAAGTCTCAAGTAGACTAAAATGAATGTTTTTATTTCTTTAACCTCCTCCCTTTCGCTTTTGCCGCTTTCTTGCGCTTTACAGACATTTAAAGTGAAATCAGTGGAATTCATGATTCATTCTTTGTGTTGTTTTGTATTATTTGCTTGACTGAGAAGCTAAATGTTTACTTTTGAAGGACACGCTCACAGAAGAATACTTTAATTTGTGTTGTAGAGAGGGAATGGGCCACATGAGCAGGTCACCTTCCTGACGAATGAACAGAAGATGACATCAGCACGGAAGGCGAGCATTGCCGTGGGGGTCGTCGTTTCCCTGCTGGTAGTGGCCGCAGTCGTCGGATTTCTTGTGTGGCTCTTTGTTGGTAAACCGCTTCACCAATTTTCTCTAGGGAACTTGCTCTTAAATCAAGAAGGTTGCACACCTATACTACCTTTCAAATGTTTGGGATCTCAAATGCTCAACCTTTATTTATCATGAACTGATCTGATGTATTTATTTTTACAGTAAAAAAACAAAAAAACTGCATTTATTTGACATGGAAATCTTTAGTAACATCATAAATGTCTTTACTGTCGCTTTTGATCAATTTAATACATTCTTGCTGAATAAGTGTTCATTTCTTCAAAATAAATGTTACTGACCCTAAACATTTGAATGGGTAGTGTACAATTCCTACTATTTTAATTAATACAAATTTTCCATCTCTCAGTCAGGAGCAAAGAATTGGAAGGTGAGTCCACCACTCAGAAAGCCAGCTCATCCACGCTGGTTTACAGCGGACAGATAAGGCTTCTCAAGCCGGAGTACAGCCCAGTATATGACAACCCTGAAAGTACGGAATTCCAACAAGTGGCAAAAGACCTGGAAGGAATTGTGAGTTTTTGTTCTTCTCAGACTTTTCTCCTTTGACAGTTTATGAGTGTTCTGGAAACTTTGACTTCCTTTTGAGATCCTTTATTCTAAACTGAAGAGTGATTCAGTTTTTTTTCTGTCCTCTTCATAATGAGCACTAGAGATGCACCATATTATTTGTATTTTGATATTTAAAAAAAAAAAAAAATCAGTACGTAGACTTTCAGTCATTTAAGTGTTTGCGTCTTATGAGGCAATAAAGCCTCATCTGAAGTGGCATATGCCACAAAAATGGCATTTACACATATTGTTGGGATGGAATATATCACCATATATATTGATTTTGGTAAATATAGGTAAATTTGTCTTTATCCTCATGGTAACCTGTTGTTGTTTTCTGTCATGGTATATTTATTTTCAAAGACTCATGGCAAAGTTACTGACTATATTCTGGCAAGGCAGTCATCATGCTTGTTCATTAATTTCTGTTGATTCAACAGACAAGGATGTGTTATACTGTTCTATCAGATTTGTGTATTTCTTCCGTATCATGCTGAAAAGCACAAGACTGCACTCCTGAGCTATGTCTGCTTCAAACAAAGAACTTCCCATTGCCCTGCAGAGCCAATAAACAAAGATTGACTCATTAGGTTCACATTACGCGCTGAATGCCACAATGATCAGTGTCAAATATTTTATTGTGAAAGCAAAACTTTACAAAGCCTGTTTTGGGACCTTTTAGGATTTATCTTGACTTTTTTTGTTATTAAAGATTTAAAATGTAAATATTGCTAATCATTTATTTAGACATTTGTACAAAGGTGATCATCTGCTGCCAAATCGATTAATCAGATCTAACATAAAAGTTTGTGTGTATAAAATGTGTCTATATATTCTGTATATATATATATATATATATATATATATATATATATATATATATATAGATATATAGATATATATATATAGATATATATATATATATATATATATATATATATATATATATATATATATATATATATATATATATATATATATATAGATATATAGATATATAGATATATAGATATATAGATATATATATAGATATATATATAGATATATATATAGATATATATATATATATATATATATATATATATATATATATATATATATATATATATATATACAATATATATAGATATATATATATAAAAATATATATATATATACACACACACACATTATTATATAAACAAATACTTTTGTTAGATCCGATTCATTTGAAATGATTGTATTGTGAAAAGGGTTGTTACATGTTGTGCTGTTACTGTCATTGGCCATTTATTTCTTAAAAAAAAAAATATTCTAAATAATAATCTACCGTTTCTTTTTCAGATGAACGATACATTCACCAGAGATCCTTTACTTTCCAAATACTACACCAAGTCTGTCATCACTGCCTTCAGGTACAGCTGAGCCAAAGAGCACTGATCTAGACAAAGCTAGATTTATAGCACACTCTCTAAATCTAATAGTTTTTAAATTAAAGAATAGATCATTCTTTATGTCTTGATTTTAATGCCTAGTGGTTTCGCTGATAGAGATAAATTACAAGTCTCATAGAATCTGGGTTAAAAAAAACACCCTAATAGAATACAAATTATTAATTTCCAGTTCAACTATTACTGTTGCTCATACTCAGGGTAAGGGACCATAAAAACAGGACAAAAATTCATTACACTGAATCAGAGTATCATAGATAATGGGCTCATTTTTATTTGGGTCAGTAAGAAACCACCCAGAACACCCTAGCAACAGCATAGCAACAGCCTTAAAACCATTAAAAAAAACACCTTAGCAGCTGCATAGAAACACCCTGACAACAACAAATAATAGCCTAGCTTTTGACAGTGAGTTTTACATAGGCAAGTACCACAAAAAATCTAGTTGTATTTGCTTTCATTCAATAATATGTCAATATCATTCATCTGCAGTGAAGGAACCTTAGCGTATCATTGGTCTCAGTTTGACGTTCCTGAGATGGACCAGGAGATCGTCCCAGAGCTGACAGAGCAGCGTGTGATCGAGGCTCTGCAAAAGAACATCCGACAGGAGGGCAAACGCTTCGGGAGCGTCGCAATCACTTCTAGCGACATCACCGCTTCATGTAAGATGATTGCTAATTACAAAGAAAGAGCATATTTGCTTCTCAGAGTCACAGTGCAATAATTAGGGTGAATAAAGGAAGATTAAATTGAAAACGGTTGTTGAAAACTACATTATGACTGTTTTTGTAGCAAAATACCACGACTAACGTATATAAATGAAAAAACTAATTGGAATGGCTCCTTTAGGAGTGCTGATGCTTTTTAATAACTTTCTAGATAACAGTAGGGACTTCCCTCCAATGTGTGGCTCAATGCAACAGAGTAATTCTCTGTTTCTACAAAAAAAAAGCTGTTACTGTCTGTCCTTCTCCAGTCCCCATTTGCATTATATACACGAGAGCAGCAGGCCTGAGTGACACCTCAGTGCCCTGCTTAAAATTATATATCTGTACGGAGACTCATGTAGCTGTAGTGAGGTGAGAGACTGGTATTTGTGAACGTCGCAGTCAAGGTGAGGGGTGGAGGAGAAGGAACAGAATGTCTGACAGGCCTGTGGAAAATGGACGGAAAGAGGACTGAAAAAAGGACAGCATGCATCATTTTCTCTCTCTCTCTCTCTGTCTCTGCAGCCACAGACCCTCGGATGGCCAGGGACCCCAGATCCAGTGAGTAAAGTGTGTCCCATTTCAGTCACCGCTGCACTGTAATTTTCCACCTGGGTTGCCGTGCTCTCTCCTGTCACTCACTGAAAAATGCCTGCCCGCCTCCATCTCACGCTCACTCTGTCTCTCGCTCGCTTTCCCTTCCACTTACCTTACTGTGCACAACACACAAGATCTCAAAAACCTGTTTTTCTACCACAGAAAGCAAATGTACAACTCTTCAACAGCACTTATATACAAATGTTTAAACTATCTGAATTAAACTGCAAGTGCATTGAAATTTGTTATGGCTTTATAGTCAACATGAAAGCAAAACAGACCCGTTTTACTTCAATTAAAGGCTGGCCCACATTGAAAGATCTTTAAAATCTAATCAGATTTTCTAAATTTGAGACCACGAACATGACGATTAAAAAAAATCATCGATTTAAGTTTTGTTTGTTGTTTGGAGTGCCACAATATGACCAAGACAACACGCACTAACAGATTCCATTCACAAACAACCGGAGTCCCGTCTGTGAGAACTGGAAATCTCGCGAAATCTCTTGAGGTCAAACGTGACTTTAGAGTAAACAAACATGGCGGACGACTTGCAAGAAGAAATGGCGATCTTCCGTCAGCTCGCTTTCTGATTTGGTGTGGTTTTATTCCACATTACAGTCTACTGAGTGCATGTGTGTTTGTGCAACAGCATTTCTGATCATAAATATGCAACATGACAACAATAATTAACAGCAAGATAACGATTTCAGAACATTAATTTTGAATTATGGTGGCGTTTTGGGTGTTACTTTGTTGTCTGTTTGGTTAGAGTTGGGACCTTACACACAGTGATTGATCAAATATGCATCTTTTTAGTTTTGCAACCGCCACATTCTATTGATCAATTCCGGGTTGACAACATCAAGTCCCGCCCTGTGTTTTTTTTTTTTTTTTCTCATTTGATAAACCAGACCCGAATCCAGATTACTCTTACCACAAATGGGAAAAAAGATAATTGATGAAGAGGGCAAAGAGTCAGTCACGACAACAGAGAGAAAAATTCACAAATATTCATCCCTTGAAAGAATTGATAAAAATAGCATGATAAAAAGGTTACATGTTTACTTCATTATGATTGGTTGATTTCATATCTCTGCTGAGCATATACCCCTCTGTTACTAAGCAAATATAATGTCCACTGTGTTATGCCTTCCACTATTCCTCAAGTTAGTTTTAGCATGTGCTTGTTCCAATTTTCTCCATCATCAGCAAGAGGCTGTTATTATGCACTCTTGACCTTCCCCTTAATATACTAGAACTTTCACTGTGTATTTCCTCATATTTTTTAAACATATGCAAGTAGGTGTCTTTTTAGAATAAGAACGCAAATTCCATTTCCATAAATAAATTGCATTGTGGGATCTGCATATGTTGTATACTGCTCATTTAGGGAAATACAAGTATACAAGCAGTCATCTGAAGTATCTGTTGAGTACATGGTTTGAATGTAGATACTAGCATGCAACAAAGATCAGATCTTTATACTTTTCCTGTTTCTGTTGTCAGATAAATGCTTTTACAGTCTTGTTGCTGAAACGACCAGCAAAGAATTTACATCTCCCGGACACCCAAGGAAATACCCAGCTCACTCCCGATGTCAGTGGCAGATTCGCGCCCCTAAAGGCTACTCCATCATTGTCAAATTCAAGACCTTCCACATCGAGGATGACTGTGCCAATGACTATGTGGCCATCTACGACTCTCTCAGTCCTGACAGCACCCACGCCATCACAAAGTGAGTATATGCAGCTTTCAAACCTCAGATTTGACTTCCTGTCATAACATATACCAGTGTTGCTTATAGCAATATTCTGAGTTAAATACCAGTGTCGTAGATTTTTCCCTAAACCTAACTATCTGGGTTGTCTCCAATCGACAATCCCTGGGTTATCTCCAATCGACATTCCCTTTCTATTCTAAGTCTACCTGGATTGTCTCCAATCGACATTTCCTTTCTATAGTCTACCTGGGTTGTCTCCAATCGACATTCCCTAACGTCTCCAATCGACGCTTAATAAATAGTCTACCTATTTAATAAATAGTCTACATTCTTCCCTAACTAGCTTTCTTCCTGTGCAGGAATAATCGACAAACAGACCTTAGCAAATGTCCTTTAAATGCTTTAATCACGGCCGGAGGATCTCTCGAGCAGTTCTCAGAGAATCTCCCCCAAGAAGAAGCAAGGCCGGAGGATCTCAGACAAATTCCATTGAGAATCCCACCAGCTAAAAGAATACAACAGTTTTTATATAATAAGGAGGTATGGCAAAAATGTCATACTGCATTACATAATTTCCCCACAATTTGATTTGTTTTACTGATTACTTCATTGTTAATCACAAGGTTCAAATTTTGTCATCTGTCTAGTTTCAATTCCCAAATGTGTTATTTTTACACTCACACAACCAAAGTAAAAGGGGTATGGCAACACAACACACAACATTCAAAAACACAGGACAGAACATTTTAGTACATTGTGTTTCAAAGTGTTATCATGTTAGGTCTGAAAAGGAAATAAGGTTAGATGTTAGAGATATGGTTAGTTTGATATACAGTTTAATATTTTATCTATTAAAAATCCACCACACCAGCTATGCTCTATTGAAAGAATCTGTGACATTCTATTAATTTAACAAAAAAATTAGCATAGTTTAACTCTGAATATTGTGACTACATTGTAATGCTGAATGCACTTAAGCATTTTGATTAAGCATTGAGAAATTTGTCTTACTATATTGAGCAAAATAACCCATTTTTCCCACCTTAAAAAAATTAAAAACGCACTTTTAGGGACCTCAAATTTAAAAGAGAGAGAAAAAAAGAGTTAAAATGTTTTTTTTTTGTCTCTTCTGCTCACCAAAGCTACATTGATTTGATAAAAAAAAAAACAGTAATATTGTGAAATATTATTATGATTTAAAATAAGCATTTTATATTTTGAAATGTAATTTATTTCAGTGATGGCAAGGCTGAATTTTCAGCATTATTAATCCAGTCTTCAGTGTCACATGATCCTTAAGAAATCATTCTAAAATGCTGATTTGGTGCTCAAGAAACATTTCTGTGCTACAGTTGCTTTGTTTTTGTGGAAACCATTTTTAAAGATTCTTTGAGAATAGAATGTTCAAAAGTCTTTACTGTCACTTTTGATCCATTTAATTCGTCTTTTCTGAATAAAAGTATTATTCATATAAATAAATATTGATTTATTAAAAAAAAAAAAATAATAACTCACCACAAACTTTTAAACCATAGTGTTTAGGAAATATAGCACTATCTTTTATACGTCAAGGACAAAGCCCCCTCATCGCTGGGCAGCGGTTACTTGACTCTTTTTTTTTTTTTTCAATTCAGTTTCATTTTTCATGGTTGGCCTCAGGCTTCTAACTGAAGATTGGCTTGTTAAGACCTCTCTCTAGCACCTCTCAGATACATGCCAATTTTTAGTCACCTTATCACAGGCTTTAGGAAAGGAGCGCTTATTTTTCTTTTCTTTTCTTTTCTTGGTGTATTTATGCTACACAACAAATCACCTGAAGTGTATAGGTCGCAAACTGTATCTTGAAGCCAGTGGGCTCTGAACATAATACCCACAACACTGCTCAGCCGTACGGTGACACAGAGCCATTCAGTTCTTAATAATGTTGTTACGCCACACTCTCTCTCTCTCTCTCTCTCTCTCTCTCTCTCTCTCTCTCTCTCTCTCTCTCTCTCTCTCTCTCTCTCTCTCTCTCTCTCTCTCTCTCTTCAATTCAATTCAATTCAATTCAATTCAATTCAATTCAAAATTGCTTTATTGGCATGACTGTACATGTTACAATATTGCCAAAGCTTGGAACACATAGAATAATTATACAGTATAAAATTATAAAGTACAAAAAAATAGAATATTATAACATAACTTAAATCTAAATGAACAACTTAAATTAATTGTACAAATTAACAGTGAAACAAATTATAATATCTGTGAACGTTTTACACCACAGTGTTTTAACATATACACACACACACGTCACTGAAGGTCACTGTGGTGGACAGTAGGGAAACACACTGAGGTCAGACACACACATCACACACACATTCACCTGCTGTCTCTCAGGCTGTGGCACACACACACGTATCTGGCAGCGAGTGCTGCTGTCTGGCCCTCTCCTAGCAGGATCTTCATCTGATCTACTTCAGTCATGGCTGTGAAGTTCTGTATTAGGTTAGTGAGTTTGGTAAAGTAGAGTTCTCTGACTGAACTGTATTTGTGACAGTGAAGGAGGAAGTGCGTCTCTGTCTCGATCTCTCCTGTCCTGCAGTGAATACACACCCTCTGCTCTCGGGGTAACCAGTTCTTCCTGTGTCTGCCCGTCTCGATGGCGAGACTGTGTTCACTCAGCCTGTACCGGCTCAGGATCCGTCTCTGCTTTGTGTCTCTCACACTCTGGAGATATTCTTCCAGTTCATAATTTGATTTCAGATTTCGATAGAATTGTAATTTACTTTGTGTTTTAGTTTCCTGATCCCAATGTTCCAGATATGTACTTTTAGACTGTTTGGTAATTTGGTTTATTCTGATGTTAGTGTGAGAAGCAGTGCTGGTCTGAGACTGGTTAGAGTTAGTAGGGTTAGTCGGGTTAGTGAGTCTCAGGACCAGCTGACTGAGGAGACTCTTTTCGGGGTTCAGTTCTTGGGTTTGTAGTGCTTTAAAATGTAGCGATTCTGTGGGACTTGATTTTAGATGCATCCAGAATTTGAGGGATCTTTTTTGCATATTAATAATCAATGGGAATCGGCCTAATTCTGCCCTACATGCATTATTGGGTGTTTTCCTTTGTAGTTTCAGAATCATTTTGCAGAATTCAGTGTGTAGGGCTTCTGTTGGATGCCTGTCCCATCTAGTGTAGCTCTGATCACTGAGTGGACCCCAAACCTCACTTCCATACAGTGCAATGGGCTGAATTACACTATCGAAGATTTTACACCAGATTGGAATCGGTAATTCAATGTTTTGGAATTTTTTCTTGATTGCGTATAGAGCTCTTCGAGCTTTATCTTTGAGAGCATTCACTGCCACACTGAAACTCCCCGATGCAGTGATGACCAGGCCGAGGTAAGTTTACTGCATCGTGTGCTCTAGGGCGGTGCTGCCTAGACTGAACTGGTATCTGTGTTCCTGACATCTGGGCTTCTTCTGAAAGACCATAATGTTGGTCTTGGTGAGGTTGACTGCCAGGGCCCAGTTCTGGCAGTAGTTCTCTAGCAGGTCCAGGTGCCGCTGCAGTCCCTGTGCAGTGGGTGACAGCAGCACCAGGTCGTCTGCGTACAGCAAGAGCTTGATGCTCCTGTCCTGCAGAGTGAGTCCAGGGCCCGTAGACTGCTCCAGCTGCACCGCTAGTTCATTAATGTAGATGTTGAACAGCGTTGGACTCAGCCCACAGCCCTGCCGCACTCCTCTCTTCTGGGTGAAGAATTCTGTGTGTTTGTTGCCAATTCGTATTGCACATTTGTTGTTCGAATACATTGATTTTATAGTGTCATAAACTTTACCCCCTACACCACTTTGTAAAAGTTTGTAATATAATCCGTTGTGCCAAATAGAATCAAATGCTTTTTTGAAATCGACAAAGCATGCAAATATTTTTCCGTTTTTGGTCTGTTTTACGTGTTTATTGATTAGGGTGTGTAGGGTGTAAATGTGGTCAGTAGTTCTGTGATTTGGAACGAAGCCAATCTGACTTGAGCTCAGGACATTGTGTTCGTTAAGGAAGCTTACAATTCTGTTGTTTAAAATACTGCTAAATAACTTCCCCAGATTACTGCTCACACAAATGCCTCTGAAATTATTAGGGTCCAATTTATCTCCACTCTTATGAATTGGGGTAATAAGTCCTTGGCTCCAGATGTCAGGAAAGCAGCCTGAACTAAGTACAGTGTTGAACAGTTTGAGCACGGCCGTCTGCAGCTCAGGTGTGCTGTGTTTCAGCATCTCTCCTAGAATGCCGTCAGGACCACAAGATTTCTTTCCTTTAAGGCTCTTGAGTTTGTTTGTCAATTCTTCGTGTGTAATTGGGAAGTCAAGTGGATTTTGATTATTTTTAATTGTCTCTTCAAGAGTTTGTAGATTTTGTTTGAACAGATTATAATTATCATTAAGTTGGTTTGATGGGATTTCTTTATACAAGTTTTCAAAATGATTTGTCCAGATTTCTCCATCTTGAATTGGCAGGTCTTGTGGTTTCGTTGTGCTCAGATTGTTCCACATATCCCAGAACTGATTCTGATTTATTGAATGTTCTAATTCTTCTATACTTTTGGTCAGATGGTGTTGCTTTTTCACTCTAATTGTATCTTTATATATTTTTAGTTTAGAAAAGTATTCAGTTCTTATCTCAGTGTTGTTTGGTTCTTTATGTTTCAGATTTGATAATTTTCTAAGTTGTTTTCTTAATGTTTTGCATTCTGAGTCAAACCATTTTTCATCTTTTGGAGAATTTTTAGTGTATTTTTTGCCTTTCTTTTTCAATTCACTTTTATGTGCTGCTTTTTTAAATATGTAATTGATTTCATTTGTAGCCAAATTAACACCATCTTTAATTGTTTCGAATTTCTTATTAATAAATGTATTTATTAACTGTTTTAGTTCTTCAGAGCTGAGGGCTTGCACAAATTTGTCTGCGCTGTCTGAAGCCCATCTGTACCTCTGCTGGACCGGATACATTTGGCAGGTTTCCGGCCTGTTTTGTTCTGGTGTGTGATGTGTTTTGATATAGATGTTAGTTTGGTTATGGTCGGAAAGCTGAGTTTGCTGTTTGACAGTGAATGCATTGAAGGAGGATGGGTCCATGTCAGTGATGGCATAGTCAACTACACTAGCTCCAAGGCCTGAACAACACGTGAACCTCCCTAAAGAGTCCCCTCTGATCCGGCCGTTCAGTATGTACAGGCCTGAGGCTTAGCAGAGCTGCACCAACTCTCTACCACTTCTATTCACCGTTTGGTCAAGGTTGTTTCTCTGTGGAAGTTTTCTTGTGAGACTCGGGGGATTTTGGCCAAACACATATTCATTGCCCTTTGGATCTATGACATCAGGTTCAGATCCAGTTCTGGCATTAAAGTCTCCACACAGCAGCACATTTCCCTGGGCCTGGAAACGGCTGATTTCTGTGTGGACGCTGTTGAGGTATTCCTCATCATGGTAAGGGGACTCCGCTGGGGGAATGTAGATGGCACAGAGATATGTGTCTGTAGCTGAAATGCCAATTTGGTTTAATTTTAACCAGCAATGAAATTCTCTCTCTCTCTCTCTCTCTCTCTCTCTCTCTCTCTCTCTCTCTCTCTCTCTCTCTCTCTCTCTCTCTCTCTCTCTCTCTCTCTCTCTCTCTCTCTCTCTCTCTCTCTCTCTCTCTCTCTCTCTCTCTGTCTCTCTGTCTCTCTGTCTCTCTCTCTGTCTCTCTGTCTCTCTGTCTCTCTGTCTCTCTCTCTCTCTGTCTCTCTCTCTGTCTCTCTCTCTCTCTCTCTCTCTCTCTCTCTCTCTCTCTCTCTCTCTCTCTCTCTCTCTCTCTCTCTGCCAAGCACCAAAGGAATATTCTGCTGCTGCTTCTGGAAGTCTATAGCAGGCCATAACTGCTTGCGGGAAAATTAAGGAATTTGGCACACTGATAGAGGACAGTATGAACTGCCACCATAGCAAATTTGGAGTCTCTAACTCAATCCCTCTAGCATCACCAACTGTACAAATTTTCTACTTTTGAACCATTTTTCAAACTCCTCCTAGACAGTTTGTCTGATTTTGTTGAAAATTTAATCCAATCTTCTTCAGACAATGCAGGCAAAAAGTTATAAAAATCTTTTTGATAAACCCAGCCGTTATCAAATAACACACAAACTAATTAGTTTAGTTACAAATTGACTTTTGTACGTAGTAGAGATGGGCCGATTACCGGTTTCACTATAAACCACGATAAAATGTACTGACGGTTAGTAATATCGTTTAAAATTTAATTATCATTAAAACCGTGTTTGATTATCTCGATTTTAGATCCGGTTCAGCCAGCAACAGTCTCACGCAGGCTCAGCGCGCAATGTTATTTTTTATATTCAAGAAGGAATTGCGGAAGGCAGTGACCGTGCTCGGGAGATTTTTCAGCCTTTTAAAAGAACCAATTCTGAGGTGTGGTCATATTTTGGTTTTAACAAAAGTCCTGAGGGACACTTAATCGAGGATGGTCACCCTGTCAGCAGAACATGCACAAGAAAAAGTCGCTGCAATAATAGGGGGAAACTTCAGATCTGCCGAGTCGTCTTGTGTGACCATCACCGACTGATGTATAGCGAACGCAAGGCAAGTTAACTTTGACTTCAATACCAAAACTACGTCTGGGAAATAATTGCAGTAGCACCTCAATGCAGTACACAAGATCCGAGGGGAGGAGTCGGATCTTATATAAGGGGTGGAGATTGGTAGGTTTAGGGGTGGAGATGGGTAGGTTTAGGGGTGGGTTTAGGGATCAGGGGGTGGAGATTGGTAGGTTTAGGTATGTAAGTTGGGAGGAGTTGGATTTTATCCGACTCCTCCCCCTGGATTTTATGCTCTGCAGTGAGGACCATCTCAATAATTGGGCATAAAATGCTGTTTTAAGTTGAACTATATATCAATCACTTGAAATAAACGTGAAGCTTCCGCAAAGAAAAGTTTGCAGCAAGTGGCTTAGCCAAAGAAGAACGAACAAGTTCAAACAAGACTATTAAGAGTGACATTTAAGGGATAATGATTTATATTCATTATACACTTATTACACCGATTTTTTTTTTACCACATAATTACGGGGACATTGAATTGAGATTAATGTTTTAAATCTTACCTGTTTATAAATCCATTATGTACAGCGTACAAAACAATCGTTCAGACAAGATGATCACAACAATATGCTATTATCAAACTCTGTAAACAATAAATCAACTCTGATTTAATTTTCAATACAATTAAAAACGGAGACGCAAGACGGCAAGTTCTATTTGAATGAAATGAGAGAGCGCGTCCATTGTGATACATAACGTCTGTCAGAGAGTTTGAAGTCTGCCCAGATGAAGAATACAAGACAGTGCAAATTAACTGGTAGTTCCACGAGACTTTTATAGATGTTTTCTCTCAGTTAAGCACACTCTTCACATACATGTCGAAGAGCGAATGTTAAAAGGGAAAAGAAAACACTCTAAAACACGCTACAAATCAAAGTGGAAGTAAACACATTATAATAAAACAACGGTCAGCATTAGAGCAGTCATCTTCCTCTTTGCGTGATCAATCTCACTCGCACTGTGCGTGCGCGCTCACATAAAAACAGCATGCATACAATAATGTACGCCATAGAAGTTATCTTAAAGGTCCCGTATTATGCCCCTTTTCACAAGATGTAAAATAAGTCTCTGATGTCCCCAGAGTGTGTATGTAAAGTTTCAGCTCAAAACACCCAACAGATCATTTTTTACAGCATGTTTAAATTTTAATTTTTTGGGGCTCAGAAAAACGCGCTGTTTTAGTGTGTGCCCTTTAAATGTAAATAAGCTGCTGCTGGACGACCCAGGGGGCGGAGCCTCATGAGCTCGCGGTCAGTCTCTCAGGACAATTTCATCTCACAGAATGATGATAATATCAGAAACTGTCAGTAACGGTGTTCAGTTCGAGTCGGACAATAATGCCTACAGAGTCAGAGTGCTGTATAGAGATGGAACAGGTATAGTTTAGTAGTTTAATTACGGTTATTATAACGTATTTGTCATCTGCTTGTATGTATCCATTATTTATTAATAGCCTACAAGTCAGAGCTAAGTAAACACAGTAACAGTAAGAGCTGAGTAAACACAGTAAGTTATAAGAAGTGGGCAAGTACATACTGTAAACGAATTTCGGTAGAGTTGAGGGAGCATTCCTGTGGGCGGAGGTTAGGCAAAAAAACTGTTCTACTGACGTCATTAAAGAAGGAAGTAGAGGGATGTAGTCCAAGCGGGCCGTTCGATGTAGGCGACTTCTGTTAAATAAAATATCTCGCTTGGCATTGAACTTTGAGCTTTATAATTTTACAGATATTATTTATGCTCTAACAGCAACATTACACACTAACTAAAGTTTGAAACATGGGATCACGAAGAACGGGACCTTTAGGCACATCCACACTCATGTCATGAACACTACTTAACACTAGGTGGTCTTTACAATGGATGTGCGCGGTGTTATAATGCGTTGCTATTGACGACCATCATTATAAGGAAGGAAATGCTTTAAAAAGTGATAGAGCTGCTTGTTTTATTTGTTGTTTGTTGATTTTCAAATATAAAACTTGTTGAAATGTCTTCAGTGTGATTATCAACTCTTTTTGAACACTTTCATCTCGTTTTAACAAAACCGTGATAATATTGATAATCGCGATAATTTTGGTCACTATAATCGTGATATTAAATTTTCATACCATCCCATCCCTAGTACGTAGCGCTTGCGAAAACAAACGTAAGGCTGTATCTCTGCAATGCTTTATCGTATTCAGACCAAACTTGGTACGTCATCACAAGTATGACTTTGGTTTTGATTTTGAATTTTCTACCAAAATGCTGTATTTTACGAAAACATGAACCTATCGTTACAAAACTCTGTAAACAGTACGATGTCCTGAAGGAGCTGGAGAAGTTTTGAACCAGCGCCACCTAGTGGAAAAATATAATGTTCAAATTCACCTTACGGTTTGCGTAGCAATTTAGCAAATTTAGAGTCTCTAACTCAATCCCTCTAGCGCCACCAGCTGTCCAAAGTTTTACTGATGTTTATGCTAATAACTTTTGAACCGTAAGGGCTAGTTGCAGAAATATTTTTTTCCACTGATTCCTTGGCTCAAGCCGATTCAATTGAACCCAATGACGTCATTTTCCATCATGTAAATTCTTCTGCTATTTAGATTTTTTTTTTTTATTACTTTTTTGAACTCGTCCTAGACGATTGCTCCGATTTTTACGAACATTTAACCAGATCATATTCAGACCATGCCGACAAAAATGTATGGAATTCAAGTTGATTTGTCAAACCGTTCTCGAATACGGCGCAAACTAATTTTACGTAGCACTTGCGAAAACAGACTTAAAGGTATAGTGGAGGATCTTTCCGAATTTTAGATAAGATCCGCCCTCTCCACTTTTTGAATAAGTTTGATTGATTCACCAGAATGATTGACAATTAGGAGGACCAATAGTATAGGTGATCCACCTGGAAGTAAAAAATCCTCCGCTATACCTTTAAGGCTGTATCTCTGCAACTCTATCGCATTCAGACCAAACTTGGTACATGTCATCACAAGCATGACTTGAGGCTACATGCTGCATTACGGCGCAGTGCCACCTACTGGTCCGGAGATACAAAAAAAATGGCTATTTTTGCTTATAACTTCTGAACGATTTGTCCAAAAATCATAAAAGTGATCTTGTTAGATTCAGGGCGTCATGCTGAGTCAACTGATATCCAATTTTGAATCCAATTTTTGAATCCATTTTGAATTTTGTACCAAAATACTGTATTTTATGAACATATATCGTTATGAAACTCGGTATGGGTCATCAATACGATGCCCTAAAGGAGGCTGAGAAGTTTCAAACCAGCGCCACCTAGTGGCACAATTTATTTATCAAATGCTTATAACTCTGGGTGTGGTTGACTTATTTTCACGGGAGTCATCTCCTTAGGTTCCTAAATCCTTTCCGAGTCTAACGATACCAAACATGCTAGGTTTCGCCTTACTGTTTGAGTAGCGTTATGATTTAGCGCTTTAAAAACATTTGCCAATATCTTCGAAACCGTTAAACTGATCTAGACGAAACCACCGTAGGAAGTTTGGAAACATAGGCTGTTGTTAAAATGCTAATGCCCATGTGACAAAATATTAAGAGTAATTGGCAAGAGTAAGTTTTTTTATGTGTTTATACATATAAATGTCAATAACTCCAAAACAAAATGAGATATTTTCACCAAATTAGACACAAATTTGATAAAAAAATTTGGGATTTTGCCTTTTGTTGTTGCTATAATAGAATAAAACATGAAATTGCCATTGACCTCTATACAGTATTGTGATTATAAAATGTTATACTTTATGAACACATTAGCGTATCTTTATGAAACTCGGTACGAGTCATCGGCACCATGCCCTGAAGGTACTCAAAAGGTTTCGAGACAGCACCACCTTTTGTTTGAAAGTGATAATCCATAATTTTTTTTTTTTACTGTATATGATTTTTTTCAGCCATTTTGCCTAAATTCATCTTTAAATGTCTTTAATTGCTACTTGCTGCAGTTGGTCTGACACTCCCAGCCATGTTGGCATGTCTTATCCTCTTCTTGCGCTTGGCCCCGCTAATGGCAGGTCGTAGCTGTATTTATATTATATTGTCTTTCATTTTTGGAACAAATATATTGATAATACTCTCTTCACAGGTTATAATCCATACAGGTGTGCAATAATACAATGCTCTTCTATACAGTTGTCACAGTTCTGACACTCTTTCCATCACAGACAGTGTGGACTTCGCCCTCCTACAAATCCTCTTGAGGTTGATTCTTCTGGTAACATCATGCTTGTCAACCTGGTCACAGACGTGGTCCAGAAACCAGGATTCAAAGCGGTTTACTCTGCCATTCCTACTACTACTGGTAAAACTTGTAACCATTCTGTACAAATGGTTAGCATTTTATAAAGTCATCATCCAGTTCAGATTAAGTCTTTTTATACAACAGTTCTTTCTGGTTCTCGAATCTGATTGGCTGAGAGCCGTGCAATAATTCCCCAGTATCAGCGCAGTTTCACCGTTTGTATCGCTCCGCTTGCTGCGACTGTCACGGCGGTCGAGCAAATCCACCATGTTTTTTACAAATACTACTGTTGTTTTGTCACAAAATGTAGTTTTAAGAGTTTTGAAGGCTAGAATGTAGTTATTTAGACCTCAAATATGTGAGTAATATATAATCATAGTGCCTATTTTACAATGTGTTTAGGCGCTTTCGCAGATGCGAGCTCCAGGCCATCAGTGGCCGTTCAGCGCTCATGTACCTGCAGAGAACAGCTTCATCTTGGCCAGTCCTTCGGGAATTTGCTGCTGGCTCTTATGTAGATAGTGGTTAAACATGAGATATAATTAATTTGGGGTATATCAAACTGGCAATCTTTGGTCTTTAATTACGTTTCATAAGTTTATATTTATGCTATATTTCACTTAAATCCTGTAGCCCACTAGAGTGCTACTTTTGTGCGTTTGACTGAATTGTTTGCTTGTTTATTTCCTATTGTCTTTTATAATGGCTTTTGTCATTAATTTAAATATTGTTGTTCATTAAATATTTTATACAAATAATATGCTGTTTAGTTTTGAGAAATGGTCCGTTAGTGATCGTGATATGGACTTTAGTGAAAGTTACATGAATGTTTTGGCATTAGATGCTAGCAAAGATGCAGGTAATGCATTCGTTTAGTCGATCTCTCTCTCTCTCTCTCATAATAGCATAATACACTACTCTACATAATACAATAAGCTTCAATGAAGCGACTCAACATTCCTCTGTTACTAGTTCTAAAGTGACGTTTTAGAATTGGTAACGGAGGCTTGGGCTCAACTGTCAATTTGAGATTTGAATCCATGGTGGAAGTAGTTCTGCACAAAAAAAGGTTTTTAACCTCCATTGTTGTTTCTTATTTAATTACTCACTTGTGCCTTTGAACTGTTACGTAATAATACGAATAAACGTAATACCACACTTGTAGCTGTGCACGCTGTGACGGCCGAATCACAGCCGTGCTGATATACGTATATACGATATATCGTGTGATTATTGCTCATGTAAACACTCGCAGTGTCTGACTTGAAGCATCCTTGAAACTTGAAAAAGAATGTTGAATTGACTAGAAAGTGTTTCATGTTGGTTTCTTAATAACTTTTTCCCATTCATTCCCCCTCCCACCAAATTCATTTCTAGCTGTGATCTGTGGAGCATCTCTGACTGCTTCCAAAGGAAACTTCACCTCTCCGCATTACCCTAGTTTCTACCCTCCTTTGGTGGACTGCAAGTGGAACATCAATGTAAGCTTCACAACACTGTTTCACTTTTTTTGTTTACTAACAGATACCCCTTTTCCACCGACACTGTTCCGGTGCGGGTTCCCAGTCTGTGTCTGCTCGAACCGCTCCACGTATTTCCACTGCAAAAAAGGGGCTTCCGTGCCGATTCTTAATAAATTGCTGATCTTGAACGGAGCCGAGGAGTGGGGGCGGAGAAATGCTGCCGCTGTCTCACGCGCGAGAGAAGACCAGTGTGCAAGAGAGCGAGTGAATTTAGGGTTTCAGTTTCAACTTAGACCGATGAGAGTACGGGCAGGTTATGTGAGCTGCTGGTACGCTAGAATCACTCTCGGTGCTGTGAACAACAAAACAGAAGTGTAGCCTGCACAAACACCGGGACACTCAATGTTTTTTTAGACTGGTTATATTCAGATAAACAACACATAGTAGCACTACATCACCGTTCGTTCCTCAAGGAAACATGCAGCCTGTTCGAGACAGGCTCCGGTTCGCCTGGCCGAGAACACGTTCTGGCTCCAGAACGAGAACCAGTTTTGAGTTCAGTTTTCAAGTATTTCTTAATTTGATGTAATATTGGTTCTCTGTTTTTATTATTTTCTATTTTTCCGGGAAACAGCTAACATCTCTGCATAGTGTTTCTGCCTAACATCTCATTTTGTGTTTCACAAAAGAACGGAAATAATATGCGATTAGAACAATATGATGGTGATGAACATTTTCATATTTTGATGAACTATTCGTTTTGAAGTGTTTGTTGATTCATGTCTCTTTGAAAATAACCCTGAACACTGTCATGTGGATTCTGCAGGCTCCTGCTGGCAAAAGAATAAAGATTGAGTTCACTATGTTCCGTGTGAAAGAGCCGGGGGTGGACACTAACACCTGTCACAAAGACTACATAGAGGTGCTGGGAAAAAAGTAAGTTCTGTCATCTGTCCCGCCATGACAGCCAGAAAGATTTCATTGTTTCTTGTCAGCTTCCTGACAATCTATAAAATGGCATAAAGCTCAATTTACTGTATCTTTAAACCAGAGGAGCAGTCTGTTGGCCATTCTTTTTGTTGTTGTTCTGGTTATTCTTCTTTAGTTGTTTAGTTTCTGTTGGTGATTTCTTAGCCTTTGTTTTATTAACAGCTCTTTCCTTCTTCTTTTTTTTTTTTTTTGAAGGTATTGTGGGGAGAGACGTAGACTTGTGCTCTCTAGCCCCGCCAATACCTTGGAAGTGAAGTTCCATTCAGATGAATCCTACACTGATAAGGGATTCATGATCATTTACACCGCCTATGACCCTGTAAACCGTACGTAAGCCCAGTGTTTCAATATGACCATCTAAATGCAGTGATCAGTTTTTGATCCAGGAATATTTCAAACAGACAGATCATATTATTCATATCATTAGAGCTCTCCTTCACTTCTTCTTGCGTTGAGTCCTGGCTGTCTTCCTGTTTTCTTCTCCAGCTTGCCCTGGTCAGTTTGCGTGCACCTCAGGCTTGTGTATCACGAAACAGCAGCACTGTGACGGGTGGAACGACTGCGAAGACATGAGTGATGAGAGAAACTGCAGTGAGTCTCACCCCTGTCAGGATGTTGTAACATTTAGTTTATACCTTTCAATTTATTAATTAGAGCTTGAATTGGAATAGCCCTGTCTGACGGGATATTGATTTGGAATGACAGGAAGATGCACAACACAGATAATTCATCAGTCAAAATTAATGATAAATAATTGCATCAATAATTTAATTATGTTGATTTCTTCTGTAATATATAGATCAGTATCTATATTGTTTACAAGTACTGAAACAACAGCGTCTTGTTTTCTTCAACTGATAGGACAGATTCCTCCTAATTAAGTTTGGAATAAACCAATGAATATTTTGCCAAACAGCACCTCATTGTTTTCAGATAACTTAATAAGAACATTAACACCAAAATTTGAACAGTTATATTTATTGTGTATTTATTATATTAAATATTATAAATTAAATGTTAAATGTTATAAATTATAGCATTCTGAGAATGTAGGTGTTTTTGGTTCATAAAATGAACGCTATGTTTTGATCCTTTTTGAAATCATTAAATGTTTCTGGAAATAGGAAGTTAATTCATACTGAAAAAAAATACATGTAAATTCCTTAACTTCTGATTTGAATTATAATTCTGCATCCTGTTTGCTACCTATCATTAGCCATTGAAATTGGGAATACTTGGAAATCTGTTATTTGAAATAACCTTTTCAGGACATTATACATTGTACTAATATCTGACAAAGTTAGGTGATGTTTCACATAAATTTTGCATTATTCAGTATGTGTTTTTAATGTTTCAGACTGTGGTGATGAACAGTTCACTTGCAGTAATGGCCTTTGTAGGCCTCAGTTCTTTGTCTGTGACCGAGTGAATGACTGTGGCGACAACAGTGATGAGAAACATTGCGGTGAGTTTCTCCTATTACATTTCGACAAACATAATTATTTTTTTTTATTGCTCAGTTCAGCATTTACATTTCAGCAGTGAACCCCACTTGGAAACCCTGCTCAAAAGGAAGTCAATTTGAAACAAAACCCATTTAAGGATACACTAAGCATTCACACAGATCAAGCAGTGGCCTAGTAAAGCAGGATCTTGATGAGATCACACGATCAGCTGTTTTCTGGGATTCAAATAAACACTAGCTTAAGACGAACTTACCTTAAACTTGGATTTTCTTTGAGAACATCAACATATGTACACCTTTAACACTTGCTTCGTTGTTGCATACTTCAAAAGGCCACTTTCTATTTTACCATTGAAGGACACTTGATAAGGCTTTGTTTTGTTGTTCCTCCTAGAGTGTGGCATAGCTGAGGAAAAGTGCGGGGATGGCGCCTGCATCCCACAGAATTTTGTATGTGATGGGAAAAATGACTGTGCTGATGGCAGCGATGAGGTCTCCTGCTTAGGATGTGAGTGGATTTAACTTACTGATCACTGACTGCCTTTCCATAGAGCTTAACACTAGGTTGATCAAGTTTGTTCTGTATTGCATAATGTCTATTATGAGAACCAGACTTGGTCACAAGCAACAAACTTACTTACTTAGTACCGAGTGAGATTTGGGACCATGCTGTGTGTGTTATCTTAGGGTCTCTATTGTCAGAAAGATCAGTTTAGGTAAAAACTAAAAGATTGTCATCACAGTAAATGGCCAGCCACTGAAAGGGTGAACTAAAATATTAAACGTTTTAGGACATTTCAGAATGCTTTAAATTGAACTTTAATCAGACTTTTTCAGCCATTAAGCTGCTGTATTTGCATCTTCTTTTTTCTTCTAAATAATCTTCCACTGGCTGTGTTTCTCCACTTCTGTAGCTATCAAATTGACATTTACATTCACAATAAATATTGAGTACCATTACATACATTATTAACCTGCTTTTAATTATGCATATACTCTTGTGATGGCAATAGCTTCAACACTTAGGCTGAAACGGTAGTGAAATCACACATGTTGGTCTTTTCCAACTTGTTCAGCCCTTATTTACCTCCCACTCTTTCTATCCCAAAGTTGTTCATTGTTTTTGTATCCTTCAGCAGAGATAAGTGACCTATCCAACAATCAATAGGCCTGATCAATAAGCTGGCTCTTGCTTGGTCTTTCAGGTCTTTGATGATAAAAAGAAGCTGCAATTGATGGTTTATTCGTTCAAGTTTTACTTTATGCTCTCTTCCTCTCTTAGCGCCTGGTCTCTGCAATGATTTCTCCTTCAACTGTACAGACAAGCAGTGTGTAAACAAAGTGAACGCAGAGTGTGATCGCGAAAACGACTGCTCCGATGGTTCGGATGAACAGGGATGCAGTAAGTCACATTGTTTCATGTATTTTTTTCACACACAAACAAAAGTGAAGACGCTCTTTTAGTCTGGACAACACATGGGCAGTAACCATTCAACACGCAAAGTTATTCAATATTAAGAACTTGGATTAATTTGCAGCTGTGATGATATTTAGAACAACAGCACTGTTGCTCATGAGATATTTGTTAAATACATAATCGAACTGTGGTGCTCAGGGGTGTATTTCAGCTATTTCACAATGATTGGCTCATATTCCAGTCATATATTTTAAATTATTTTATTTATTTTGTTATATTTGTTATATTATATATGATACTTGTCATCGAATTCCCAGCAAAAATAATATAATTAGGGATGCATGATATGGATTATCTGTGTTGTTGTTGATTTATAAATCAGTATCAGCCAATATTTGAAGATTTAGATCATCATCTTGAGCTAATTTAAAGATTTTACCCTTAACAACAGACGGTCTTGAAGTGATGTGCTACAGTCTTTTAATTTATTCTAAGATTTAGGTCAACTAGAAGCGATTAGATTATGGCAAAACATAAGTACAGCAGCTTTTATTAATATTAATTTGAAATGCACTGTAAAATCTCTTTTAGAAAAACTCTTTTAGAAAACCCAGCCAATGGTTCAAATCACTTACAGTAGTTATAGATTTAGTCATGAAACAGTATAGATTTATAATATGTAAGAGAATACAATTACCGCCCATGCAGCTCTAGTGTCTTTATTGCATAATTATTTGAAGATAATGAGCTTCCCAGTGTTTTCACAAGCTTTTGGTGTTTCAGCGCATTTCAAAACTTTAAAAACAATTGTCATTTCCAGAAGTTGCTGAATAATCGACAATGTGGTAATTAGTGTGGAAAAAAATTCACATTAAAGCCCAAAGCCATTATACTTATTTTATGAAATTTTACTTGACATTTCTTCATTCTTTCTACTTCTTTAATATGCCTCAGGGTTGCTCGTTTCTTTTTCCTTTCCTCATTGTGTTTTTATCAGCCAGCACGGTTCGTTTCTCCATAGATCTGCCTTATGATTCTGCTTGAGTCCCGCTAAAGGCCGCCGGTCCTGTGAGTCAGAGCAGATGTTTCGAGAAACTCGAACTTTCAGTGCTAACATTTTTTGCAGCTAGCCCTCTGATCTTATCCCTGCTGGTCTCGAACAAGACCTCCTTAACCTCTCATCTCAGCATGCCAAGGAAATCTCTTCCGTTGTCTTTCTTGAAGTCTCTCTTTGTGTTTGAACCATTCCTACAATTTGGTTTCAGACTGTGGAGTCCGGCCATACAAGCACAACCGTATTGTGGGTGGGCAGAACGCAGATGTGGGTGAATGGCCGTGGCAGGTCAGTCTACATTTCAAGACCAACGGACACACTTGCGGCGCCTCAATCATCTCCAACAAATGGCTGCTTTGTGCTGCCCACTGCTTCATCCAGCCTAGTGCAGAGTGAGTCGGTTTATTGCATTTCTGTTTTATTTTAATGTTGTCTGTTAGCTGTAGTTGATATTATCAGAGGCATGAATTAAACATTTGCTAAGTATCTTTCTCCATTCAATTTTGGTCAGACTGAGCTTGTATTTATTCTCATTGGCCAGCAGGTGGAGCACAAGACATGGCATAAAATCATATTTTACCTGGATGAGTTATTCCAACATGTTTCTGAAGCACGAAAGCTGAACTGAAAGATAATTCGCTCTCCTGAGCTATGCTTTCACCATGAAATCAAAATTGACCCCATTTTACTTTGTTAATAAACGTTTCTGGTCTTTTTTTGTGAATGATGCATCAATGCACAAATGTCTTTCTTCAAAATGTAATAACTTGTTCCACCTCTGAAATGACTTTGCTTTTCAGCTGAAATTACCAAGCCCAGTTATTTTTCAATCCCTCTTCATTTACACTACCGGTCAAAAGTTTAGAATAATTAGGATTTGATGTTTTTGAAAAAAAGAAAAGAAGTAGTCTCCGATGCTCACCAAGGCAGTGTTTATTTGATTTAAAAACACTGTAAAGACAGTCATTTTGTGAAATATTCACAATATTAACCTTCCATTCATTAAAGAATTCCATAAAAATAATAAGCAGTTTTTAACATAATAAGAACCATTATTAAAAATTGAGCACCAATAATAAATGATTAATGAGCACAAAATCATAAAAATTTAGAATGATTTTTGAAAGATCGTGTGACACTGATCTTTAAAATATATTCAAATAGAAAACAGGTATTTTAAATTATAATAATATTTCACAATATTACTGTTTTTACTGTATTTTTGATCAAATAAATGCAGCCTTGGAGAGCAGAAGAGACTTCTTTTAAAAACATGAAAAAAATCTGAATTATTCCAAACCTAGTCCTATAAACACAGCTTTTCACAATCCTGACTGTACTTTTTTTTTTTCCTCATTAAATCTGATTTCCTGTCAAAATACAGACTTGAAATGGCGTTCAAATCCATTTGATGTTGACCTTTCAAAACATCTGATTTAAACAACTAACCTCCAAAACAACATTGTGTTCATTTTCTCTTCCAACAGCTACAAAATGACATCCAACTGGCTGACGTACAGTGGTCTGCGGGACCAGAACATCCAGGACGGCTCTGTTCAGCAGCGTACTTTGAAGACCATCATCACCCACCCAAGCTACAGTGAGATGACCTACGATTATGACATCTCCTTGTTGGAACTGAGCCAGCCATTGGACTTCAGCAACACCGTGCATCCCATCTGCCTTCCAGCATCGACCCACGTTTTCTCGGCCGGCAGTTCCTGCTTTGTGACGGGCTGGGGCGCGCTCCGAGAGGGAGGTGAGACAGCTTGTGTGCCTGAGGGCTGCCCTTTGCGTTTGGAGCTCCGCTTTTTCATGAGATACCTTTGGAATTGTGCCTCACAAGTTTGACATTTATCAATCCCTTGTCTCAATGTCACTTAGCACATCTTTTGTTATACGATTTTGTTATTTGTGGAATCGCATAACTAATTCTAATCATTATAATTAGTTATGTTTCAAATTATGGCTGTGAGTAGAGATGCTTTTTGGTATTAGTATGGTTCTCATAGGACTAATGATTTATGTATGTGTTGTAGGAAGTGCTGCAGCAATCCTGCAGAAAGCAGAAGTTAAGGTGATTAATGATACAGTATGCAACATGGTGACCGAAGGTCAGTTGACCTCTAGAATGATGTGTAGCGGCTACCTCACCGGAGGTGTGGACGCTTGTCAGGTAAAAAAAAATTTTTTTTTTTTTTTTATGAAATCACACTGAATCTGATATTTTCATTTCGATCTGGGTTACTTACAGTATATGTACTGTACCGGTCAAAAGTTTAGAAACATTACTTTTTTTATGTTTTAAAAGAAGTATCTTATGCTCATCAGGCCTGCATTTATTTGTTTAAAAATACAGAAAAAAAAAAAATTGTGAAATATTATTACAATTTAAAATAATGGTTTTCTATTTGAATCTACTTTATAAAATATAATTTATTTCTGTGATGCAAAGCTGAATTGTCACATGATCCTTCAGAAATCATTCTGATATCTAATTTGATACTCAGTTGTTATCAATGTTGGAAAAAGTTGTGCTGCTTAATATTTTTTTTGGAACCTGTGATACTTTTTTCAGGACTCATTGATTAATAAAAAGTTTATAAAGAAAAGCATTTATTCAAAATAGAAATCTTTTCTAACAATGAACAGTAGTGTATATTGTTTCAAAAGATTTCTATTTTAAAGAAATGCTGTTCTTTTTTTTAACTTTTTATTCATCAAAGAATCCTGAAAAAAGTATCACAAGTTATAGAAAAATATTAAGCAACTGTTTCCAACATTGATAATGGATCAGAACGATTTCTGAACGATCATGTGACACTGAAGACTGGGGTAATGATGCTGAAAATTATAATAATAATCGATTGTCGAGTTCACGCGCATAGGTTTAGTTACCTATGATCACGCGCGTGAACTCGACAATCGATTACTATGGACTTCGACCGAAAACAGCCCCATTTAAGTCAACAGGGTACAAATTTTAAAAAGAGGATAACACGGTGTAGGCAACACCAATTTTTGTCGTTGTTCTCTGTATTGACAGCACTCCAAATTTACAAAAAAATGAGCTCAATGTTAAAATTGACCGGAGTTCTCCTTTAAGGGCTATTATCCCAATATTTTTCCAAAATTAGCATTTACAGAGTTACAATAATAACACCCTCAATGCAGCTAAAAAGCTTTCTAACTAAAACATGCGCAAAGATTACACATTTATTGAATGGTAATGAATTCAAGGTGGTTTAATAGCCATTTAGATGCATTGTCAAGCCTTTTTCATCCTGTTCTATTCATTCAGAAACACCTACAGTACAAATATGACATGAGCATAATGCCATCAAAGTGTTCAGCTAATGTTGTTGTCTTCCTGCAGTGTGTGTACACCCTCGTAGTGGAGAAGATTAATTATTCTACCTTGTTCCTTGATATTTAAATGAGCTGATTTCCATAATTTCTACTTCTATCTCACTTGTTATTCATCTTGCTTTCCCCTTCTGAACGCTCTGTGCGTCTCTCTTATTCTGAGTGTAATCTTCTTTTCCTCGCACAGGTTCCGGTCCTGGTCTTGTGACTCCTTTCTGTCTTTCTCTCCAGCTATAGGAGCTCATAGATTTTACTCTCACACTCTCTCTCTCTCTCTCTCTCTCTCTCTCTCTCTCTCTCTCTCTCTCTCTCTCTCTCTCTCTCCTCTCTCTCTCTCTCTCTCTCTCTCTCTCTCTCTCTCTCTCTCTCTCTCTCTCTCTCTCTCTCTCTCTCTCTCTCTCTCTCTCTCTCTCTCTCTCTCTCTCTCTCTCTCTCTCTCTCTCTCTCTCTCTCTCTCTCTCTCTCTCTCTCCTCTCTCTCTCTCTCTCTCTCTCTCTCTCTCTCTCTCTCTCTCTCTCTCTCTCTCTCTCTCTCTCTCTCACACCTCCCAATCAAATATGCTTTATTGCCACGTCTTGTTTACATTGCAATATTGGCAAAGTAATTAAGAGCCGAATTGTATTACACACAAAACAAATCATTCAGGAATAATAGTAATGGAATGAAATGACACAGTAAATAAGCAGCTTAAATTAGAGGTACAAAATAATAAATGATAAGTGATTACAATAATAATTAAAATGTTTGCAATTGCTTCACACACCCTCCTTTTTTCTTTCTATTTTCTCACATACATAATCATCACTTCATCTCCACTTTTAATTTCAAGCAATTTATTTGCATGATTGTTTTATATACAATATTGCCAAAGCATTGATATACACAATAAAAAAGTATCCAGTAATACTAAAATAAATAACCACAATAAATATACAATACATTAAAATAATATAAACATTCATTAAGGAACATTCTCTTGAATGGATCAACAGGCAACTCTTGAATATGGTGATCAAATATGTTTTGTTACATAAGTCCTCCATGCATTTTGGTCTTTTTCAAACAGTTTTGGAAAACGTGGAATGATATTTTAAAGTGTCTTTCTTTTGGCTTCCGTAGGGAGACTCGGGCGGGCCTCTTGTGTGTCAATCCGATGTTGGCATATGGTTCCAGGCAGGCATAGTGAGCTGGGGAGAAGGCTGTGCTCGGCGGAACAAGCCTGGCGTCTACACGCGTGTCACCAAACTACGGGACTGGATCCGTCAAATCACATCCGTATAGTGGAGCCTGGACCTGCAATCATACGACAACCAAAGCAGAAGAACAGAAATATTCAGCTCCGTGAATATTTAGTACAGTATGTCAGACCACCTGGTTGTTTTCGTAATAGCATTTTCATTCAGTGTGACTATTCGGTTGGCTTATCAGTGAGGTTTTTCATAGCTGTATCAATCTAAAGTTGAGTTCATCTTTAGTCAACCAAATGAAAAACTTCATAAAATACATGCAGATACAACTCTAATGAGTGTGTGTGTATTAGTGTTGTCACGATACCAAAATTATTGTTTCGATACCGATACCAAGTCAAGTATTGTGATTTCGATACTTTTTCGATACTTTTCCTGAAAAGGGAGAAACACTCTCAAATATCATTGCTGTGCTTTATTTTAAAACCGGGACAACATTTAATCATATAACACACTAATAAATTAACATATGAACAGCAGATATATTAAACATTTGAACAAAATATGAAATATCAAAATATAAAAAATGAATTAGAGCAATGACATTCAAGGTAAAAAAAAATATACATTTAGCAGCATTATATCTCATTTATCATAAGAAACACAAGAGCTTTATCTTGATTCTGAACTTTGAATAAAAATATGAACAGCGATTATATTAAACAATGTTTAATATTGGTATGATAAGCCTTATTGGTGATATATTTGACGTGGGGAGAGAGTTGTGGAAGGCCTATACTTCATGTTAAACATAAAGACAACGTCGGCAGTGTTGACGGCAAAATAGGCTACAGAATAATTCGTTCAGTATTGAGAGGTGCAATATTTGAAAATCGATCATATGTTTTAAATTACATTTTATATTGTATTTGTCAAATCTTTCAAACATCAAAATGTCATTGATTAATATGTATTTGTGTCAAAATGACATAGAAACATCTTTTCCTATTCTATTTTGCCTGGAAACGCTTCCAACACGTGTGCGTGTCGCGTGAAAAATAGATTTCTAGAATGCACGCGTTTTCCGCGCGTCTCGAGCTGCACCCAGACGCGTGTGTCACGCAGGCAGTTAACATCATGGGAGCCGAAATAAAAACGGACACGACACGCAGTGTGTGTCAGGCCTTTACAAATCTGGAACGCGGTCATTCTTAGAAGCGATAGCCTACTAATAAATTAAGGAATCGTGACGTATTTCATTTCCGGTTTTCTTTTGAAGTATCGGTGCACCGTGCAACAGAGAAAGGTAGGCAACTTACTTCCATATGTCACTCCTCATCGCGTCATCTTTTTCTACGAGTCGTGGACCACTTGTGCTCATAGACAGTATGTTAACGATTATGCTCGCACATGCAGCCATCTCTGTAGTGTTTTGTCACATGACACTGACAGCAGCAGGTTCTTTGCTGCGTGCGTCAGGCAAAAAACACAGACGTCCATAGGGAGGCTTTTTCATTTTTTTTTTTTTAAGTATCGATACTGATAAATTTAGGTATCGTGACGTTTTTAATTTCCGAGTATCGCGATACTTTTGAAGTATCGATACATCGTGCAACACTAGTGTGTATATATATATATATATATATATATATATATATATATATATATATATATATATATATACTCACTCATAGTTGTGAACATTATAGTTGTATCACTGTGACGCACTGTTACACTCATTTAGCGTACCAACTTTCATTTGTTTAAATCTGATTTCTTGAACAGTAACTTCATAAATGGCACTTAGAGATCAAACAGTCCTATAATGAGATTGCCAGCAACTTCTGACCTGGTGGAATTCATATTTTCATCTTTATGAATTATGTTCTGTTTTATACAAATCTTTTAACTTTTTCTTGTGCTCAAAACGTGCCTTTATTCCAAAGACTGGACTTTAACTCTTCTCAGAAACAATGACTCTTTTGTTTCAGACTTTGGAGCAAGATTCAGTCCCTACAATTCTTTTCTCTTTTTTTTTATTTTATTTTTTTTAGTGAAGGTCAAAAGCTTCTTTGCAATCTAGAAATTTCTGTAAGCATCCCACTCAGGCTGACCTTCTTTCCTCACATCTGTGTGATCTCGGGACCTCAGTGGCAAAGCTCTAAAATGGAGGATTAGGTAAAAATAGGATATTTCCATCATCCATTTGCCAATACAACCAAGGCCAACATAGGTCACTAACTTCTGCTGCATGTTTAAGTTCCGGCCAATCAATGTCAAAGCAGTTGGCTGAAACAACCTAGCAGGATGGTCTCTGCTTCAAAGAGTCCTGAACATATTGAGGAATCTATAACGCCGGATCCTCAAAGACTTGGCAAGTTTCTTTCCCATGGAAAGTCCACTTGCTTAAGTAGGCCTAGGAATTTCAGGCTTTGTAGTGATATCATTTCCCAGGAGGTACAAGAGACATAAGCTGTATTTTGAGGGATGTCAAGCAATGGATTATATATTTATGTACTACTCGGGTTTCATATAGCATCATGATGTACAATTTTACCTGTTAAAGGGCTTTTGTTTTTAAATTGTGAAAATTTCCAACAGCTTTTTAAATTGTTTAATTACAATGATTTTATATGGCTTTAACTGTCTGGTTGACTAATATTTGTAAATATTTAACATGCTTTTTAAATGCAAATTTAGCAGATTACTTTTTCTGTTTAGTTTAAATGTGTTTTCTGTTTAAACACTATGCACATGTTTTAATGTATTCAAATTTCCCAAGAGTTTACAATGTTCTCTTCACAATAAAATACATGGTGGTTTTACATTGTCATATTTTTTTTTTTTCTTCAGAATACAACATTTTTGCCTAATTTCCATGTAATTTCCCCCTGAAAATGCAAATGTAGTAAAAATAACAGAGAACTGCTTTATCAATATTAAATTAGCTGGCCTTGGCATAACCAACATCATATCAACATTGCCTTCAACAATTATTTGCCCATAAATCAGTGGTCTCCTAATGGAAAAGGGAACGTATATGCTCTTTTCAGTTGATAAGATCGAGAACCCAAAGCGTGACTTTGTTACAGTTGTGAATGTACTTAGTTTTGACCTTGCACCAATTAAAAAGCTCTAAGTTTAATTAAGCGTTGCACTGCACTGCAACAGTTGTTTTAAATGGTTGGCAGAGTATTGAACTTAAGCTAATTACATGCCAGATTTGACCTTGTATGAGCTTTAGATTGGTGCTCAACCTTTTATATTATCTCCAATTGATGTCATAACAACTCTTGCACTTAGCATATTGCACAGTAATATGGTATCTAGGCAGCTAAAGGTATCTAGGCAGCTAAAGGTCACTATCACTTGATTGAAACAAAGAATTTTGGTAAATAAAATGACTGAATGAAATCCAGCTAACCATTAGTTTAACCAATTTTCCCACTTCCGTTAGCTTACTGTTTATGTACAGCCTGACAATAGTTCGCGTCGTTTTAATGGTGAGATTCATCTTGCGTCATAAAAATTCAAATGTATGCAAATAACGTGAAAGTTGAGGTGGGCATCCAGCACGACCAGCAGAGTTGCGTGTTCGGTGAGTAGATTTTTATCTTTTTAAGTTATTTGGTGTTTTTGATCAATTTCATTGTTTTTAATGGATAAACCACGAAATATGGAAATCTGTACTAACAAGACGTTAATAATTTACCGATACACCTCCATAGGATAGCAGGTTTGGCGCTCCGGTCAGCGTTACCTCAGAACAAGATTGATTTCTTATCCCATGTGTGTCATGAGATTAGGGGACTTCTTTAGGGCAAATTAACTCCTTATTCATGGCAGTCAGGGAAAAATGTCATACCTAGGGAGTTTAAATTGTGTGGAAAAATGAATACAATTTTGAAGAGTAGTAATTTATTTTTCAAATACAATGTTTAAACATATTGTTTTATGACTATTCTATCTGTCCAATAAAACGATACGCCTATAAAATGATTATTTCACAGTCAGCTGCAAGTTCAAGTACTAGCCCATTAAAAACCTGGCAATTTGAGTGATTTCCTTTACAACCTTGAAAAAACATACAGACAAATGGTCGCTGTTGTGTCGAATTCTGTGACCCAGGCAGGCACTGTACTGACAAATTGCTGATTTCATTTTTATTTTTTTATTTTTTGTTCCTACGATCTAACTCAATAACAAATAACACATCATACGTGGATAAATAACACACCACCCACAACTGTTTAAGTTTAAATTTATCTTGCACTATTCAGTGTTACACTTACTTATACTGACACCTGTCGCACGTGTGCATGCAGCATCGTGCAAAAGTAAAGGTTTAGTAACTGATAAAAGTTCAACTAACTGATGCGACTGTTAATGCAGTTAAATTTATTTAATGTGGTTTCCTAGAATGGGCAATTTTCATGATCAACAACATTTAGTAAGCACACTGTAACATTCAGTGACACATGCCACTCAAATGCAGGTGTGCCACAAACTGACCACATGTTTGGAAAAAAATATTACTAATTTGTAAATACCTTAAAACTGATTTTTTATGTATTTAGGACTTTACGTCACAACTACACCAGTACAGCTGCTCAACTAATCTGTCTGTCACTACTAGAGGTACCACAACATACAGCGACACGTTCCCCATCATTGTCAGTGGCACATGATGCAATCCATCGGCACGTTACAAGTTTTAGTGGCACATGTCAATGAAAACCGGATGTGCCACTAAGCATAGTGACGTGCGTAATATGCCATGCCACTTAATGTTAATACCCAGCAAACACAGAACGTTGGCGCAACGTACCCAACCTTCTAACAACGTTTTAACAACATGGCCAAAAGGTTGCTATAGCTACGTTGTGTGGTGAAGGTTGTTACAGCGTTGTCACAATGTTGACATTGAACCACCGTTCAGGGCCATTGCTTAAGGTTGTGCCAACGGTGTCTTGACAACCACTGGGCTACATAATGTACTCGTCACTGCCCTGAAGCGCGAAAATCAGCATTTTAAATCCCAACCACCTGTTGGGCTCATTGTGTTGTCTCGTTCTTCATTGAGCAAGGATACATGAGTATTGCGTTTAATTTAACCAGCCTCAGCTATCAAACACAACCTACAACTTTAATTTCTAATGTGATTAATGTAGCCTCGCTTGCACTGTTTTTCATTAGATTTTTCCGCTATTTATGCTGCCTTCACGTGCTATGGAAAAGATGATATTTTCCACTTGTGAACTGGTATTTACCAGTGTGTTGTGTTCAAGTGCTTTTGTTGTCGTAATGTAGTACCCGCAAGGTCTGTGTCAGTAGAGTATCTTTTTTATCTTAAAAAAAAAAAACGGAAATGTGGTGCTTTCTGATCATTAAAACATAATTAATAATTAAAAAAAAATAAAACATGACATAAAATGATTAAATATGAACCAAGGAAATTGCGGCAAAGTTGAAAATTGAGTGTTAACGCATTATATTACAATTGTTAATGACACAACATTGTATAAGCTACAAAAACTATCCGCTAACGGTATTCACAACTCTTGTGTTGCTCTCCGCCATTTTGAAAAGGTCAAAGTTTATCTCATCTCGCCAACTCGTGCATCAAAATATTCTACGAGTTGCCCAGTGGAAAATACCACATGAGGGGGTGTTCATGTGCATTTTCCATGTCGGCTTTTGGTATTTACCATAATTACCATAGCACGTGAAGGCACCATTAGTCTCATTCGTTTCTTTGCTCCTCTCGTCCGGCTTTCGGCTGTCTGCCATACAGAACCGGTTTTGTTCATTAAATGTTCTGATCTGCCTTTGCTTTTTATGTTTCATTTATACTTAAAATAAATTTGTATATTCGTTTATTTCTTTTTTTTTTCTTTCACAAATGTATTACTTTTGGAAGTGCAATTTGATTACAATATGCCGTTTTAATAAAGTTGAATTAACGAAACCTTATGTCATTTTTACTCTTCAAAGTGTACACTTGGTCACTTGCAGGTGTTGATAGCCCCATTAAATAATAATATAGATAAACAAATGATAAAAAGTATATAATTATCTAACAAAATGCTAAATGGGGGATATAGCAGCACATAAAAATATTGTCAGAACGTCGTCTCTCAGTTTGCTGAATGTCGCGCACCAACGTTGCTACAGCCCTGTGGCGTCTTACAATTCTACGTTGTTACAATGTTGCGAGCACGTAGACAGCGACGTTGCCATAGAAGAAATGCAACGTGCCACAGACGTTGCCACAACGTAAATGTGTTTGTTGGGTACCTCCTCTCTCCATTATGTATCAATGCACTCTGTTGGGTTAATTGTGTAGGCCTATTTTTGGCAGTGATAGTTTGCAAGGGATGATGACAGCTGATGGAAACATGACCCTTAATTTACCAGAGTAGCCATCCGTTTTTGTTTTGTTTAGCCATTTGTTTAATGCTGAGTACGTGTTTATGTCTTCAACACTCCCTGCGGTGAAGCTCAGCATGACATGATGAAATCTGAGAGACTGGGTGACATGACAAGATAATGTTGTCACACAACACCCGCTCCGTCAGCGCAATATTTCGTTGCGTTGGGGGAGACGGCCTGTGCCTGCTATGTTTGATACGCAGACAGCGGGAGGCTTGGAAATCTCATCCGTCTTTATTAAAAACCCTGCTGTCGCCGCGGGAATAAGAGAATCAACATAGGCATCACTGCTAATTTATGTATTCATCAACTCGGCAGCCCCGGTATTGTTTGTCCTCATTCCCTCATGACATTTGACGAGACCCAGCGATGTGTGCCAAACTCACTCCAGTCAGAGCAGATATTATTTGAAATGGTTTTATTTAAATATAAATATGTGTACAAAGTTACAAGCAACAATAGCTCATTTTTTAGCAAATAAAATCATTTGAACATTATTAAAAAAGAAACAGAAGGAAAAAGTCAATTAGTTGTGTAACACTTTTCACCTCTCCAAAACTGATAAGTAACATGGGGTAAAAAACCGTTGTGAACCAAATAAAGTCAACTCAAAGATATAGATATATGCACTTTAGAATATAAAGGTACTTTACAATAGAGCAGCTTACACGCTGTACATTAAGGCTTATATAAAATATAAAAATAAAGACAAGCAATGTTTTGTTTCACGTATCTTACAGTTCAATTTGACTTTTTTTATCTTTCCAAATGGAGCCAACCATTCAGGCTTAAAGGAAAATGGCAGTATGGAAACCTCCAAATGCAAGTCTCCATGATCAAATTGACGAAGGGTGCAGTAAGCGATTTCTCACACAAGGAACAAACAGATGAGAAGAAATGCTGAATACGTTCACGTACACACATCATCTGCATGCAACAGACAGGAGTGAATTTCCCAACAATTTGTACAGTCATTGAAGTGGCTCTAAGTGGTTATGGACAGTACTGCATTTTACTTGCTATTTCTTTTTCTGTTTTTTTTTTTTTTTCTTCTTCTATGTAAACATGTTGGTGCTACCTGACGGTGTCAGCAATGTCAGCATGACATAACAGTCACCTTGGCACACTCTGTATTTAATAACATACAGTGGTCACATAAGGAACATTACACAAGAGTGTTACTGCACGCTGCAAGACCGTGTGTTAATTTAGGTTTGCCGTACATGGCTTGGCTTAAGAAATCATGGTCCCGAAATGGGCTCTACTCTGAACTCTGCAACAAATTCTTGAGAGCATCATTTAAAAACACTGCACCTCTAAATTAGCTTCTTTGGGGATTGGCCAATCCTGGTTCCATCAAACAGACAGAAATACATTTTATGGATTTTGTACGCTATTTTTTTAAATTATTATTTCTATTTTTTAACCAAAGCATTCCAGATTCCAGTTTCCTGCACTGGTCCATTGAGACTTTACATAAACACTCACTTGAGAGCCCAACAGCAGTGCAGATTGCAGATAGAGCTTCTAAAGAAATATCTTAGGGTGAGCGCATGCGCTCTGCCTTCTTCTGCTCCCCTGCTTTGTGGATTGAACTTTGAGCCACTTTGTGTAGGCAAGACATGTTGTCATTGATACACAAATGTGCTTACAATTCCATCAGCATGCCAACAAACACATTTTTTTTTTTTTTACTTTTTTTTTTTTTTTTTACTTTTTATTTCATGTAATTTTGATTGTTTCAGCATAGTGTCATGGGCTTGTCCCCATTTACAAAGGTTAGTTCATGAGGGCACTTCACAGCACTGCTCTCTCTCCAAGATCTAGAAGAGTTAGTGCTGGAGAAATTTTGCAGAAATACAGTGCAACGAATTGACGGACAGTGTTCATTTCCCCTAAAGTTCAGCATTTGGGCGAAGAAAATCAGTAGCTTGAAGGTGACTTCTAAGCTCAAGTGGCACGTCGTAGTTCTTTCGAAAGAAGTTTTTCATCGATCCAACATTCACTTCAAGACAGCAATAAAGCTTTTCCGCCTCTTGTATCTCAGTTTAAAGTTTGCTTAATCCCTCCTGAAGCCAATTCAGAAGAATGTCCTTGTGACACTGATCATGCCAGACCCTCAGCAGGGCTTTTAGGGAGCCTTCACACATGAGTCTGCATGCGTTGCTGCGAGGGCCGCCCATAGTCTGACTGCTGTGACGACACCTGCGAGGATGCGTATGAGAAACGGGAGGAGCTAGATACTTTGCTGGCCTGGTCTGAATGCTCATATCCGTCAACCTTTTCGAAGGAGGCGGGTTTGACGTAGCTTGTAAAGGCGCGACCGTAGGTGGCGGGCAGATAGGCAGAGCCTGCATAGACTGGCTCCTGGGGGTAGATGGTGGGAGTTTGCTGTTGTTGCTGTGGTTGTTGTGACTGCTGTTGCTCATAGGTTGTGCGTGTGGCAGGGGTTGTGGCGTAACGCTGGGAGAAGTCATAAATCCGAGGCTGAGTGGATTGTTGGCCGTATAAGGGGCTCGGCGAGGGAAGCTGAGAGGGAGTGTAGACTGGGCGAGCATTAGGGACATATTCGGAGAAGCCAGTTCTCGTGATGTTGCGGTCCTCGTGAGCCCGCACATTGTAGTAGCCATTGGTGGGGTCCTAGGAAGAAAGAAAAAAAAAAACCTTGTCAGAAAAATTTAAAATATTGTACTGAATTAAACACATGCAATTTATTTCAGTTAGGTGCTAGCTAGAAGTTTGTAATTGACCAATAACTGTAGGCTTTCTTGAACATGATCCAAACTTGAAGTGTAATACAAATATGTTTTCAGCAAGTTAGCGTTATTAAGTACAATAGTTTCCTCAATCCTTTGAAACAACCTTTTGCTTTTATCAGATTAACCATCAGATTCATGCTTTGTGAAATGTAATACCTTGATATCTGATCTCTCATCCTCCTCCTCCTCCAGTAGGTCGCTGTGCTCTGTGCGAGAAGTTCCTGGAGACTCACTGCTGTTGGGAGCCTGAGAAAAGAACAGAAATTTGGGTTAGAGACTGTTCAGTGTCTATGGTATGTTAAATGTCATACACTCATTATTAATAGTGTCCCTAGCTCCTGGTCTTATTGTAAACAAATTATCAGTAGACATTTTTAATAAGTAAAATATAATAAATGACTTTACATTTTGGCTGATGTCACTATAAGGCCTCTCATTTTTCTCGACATATTGTTTTCAAGACAAATATAGCCTAGCATTTTGTTTTCTTAATGCATATCCAATTTCCCTTGGAAATATGCAACTATATTATAGAATTAAAATGGGCTGAGAACCCTGTACTTGTTTTTCCTGCAGTATGGCACTTGAAAGGAACGTGATGTAAAAGCTATTCCTATCTATAAGAATATTCTGAGCATTTCTGCATTGTTTTGAGAGGGGCTTACCATAGGCTCCTTCACATCCTCCTCATCGTCATTTCCTCTTGCTGCGTTGTGGTCACTGTGTACGATTTGTACGCGGATGTCGCTCTTAGACAGACGTGTGCCCTTTTTGCCTGGGTGAGGAAATAGCGCAGTGTATAGAGATTAATGAGGTGAACGGTGGGAAGATTTCCAGAGAGGTGAAAAGGTCAACACTGCTCCAGGCAAAGAGGTGGCCCCATAATTAACCTCTGTCTAGTTAGTTTGTTTGATTTCTACTGTATCATGTTTTTTGAGGAGGGAATAAGAACTCTCAGATAACATCTGACCTTTGACCTCACCTTTAGCAGTGTGGCGGCAGCAGATGGAAACCAGGGTAATGACACAAACGATGAAGACGCAGCCTCCGCCCACCGATGCTCCAATGATGATTAGCAAGGGGAGGGCCTCTATAAGGGAAACAGGTATTCTATTAAGCCACTATCTCTCAAATTGCAGAGATTGAAGACAACCCAAATTCAGGCTGCACATGCATTTCACAGCATTACAAGGTCAGTTACAAAACAAGTGGGTTTAATGATTTTATATTTCGATTATATTGGTCACATAGCTTAGTTTGTCCTTCTACTTCACTTTTTATCCTGCCATAATCATATTTAGAGGTTGAAAAAATGTCACCATACATTTTAAAGATCCTAAATAGGGTTCATTTTCTTTTCTTTTTTTGCTTTAAACTTTGGGGCTAAAGTATGATTCAGACATGTTCTTGACAGTTATTTGTGAGATGATTTAAATTTCATATTATCAAAAGGTATGCCAGTTCACCAGGTGATTCAAGAAAGGCTGTCTGCTTGACAAATGCGTTCTACCAGGAACTCTTTTTCCAAGCCACGTCCAAACTCAAGCGCAACATATAGAAATTCATCTAGTGTGATCCGCAGTGGCATCACAGGACCCAGCTATTGTCTCTAATCTCTGGTGGAAGAGGGGTAACCAGACCTGACATGCAGCGAGGCAGCCGACAGTAATCTAATTAGAGATTCCAGGAGATAGCACTGTCTGCCTCTCCAGAGACTTGGCTCTGCTGCCTTGATGCAAATTGCTGGCGAAGACCTTATTTTTGGTGTCTCCCAGTACAAAGGCTCAAGCCGTCTACCACGCTCTTAGTCTTATTTAAGCAAATTTAAGATGGTGCATTGTGCATACAAAATATAACGGCCAGTGAAGCGTCACATACCCATGTTGTACATTAGGTCTTGATTTAATTCATTCAGGCTCAAAATCTATATCTTTGTTATGGAACGAATGTATTCATTAAGTCGACCATCTCCTGATTAAATGATATTGATTTGGTGGTGTATAATTAAGATTAGCACAGGGTTGCAGGGTGTTTTGAGATGCATTCCCTGCATAGAGCTGACTCAAACTGGATTACAGCTTGTCATGACTAATCTTAAATAAAAAACTCTAAGGTGGACCAAACCTACAACTTACTGTCAGTGTTTTAAAATCAACCGTCCTTCAATTATTTAAAGCAATGGTGCCAAACAGAGCTTGGCCCATACTCAAATCTAAAACCCCATGCCACTTTTCTCACTTTACTTTCAGTTGTTTGCTTCTCACCCCTCCATTTTGACTCTCTCAACCCAACATTTCTCAGAAAATCCCCCCAAACATTTCCTCGCTGATCTGCACTACGAGTCAAAAGTATGGACACACTTGACTGAATTTATGATTCTCAAGTCTTCAGAACTTTTTGGAGCTAAAATGCATAAACGAAGAAGCTTAAATGCATAAAATTACTTTTTAGACAAATATAAAGTGTGCCTATGTAAAACTTTCTTAACAAAAAAATAATCAATACTAATTTCAATTCAATGTTTTTTTAAAAGCATCTCAGCTCAGAGATGTAAAAGCATGGGCTGTACACTTCAAAGAAGCTAAAATATAAAATAGTTTTGATTTATTTAACATAAATAATTCATTTGATCATTACATCATTCCCATACTTAATTTCATGTCATTTCATAATTTAATGACCACTACCATTCTAAAAGGTGAAACAAAGTAATAGTAAGGAATTAGGTGTGTCCAAACTTTTGACTGGTACTATATTACTTGAAAGGATGTTTTAAACAGGATAATTTGGCATGAGGACCCATACCTTGCTCTTCAAGAGTGACCAGTGCTGTGCCTGTACCGAAGCGGTTCCAAGCAGTGCAGTTGTATCGAAGCTGGAAATCTTGTGCCAGGGTCTCTGAGAGGATTAGCGAGGAGAGGACCCCTTGGTCACTGTTTACTGTCTGCACGGAGAAACGACCAGAAGAGCCAGATGACAAGATCATGTCCCCAAATGTCCACACCTGAGGAGGAAGAGACAACAAGTTGTAAGGCACAGAGACAATCTTTTTGTACAAAAAGCATTCTCGTCGCTTGATAAACTTATGGTTGAGCCAATGTAGTCACTTGGACTATTTTAAACATTGTCTTTTCTAACTTTCTGGGCCGGCAAGTTTCGATCCCATAGAAGCCTATGGAGGATCCAGCTCTCAGATTTAATCAAAATTTATTTGATTAATTTGTGTTCCGAAGATGAACGAAAGTCTTACGGGGTTGGAACAACATGAGGGTGAGTAATTACTGACAGAATTTTCATTTTTAGGTGAACTAACCCTTTAAGCAAGCATGAAATGTTTACAACCGATTACAACAGTTACAACTGATTTTATTGATTTGATCATGAAAAGGTAAGAGGGATTCTTGATGTCAAGCAGAAAGTTCGTAATTTTTATTTATAACACGCACTATTGAATCATTTACAATATGACCAGGAACATGTATTAAGTAGGGATGTCCCGTGCTGATCTCAAGGATCGGGATCAGGGCTGATTAAGATTTTTTTTAACTGATCGGTATCGGCTATCCTAAGCCCGATCCTTTATTTTAAAACGGATGCCAATGCGGTGTTGTGCAGTAGGTGGTGATATGCATTTTCAAGTGGGTTTTCCAACTGGAGAGAGAGAGAGAGAGAGAGAGAGAGAGAGAGAGAGAGAGAGAGAGCATCTTATTATTAGAAGTATAGGTCTGTGTGTGTGTGTGTGTGTGTGTGTGTGTGTGTGTGTGTATAGGCCTATACATATAATTACTGTAGTAGTAGTTATATTGGAATCACCCAGTTGATTTTGATAATTGAGTTTTTTACCATTTACATTTGAGCCCTGAGAAACTCTCTGCACATCCCTGTATACATTCGATTAATTTTAATACATCGAATGTACTTGAAATTTGCTCCAAGCACTAAGAAAATACAAGTATCAGATCGGAACTCTAAATCGGCAGATATTCAATATTCGGATTGGATCAAGGGGACCTGATCTGAAAAAACCTGATCGGGACATTCCTAGTATTAAGTGAATGGGGTCCATTTTGATTCCAGGTTGACTTAAAACATCATTATAAATTCAACCCTAGTCCAACCAGCACAGCAACAAAAGTGGCATTTTGAGCATAAAAGAATTAAGGACATGGATATAAACAATTGTCAACCCAGTACTAGACATTCAGTGTCTTAAACTCAGTGTCAGAGATTAGAATTTTTCTTGTGCTCGCTGTCATGTCGAGTTGGTTTACCAACAGTGTTGTGCCTCGGTTTGCGAAAAAGAGCTTTGTGAAAAAGCGTGCAGGGAAGACAAGTAGCTCCTGTCTAGCAGAAGGTCAGTCTGAAATCTCAAAGCTACTCAGAGAGAGAGAACAAGCCATTGTTTCTTCACTTCACCTTTCTGGCAAAGAGGTGAAATAGCATCTCAGAGAAGTCTTCCTTGACTGGCCTGAGGTGAAGGAATAACAGGCAATAACACCCTGAATCCCCACCTGTCACTGTTTCCAGGATTAGATTTTTTTCTTCCTCTCTGATTCCTTCTTTGCATCATTGCTTTTAGTTACCCTTGCTTCCATCTGTCTCTGTGTATCTCTATGCTTCCCCCTTCTTCTCGCTGCCTCTCCAACTTAGACCCTAATTATCCACTGAAATGCCTTCCCACGTACTATGAGGTCATGGGAGGTCAGCAGTGCTGTGCACTAATTGCTCGTCGTTGAAGAGGAGCCTAGAGGGCTGGAGGTCTTCTCTGCAGACCCTGGCATTAGTGCAGTTCGCCTCTGCACGCTTGAGGGTGGAAGAGGTGAGATACAGGATCAGCCCTCTCATCGAGCGCTCTCTAATAGGGGAACAGGGCTGTGTAGCTGCGCAAGTGTATATTTGTGTGGGTGTCAGATATGGAAAGACAGGGAAAGAGAAACAGGAGCAAGGAAAGAGAAGATATTGGTGGAAGGAGCGGGGAAGGGAGCTTGAGCGTGTGATGTGCACACATAGAAAGCACCTGCTCAAGGGAGAGGCTCACAAACAAGCTTGTCAGGAATAAGGCTAGACTAAGCATCAGATAGCTAGCAAACACACACATACAGAAAAAGGAGAAAGTATACTTACGATCTTGTCAGGAGGAGGGCTGCTGCCCACCAGACACTCCAGTTTGCCCTTGGAATGCTTGACGGCCTGCTGCGTGGCCTCAGCCGTGATGATGGGAGGGCCTGTTGAGAAAGGGTGCTAATGAAAGCAAAGAAGACACAGAGCTGATGGTCCTTGTGCACTCAAGACTAACTACATGAGTCATGCACATAAAGCTCATAAATTAAGAAAGCATTTCACTGATTAATAGTAAAAATTACAGCTTTTGTTCCAAACCCTAGTAAAAGAATCCAACTCAAAGTTTTGGAACAGAGCATATGGATAAAATCTGGAAAGTACGAGAGGGAAAAAAAACAAACAAATGAAATAAAAAGACAGCATTTGGTTACCATTGACAGTTAGAGTTACATCTCTCTCGGCCACACCAATTCGTGGCACGATGGCTTTGCAGGTGTACGTCCCAGAATCCTCTTGGGTGACTGCCTTCAGCTGCAGGGTGTTACTATTGCTGAGCACCTGTTAAATAAAATTAACAAGAATATCCTGTGTTCAGATATGTTGCTATACCAAGACATTTATCATCAAGTGACCACAGATATAAACATCAGGTAAGAGCTTTCCACAAACCACATGTCAATAATTTATACCAACAGATTACCACACACCAAATATAACTATACACTTTCTATCAAATATCTGTATGATAGTGCCTGTCTATATGTGTTTGTAATATTGATGTTTTTCACTTCCTGTTAAAGTCTTATCTTTATAGCAAGTTGTGGAATGAAAATCATTACAGCATGTCAATATTTCCCCAGGATGATTGGGAAGATTGTGTAGACACACAGCATGATTTTTTTGTTCCAGACAGATCAAGCCATGGCCCTCAGAGATGGCCCCATTAGCACCAGTCATCCATTTTGTAGTTTGTGGCTCACACAAGAGAAAGACCAATGCCACCAATACCAACGGGAAAGCATTGACTCCGCCTGTAATTTCGTCTGCAGCAATCTTAATTACTGTCTAAAGCGCTCCAGCCTGGGTCCTCTGAGTCAACCCACTGCTCTAATTAAACCTACGACAATGGCAGTGCAAAAATTTCCGGAGTGTGAGCAGATACTTGTGCTCCTTCGCCTCTAGTGCACACACTGTGGTCACTTGTTAGAGGCCATTGATCATTAGAGCACCCTCTTCCCCTTCCCCTCCTTCCCCTCTCGACGCCGCCAAACTGTGATTAATCCGTTTAGCACTCGCCTCGATTTTTCATTCGCCGGCACTCATCGAATTAGCCAATTAATCCATATCTTGTGGCGATGAAGTAAACGCTCTACTTGTGGATCAGATCGGCCCATACTCAGAAAGGGCAGGGTGGAGGGATGTAGTCATGGCAAAATTAACTGATTGCCTCATCAGAACCTTCTGGCTTTTCAGCCTTAGCCTCCCACTCTCTCTTTCCTTCCTCTCTCGCTTTTTGTTTGCTTTCTCAGGCTCTTTATGAAATCTGATTAAGCAGCAGCAGAGAAACACTTAGAGCAGAATAGGCTGATGCATTTCACACCCCTTCTGGAGCTAAACTTTCATTTTAGGCTAGCAATCATTTTATCCATTTGCCATATTCTTGTAAATGCACCGTAAACAGAAATGCCATCCATTAACCATCCAGCTCTGAGCAGAAAATCATTTGATATTTTCTGTACAGACAGGGGTTAAATTGGGATTTTGGAGGTGGGGGAAATCTGGTGTTGATTCTGGTGCCATAAACAATAAGATATGACTTGAACATTAATATACTTGTTAATGTAATGAACCTTTTTTGAGTTAATACGTACTAAATGGAGATGGAATATGTGTATTGGATCAAACAAAAACTGGGCTGGAGAAACCATGGATTGTCAAACAAAACAAAAGGTGTTCTGAATCATTGCGACCCAATCATTCCATATCCTAATAGAAATCAAATTAAATCTAAAACTTGTAGAATGATTCAAACAGGACTGCTGTGGCAGTTGTTGAACAGATGGTATGCCATATTTAGAAAGAAGAAGAGAAGAGGTCACCATACCACACTGGATCCTTGTTTGGTCCAGGCCAGAGTGAGGGGAGGGTTGCCCGTCCACGAACAAGTGAAAGCAGCATCCATCCCTATGTCCACTGTCTGGGGTTTGGGTTCTGTCAGCAACCTGGGACCAACTGCAAATGAAAGATGTGGATTCATATTGTGTTCTTGTACATTTCATTACAGTGTGTTTTTGTGTGCACAAAACAAGAATGAAGCCCATTACACTGTTCTCATCTTCAGTCTTATTAAGGGAAATATGCTAGAATACAAGTAGGAAATAAAGGTCATTTCAAGAAGAGATTGTGGGAGGTACGTATGTTTCTATATTTTTGAAGGAAAAGATATGACTGTGTATTGTTTACCTCTTTTGTATATGAAAATGTATAATAAGGTAGATTATACCTAACACTGCTGTAAGACTGAAAATATATCTTATTTAACAGATACTTCATGTTTAAAACATCCACATGAAGACCAAAATACATGGCCAAAAAAAAAAAAGGTGGGTAGTTTATCTAGTACTTTTAATACAATGCTACTTATAGTACAACATCTACATCTCTAAAATACTTTCTTTTTTTTTTTTCAATTGCTTTCTGTAATTTGAGGGGGAAAAGACATAAATAGAGATTTAAATGTCATTACACAGGCAGGCTGACCAATAGAGCTCTTTTTTTCTTTGGCAGAAAAGCACTTACATTGTACATCCACCAAGGTGCTGACATTAGTACTTCCTACTGAGTTGGACACCTCGCAGGAAACTGGGTCTGTGAAGTAAGAGTGATCTACGGTCACCTCGAGGCTGTCGCCATTGGCCTCTGAGATAGGAATCCCACCTTTGGACCATCTGTTTAAAACATGATGATGAAAATGTATTCATTTATAAGATTCACCATTAATCTTCTTAGTGATGTTGCTACCTTTACAATGAAAACTATTATTAACACCAAACATTGAAGCAACTGTGCACAAAGCATTTGATCTGTAAATTATAACCAATTTGGGGTTTACCCTCAAACCCAAATCTGATGGAGTGGATAATCTGGTATTATGCAGTGAGTCTGTTGTGATATTAAATGTGCTTACCTGTAACCTGTGATCTCAGGGTTGGCAGAGGCAGAGCAGATGAACAACACTTTTGCTCCCTCCATCACCGTCTGAGGCTGAACAGACAGAGTCACAGACGGAGGATCTGGAAGGAAACATGCAGGATTAGATTCACTGCAGCAATAGAGGCTTTACAAATCCTTCCCAATGACTTTACTGCCAAGCTCCAGGTGTGTAAATCTAAGTCACAATCCTTTTTTAAAATCCATTTCTCCATCCAATTACACATATTTTTTTACCATAAAAAAACCTGCTAATCTAGAGACAATTGCACAGTTCCTTGCAAACATATTCAAACCAATTCACACATTTATAGAATCACTAATCTTATTCTGAAATATTGCTCCCCATTATATTTTTAATGTGACAAAACATTTTGTACATACTAAACTTTTTCACTTTAGAAAACACTAAGTAGCCATTGTTGTTTTCAAGTATTCAGTATACAAATAAAAAAAAAACATGTGGCCTCAACCTGCAAAATTAAAGCACCACACGTTCTGCATCACAGACAAGACTATTTTAAAAAAAAAATATATATATATATATATATATATATAAATAATACTCACGCTGAACATTGATGGTAACCGAAGTTTGGCGACCTGCAGGGGCAGCTGGGTTTAGGACCCTGCAGGTGTAGGTACGTCCAGAATCGCTGTCCTCAGGCACCATGGGTAGCAAGCTAACCGCTGTTTCTCTCTTTCCATCCTCCATCAAAGTCTGAAAAGACAGTAATACAGTGTGAAAACAGTTAAAAAACAGAGACCGTATCAGTACTGGTGGAACAAATTGCTGTAGTTCTCTGAAAATAGAATGCATCAATGAAATGTTCTGAAAAATAATGTCTTATGGCAGCTCTTAACAAAAGTAATTTCTATTACGTGCAACAGCCTTTGAATTGAAATAAGAAGAGGCATTTGACAGACAGCATGGCTACTGAAATGTTATTTCGCCCTAATGGTCGGTGTACTTCAGATACAAAACACAGCTGTTTCTCTCATCTTGTTATCACTGTTAAAATCACACAGACATGATAATCCTAATCTAATTGTCCTATATTTCCTGATGCAAGTCCTAATTTAATAAGGAATTCCCATGATGCCAGTAATCCCATTTGAGCTCAAGTCTGTGCCAGCACTGTAGGTTGAGCATTGCAGAGAATTAAAGCTGCCATCAGTTTAGTGAGGCAGGTGTGCGTTTGTATTTTACAACGCTGCCGGGACCATTCTGCCGTTAGCTCGTTTTCCCAAAGATCTGTCTATCAGCTCTTCCTGGTGCACATCATCTTCGGAATCTATTTATTGTGTGAATCAATACATTAAATCAATACACCTAAGTAGGGAGAGGTGTACAGTCTAGGTTAATTGCTGCCCGATGAAACTACAAGACAGCCTTAATGGAGGATGAGGCGGAGTTTTAGATTTGGGACGTTTGGAGGGGGGAAGGACACAGTGCTGTACTGGGGCAGGAGCATTATGGGAAGACAGCTCCCTGGAGAGCCTGGGGCGAATCGATGGCAGGTCACACGCTTAACCTCCGACACGCTGAATGCATTTTCACGCTAGATCGAGTCACGATGCCGCCTGTCATCAGCCTTCCACTCACTGTCCTTTTATTATTGCTCATCTGCTCTCTCCAACTACTCTGTCTACCTTTTTCACATTCCTTCACTTTGTTCTTTGTGTCTTCATGTGGCTTTCCATTTCTTTTTTTTTTCTCCAGCTTAAATCAAAATGGCTTTGAGTTTTCTACCTCACTCTTAAACAAGCTTCTACCGTTTTCATTTTTCCCTCATCTACTTTCAGAGTTTCATCTATCTTTCTTTCTCTCTTGCTTTCCTCCTCTTCCCTCGATTCACTGCTCACTTTTCTCCCTTTAAACGTGTCATTTAGTGTCATTTAGCGTGGTCAGAGAGCATGACAAATGTGACACTTTCGCAGTTGCACCCGGTTCATGCTCCACCGCACTTCCCATTGTGTTTCGGCATTGTTGTGGCTGATTTCCCCTCCTCTCCCACCCTCTCTCTCTCTCTCTCTCTCTCTCTCTCTCTCTCTCTCTCTCTCTCTCTCTCTCTCTCGCTCTCTCTCTCTCTCTCTCTCTCTCTCTCTCTCTCTCTCTCTCTCTCTCCCTCCTTTGCTCTTTCTCTCTCAGCGGAAACTGTATCAAACGCTTATGCCTGTCTGAGCTTTGACATGCTCCAGTTATGCTCGAGTATTAGAGCAACAGCGAGAGTGAGAGAAAATAGAGGCACAAAAGGAGGCAGCTTGCGGTGGGGTGATGAGGATGAGACATACAGAGATTGAATTCGAGAGTTTTCGCAACTTTGCTTGTGCACTGTGAGATAGAATTAATGTGAAGGACAGGTAAGAGGCAAGACAGATATCCTAAGTTGTAATCAGCCATAGTGACTGTCATGCCTGTCAGTAAAGACTGATGTGTCCACAGCCTCACCTTTGAGTAGATGGCATCATGCATTATCTCTCCATCTCGGTACCATGTTATTTCTGCGGCAGGTTTGGCTCCAGATGCCCGGCATGTCAGGTTATGAGGGGTGTGAGCTTTCAGCCGAACAACTGGCCCTCCTTCTACTACAGGATCTGAAGGTGGCACTGAAAAAAAAAAAAAAATTATTTGGGAGAAAAAACATGAAGGGCATATTATACTTGCTTTCACTGCCATTTAAAGCCATCAAATGTGGATATATTTCCTATATGGAAATTCCATATACACTAGGGCTGGAATGTTTTTGAAATTAATATTTTGCTGGCAACCAACATGGTTAATAAACATAACAATGTTAAATTCACTTTTAAGTGCCCTAAAGACCAGTAGACTATCCAGTTCAATTCAACTCTATCAAAGAGAAAATGTAGTGTAAATGTAAATGTTCAAAATGTAGTGTATTTTTAAACATGTATAAATCCATACCCTAACCTCTTCCTGACTGCAGTGCTGAAGCATTTAATTTAGCTGGTTTGACCTATACAGAACAGGCTGGTAAATGGACAGAGAGATTGAGAGAGATAGGCTCTCCCTGAAAAAGGTTAAGACAGTACTCATGCCCTTTTAACATGGCTGAGATTTGCTATTATGAGTCTATTTACAGGCACTCTGCCGCAGGCCCGTTTCATCTGAATTACTGATTTGTTCATTTGTTTGCATGCCTGTGTGCAAGCCTTAGGCAAATAGTGTCTGCCACCTTTGATGAAGGTGTCCATCTCGCAGTACGCACAGAAACGCGTGCAAAAAAAAAAAAAGAATCTTTCTTTGGTACACTCTTCCGTCTGTCCTGCTCCTTTTCTCTGAACCAATTTCTGTTTTTGTATCAGAATTGTCAGAGGTCTTTTCGCTGGTCTTGCCCAAGCGTTAATGGAATCCGTGTGCGAGGTGATTCTAATTTCCATGCGGATTCCCTCGACTGCACTCCTGCCGTTGACTTTTTTGACTCTGTTGGATTGCTTTGGTCTCATCCGGCTGCATTGATTTCCCCACATGCCCCTACATGCACGTACACACATGATCGCTCACATATAGGTACACACACACCTCTTTCCCTTCATGCAGGAGCTGGGATATTCGCTACACTCTAGTCTGGGAATTCAAACAGCACGCCAAACATCGGCAGTGTGCACAAAGGCTATTGTTGTAGCCCTACTTTTCTTTGGTGAGTCTGTGTGAGTGTGCCAACTCTGTTCAATTAGAGACAGAATTATTGTTATTTTGCAGTAACAAACTTGGGCTTTATCATTCTCATAGCACTAATTCTTTAACGTCCCATATTTTTAGCCCATGATATACTTATGCTGTGGGGGAGATCTGTGTTTTTCAGATACTATACAATGCAGCTTTGTCCAAGTTGGGCCACCAGGTGTCAGCAATGCAGCACTGAGCTGAAATCCCCAGTGACCCAACACCCCCCCCCACACACACACACACACCACACACACACACACTCCCTCAGTCCCCCCCACATCCCCCCCCACCCCTGTCGCTAAATGCCGGAGAGTATGTAGATCAATCATATTGCGTTAATGTAAAAGCAGCCCTGTGGTTGATGAATTCTGTGAGTCACTGTAGAATGTGCTAACTGTGCAGACTTTGACTTTTAACCATTCACGCAAGTCATTTGTGACTGCTGCAATCACATTTCCTTGGCCCTTCACTGTGTTAAGTGTCAGAAGGCTACAGAGAGAGGGGTAAAGAAACAGTGAGGAGGGGGTGGGACATTTTTTCAGGGTTTATGTTGACTTGGTTTGATAAAAAAAAGAGTCCTGCTGTGGCGTGATTTAAAATTGTGAATAAAAAATGAAGGAATGACTTACGATTGCATGGGGGTGGGATCTCTGAAGTGTTTATGCGGAGCAGAGAAATTTGCAGTGTTACGAATTTGAGGCAGTATTTTAAATACTGTTAATGAAATTGGGGACTATGAGGAATGCTCTATTCCCCCCGCTTTTAATCAGTTGCAGAAGAGTTATATTGCAGTGGTTTCTTCTCACTCTCAATCACACTCACTCATATCACACACACACACACACACACACACAGTTCTTACCCAGCACCGTCAGTTTGGCTCTGTGTGATCGCAGCCCAGCCTGCGTGGCTTGACACTCGTAGACTGCATCATCGCCTAGCTCAGCTGAATCGATCACCAAGCTGTGCTCACCTGATAGCGGGTCTCCCACCAGAGAGTAACGTACCCAACCTGGTCCACACAAACAGCACTGTTAGAGATATGCACCACACATATTGCCATCACAGGTAGGGCTAGTTTTGAGATCCAGTTCTTTGTGCATTAGCGTCTTTGTGTCACTTGGTCAGCTTGAACATGTGAGATGCCTCGCTCATGCAGCCAGCATAGCACACAGAGATAGCCTTAACTGTCCAGGTTGCTAATTTCAAAGCTGCTGGGGAAATCATTTTAAATGTCAGTGCGTGACATGAGCGGTGATTGATTCTCCACCTCAGCCTGAGCAGACGGCTGAAATGATTAGACAAATTAAACGCTAGTTTGCATTAGCCGCAGTGTTTGTTTGCCTTCCCGTTTCTTCACTCAATAGAGCCTAGGAAGTAAGGCTGTGACATTACTCAAACACACATTCACTGCAGAGGAGGAATACTGCCCTTTGAAAAAGATGAAGATAAGAGGACACTAAGCCTTGGTAAATGGACTTCAATAAGCATTGTGTATCTCCTGGGGGAACAGCATCATTTCTGCCTTGCTACTTGCTCTAAATTTGGTTGACATATAGGAAACTGGGTTTCTAGCTAATTACAAACCAGTGCACCATTTAGAAACACCTTGAAAATTAATTACGTTGACTTCATTTTTTTCCTTTCCTTTCAACTCAATTTTTAAAAGTGACTCGATGAAAAGCACTGTTAAATGGAATGACTTTTAACCTCACTGTTCGTTTAACTTTTGAACAACTCTTACCAGGTAGGTCTCGTTCACCACCTAATGCCAGGCCATCTTTAGTCCACTGCACCATGCCCCGATATCCCACAATCACACAGGGCAAGGTTACTGATTGGCCAGCAACAACTACTTGGTCCTGGGGCTGCTGGGAGAAGTAGGCTGCTTGAGACACTGCAGGAGAAAAAAAAAACGTTGGTTGTTGTTTGATGTTGTAAAATATGTATAATAAGCACGCCATATTCCATTATCTTCTTTGACTTGTTCTTGAAAGAAACACCATAAATGTGAGTGCTGCCACCTAGTGGACCCTGCTGTTAATTAAATTTATATCACACATTGTAAAACTGAAGCATCCTTAAAGGGCACCTATTATGACTCTTTTCACAAGATGTAAAATAAGTCCCTGATGTCCCCAGAGTATGTATGTGAAGTTTTAGCTCAAAATACCCAACAGATCATTTTTTACAGCATGTTTAAATTGTAATTTTTTGGGGCTCAGAAAAACGCTCTGTTTTAGTGTGTGCCCTTTAAATGCAAATTAACTGCTGCTGCACGACCCAGCGGGCGGAGCCTCACGAGCTCGCGCTCAGAGTCAGGACAATCTCATCTGATAATATCAGAACAGAAACTCTCTGTTGCGGTGTTCATTTCGACCAGGAGTCGGACAATAATGCCCACAGAGCCAGAGAATATATGCTGTATGGACATAGAACAAGTATAGTTTAGTTTAATTATGGTTATAACTTATTTGTCATCTGCTTTTATCCACTAATACAAGCCTGCTGTAGCAAAACCCGTCCGAATGATGACTAAAATATACTGACGAGTTCAGTGAAGTTTATTGTACATCACACAAAAGATGAGCGTTAGTTTTACTCCAGAGAATCACAGTAAGAGCTGAATAAACATAGTATAAGAAGTGCGCATTAAAGTCTTATCCATAAACTCTCTCTCTCCCTTTCATTATCAACAACATACACAGCGAAGTACACAAAACACTCGTTACAACCTTTTCAGTGGGTGCTAAATAAACTGGTAAACCTTATATCCGTAAAATGACTCGAAGAGCTGTCATAAAGAGCGCGCTCGCACTTTCATTTCTTCCGTGTCCAGTCACGTTAGGCCTGTTGCTCCGGAGAGTGTAAGCTTGATCACAAACAGTACAGATCCATCCTTGAGTAGCAACGGGAGTAAATGAAGACTGCTATGTTCATTCTTACATCCATCAACAACACACCTCAATCGCTTAGGAGACATTCTTGTCTACAGCTGCTCAAGCGTCGAACAATGGCGGACTCTGTGTCCAGCTCACTCAGGGGCGGGTCTATGCTCAAACTGAAGTGTCAATCAACAGTCGTGGGAGGGGCCTGTGCAATTCTACGTCACATTGCGCCGAATCTGAGAACAGCTCATTCTGAGACAGTGCTTATGATTTATTGAGATTGTAAAAAAAAACACTGGGTGGATTTTTTATCATTCTAGGGTGGTGGTTTTGCTCACACACTTAAAAAGGCATGCCCATAGCATTTATTCTCTTCCAGTCATATTGTGTTTTTCTTTAAATGCAGAAGTGGCACCTTTCTTTGCATCAGTCTGCCTACAAGGCTGGCTCTCTGAAATAGACCAGTAGCTAGTTGGATTACCATGGTAAACTACAGTAAGACTCTCCCTCCTAATGCTGAAGCCTATCTGTCATTTTGCTCTAACCAGTCCACTTTCAGGTCAGTGATTTTGCACAGGGAGAGAGATGGCAAAGCACAGAACACATTAGTGCGATAGTATATTAGCGCTGAATCAGCAAGAGCCATTCCAGCTCGCATTCACCATCTCTCTGCAGCTGGTAATACTCTTCCAGTTACACAATGAAACACAATTTTCCTTGCAGTACCCATGCACTGGGCTCTAGGAACATATTACTCTTTTACACTGATCTAAAACCATTTTGCCTACCCAACACACTCTTTTAATTGAAGTTTCACGACTGGTCACACAGTGTGCTCGGTTTTTTTTTTTTTTTTTTTTTTTTAACCAAGCCCAGTGAGTGGCAACTGATTGATGCAGAAAAGACTAATATTGCATCATCTTCCGGTTGGAAGGAAAAAGGCACAGTCCATAACACATTTTACAACAGTTTGATATTCTGAACTTGGCAAGGGGTCTAGGCGTCAGCTGGTCATGACTTATTTAACTCTTTCCTATGCCCATATGGCAACCTGCATAGAATGACATGGAAAGCAATGCCCCGTTGAGCCAGAGAATCTGTTACTTCTTCCCAGGGTGGGGGAAGTGCTGTTTTTTAGTAAAATTGTTGGTTAAACAATCAAAGGAGCTTTCAGCGTCCCATGAGAGCTATCCGTCGTGGGCTAAGAAAGGCACCTGCCACCGCACTGCCTTCCCTCTATTTTGGCTTTGCTGCTATCTTTCTTTCTCCTTTTTAAACACTTTTTACTCTGTTTTTCCTGCCTGATTTGCATATAAGCTCTCAAGATAAATGTGTCCAGACTAAACAACAAACATCCATCTCTCTCTCACTATTCCAATCACTTTTATATACACACATGGTCTTCTTACACACATTTATGTGTTTCTCCATTGCAAGAGCTTTATGATTGGATCTGGTGCATCATGAGCCCTCTTGAAAGTAGAAAGATGGCAACCAGCCAGAAGTAACTAATCCATTCACATGAGATTTCAGAAAGGGTGAGGGAAGAAAGAGCACAATTTGATGGAGGTTTTAGAAGGGGAGGGCTGTTACTGGTTCTTCAAAAAGAAAAGGACCGTCCCCTGATTTTTTCTGCCTTTCCTTTTCTTTGCCCTTTTATTTCTGTGTGGTTTAAATAGGAGAATAGCGTGCCAGTGGTGGATAAAGAGGGGTCTATTCAGCTGGTGCTAAACCCCTCTGAAACTTCTCTCTTTGGGCCAGGGGTGTTTAAACAGACAGGGTAGGGGGCCCCACCCCAGGGGGGCCAGCAAGATGGTGAAAGGAGGGCAACATACGGTGGCCAGAAACACACTATTGTCCCCTTGTCCCTTGGTTTTAATAGGCCTCTTCATTTCCAATCAATCCTGCTAAATGCAAGTTTAATAGCTTTTCAATAGCGGCTTTCCCCCCCCTGAGGGAGCCCAGGATTTTCTTTCTCCTCCATCCTCTCTCACTCTCTGTTGTTCTCACTCTCTCTCTCTCACTTCATCATTCTCACTGCATTTCTTTGAGCTGAAAAGGGGCTTCCGAGCTTGGCTGACAGAGTTTGGTCAAGACTCAATTATCCACTCCATCAAGGGGTGCAGCAAAGACCATCCACCCCCTAACCTCCTACACAACCCCACACCAGTATTCTCTCTCAAAAACATAAGCTTTCTTTCCCTCCAAGGCAAAGGCCAGTGCAGATTTCAGGTATTTTCAAACTAGCTTTTTTCTCCCACTAGTGCTGACAGTCCTCTTTTCTTCTCTTGAGGATGGACAGGAAAAGAAATAGCAATAAAATGGAAGTATACTTCCTTGTCTTTTTCTTGTACTGTCCCAACCTTTTTACTGGACAGACGCATTAAATAGTAGGTAAAAACACAAATCAAAGTAGCCAAATTTTCAAAAACATGCATCATGCCTGACTCTGCCACCTGCTACCCTAATATCACCCTGTATCCCACAAGTTCCCATTCCCATGGGAACTGTTACTGAGAGGAGGATACCAAATGCTCAGAACTAGTGGTGTCTCTTCCAAAGAGCTACCAAGTTTTTTTGCATCATGATTAAATGAGCTAAATATGAGATCAAAAGTGCTAAATATGACTCTTTTGTCAAAAACAAAACTCTTCTTGACATTATTATTAGCGGCAGTATTTCTAAGCCAAGACTTTAAGTGTATGTTCATATAGAATTGTTTTTTTTTTTTTGTACACTTCTGCCATCCCTGGAGCGCCACTTTTATGAGATATTGAGTCTTTTTACAGATACTGTAATTGTGTTGTGCTTCTGGGATTCTCCTTTTTGCATCAGGTACTGGATGAACATCGATTGCAATTAAAGAATCTTGCCCCAGCATCTAAATGTTTACGAGCGGTGATAATTCATCAGGATGAGCCGATGTTTAAGGGCTTTTGTACATTCAATAGTTCCTCTTTAGACCCCTTACTGAGTTGTGCCTCTGTGCATGTCTTTAATCACTCTCTCACACACAAGACATTCACAGCTTGCATTCAGGCCCATTTACAAGTTATGCACCTGTATCAATGCACGCACTTGGCCTTATGAGCAAAACCAAAAGCATATTTATTACCCTTGCAATGCATGTAGACATTCACACACACAAACCCACACATATAACGAAATGAGTTCACACCACGGGAGTGATTCAGCGCTCTCCAAATCTTGCTCCAAGAGAAGCTCAACAAAATATCACATCTGGTTAATGAGTCATTTCAAATTGGAATAATTCCTCCTTGCTGAATTAGCCAATTCTTTAACGGCATGTTAGCGGCTTAATTACATGAGTTCATTCCTGACAGAGAAGAGAGGGATGAAAGCAGGAAAAGACGAATAAAAAGGAGGAGGTGTTGAGATGAAGAGAAGCAATATAGTTGGAGAGAATTGAACATTTTTATAGGTGGACCCTTTTGAGGATTTCTAAGCTGGTCCTGCTTAGAATGCACTCATGGAAAGAACAAAAACTGATTTTACATTAACAAAAGTTAATATATAAAATATAAAACAGGATAATAAATATGGTACTCACATGAGCAGGTCAGACAAAAGGCTTGGTATTAACATGGCTGTCTGGCTCGTGCAATGTCATTACAATGTACCATAACAAATAAAGAGGTGCGTGGGATAAGACAGAGAAAGCCGTCTCTAAAACCTACGTCGTGATTTGCTCCACAGTGTGTGGCATCTGTGTGTGCCTGTGTGTTTACGCGTTCCCCCTTCCCCTAGTAACAAGGTCATAACACACTTGGCCTGATACACTTTAATCCGGATTTTTTTCAAAATGGAATATCATTTCACGGCACTGGATGGAAGCAGAGAGGAGTGTGTGTTCATGTGGTGGCGTAAATAGGGCAGGCGTACTGTGGGGATTGTGGCTCACATTTAGTTGCTACTTTGACACAGTGACTTTGTCTTTTTTTGTCACATGTTAAGTGCAACTGCAGCTGTGCCTGACTTGATCATGACATATTAAAGAGCTTTGCTTTTTTTCTCTCACTCTCCCCTAGTTTCTCCAGGCTGTTTTTAGAGCCCAGGATGTGTCTGAGGAGAGAGCTATGCACTCTGCCTCACTGGGACGAACGGACGAACAGATGTTAGCAATGATCCCTCTCTGGTCTACCCTCACTAGGGACAGCGGGGAGTCTTGATGGTATTAGTGAAAGTCTATGTTCGTGTGTGTGTGTGGCACTTGGTTTCGCCCCTGGCACAGTTGCAGATAAATCAGAATATTTATCCCATGTCAAGCCATATTTAGCCCTCCCTCAACCTCTTCACTGTTTGTTCTGACAACCCTGATTATAAACAGTGAATATGTTGCAGGAGTGTAATACAGATCACATGGATTCATGATCATGCTAAAAATCTATGTAGATAGATAGATAGATAGATAGATAGATAGATAGATAGATAGATAGATAGATAGATAGATAGATAGATAGATAGATAGATAGATAGATAGATAGATAGATAGATAGATAGATAGATAGATAGATAGATAGATAGATAGATAGATAGATAGTTCAACAAATGCATGTAAGACACATTTGAATACAGATGTTATATCTCAATCCAATTAATTCCATTTTCCTGTCCTGTAAATAATATAAAAGCCACAAAAAAAATAAAAAAATCACTGAAATGTTCAATTCACCCTTACCGTAGCCTGCTGTTCTATTAAGTACAAACACCACCTTAAGCATTGTGCTCATGACTTGTCAAGAGGACAGATTGGAATACAAGACAAAGAAAGGTAAAGGCGTGGATGAGTGCAGAGGAAAAAGAGAAAACTAGTGTGAAAAAGTAACTTGCTGGAAATAAACAGGGCTGGCTAAGAGCGATCCATTGTGCCTGCTTCAGATAAGGCCACTAAACCCAAGCTGGAAAGAGCTGAGCTCCATTCTGCGCCATGGAATTATCCTTTTGTTTGGTGTGGGTAGACTCTCTATTGTTTCATTCGTATTGTGGAGGGTGAGTGTGTTTGTGTGCGTGTGTGTGAAATAGTTTACGCAGATGTGAAGATGTGTTATACCAAAGTCCCTGTAACATTCTCTAGGCTGCATCTCGAAAAGTCTCCCTTGTAAACATAGCCGTCTCCTCTACCTAATGTCCAAACAAACTGAGCCAAGGGCCACTGGTATTTGTTTCTGCGGTTTCAGAACCTGCCACAATTCATTCCTTTTTCTTCTCCTTAGTTCTTGCCTTCCTATTTGCCTGGTTTCATCTTCTGCACCTTATCTACTGCCTAACATTCCAGTCGCATCTTTCTCCCCCTTTCCTTTTTCACTTTCAGTGTTGTTTTCTGTCTAAATTGCAGCCTAACAGCTTTTTAAGAGCTGTTTGCAGGGGTTTAATCCTCCTAGCCTCTTATTCAGTCTGCAGTCTATTGTAAGCATCCTGGCACAGTACGAGACCCTTTTCAGGACGACCATACAGCTCATCCATCCATCACACCTTCTTCCTCTGTCCTTCCCTCTCTTTTTCTAGCCCCTCCAATCCCTTTAGTAAACCCCCACTTTCTCTTTTCCCTCCATCCCTCTCTCTTTTCTCCTGTCAGCCAGGCCTGATCCCCGGCATCAATGCTGAGCAGGGCCCTTTTCACAGTTACATAAGGTGTGACAAATTGTTGATTTGCCTTCTCCATGCCTGTTTCTGCTCCTCTCTCCGCATTCCAGACACCCTGTCCCTTGCTCGCACCCTCCCTATCCCTGCCCTTTCTCTATTTATCAGCATGAAAATTGCAGGGGTTCAAGTCAGCCTGTCGACAGAGAGAGTGAAACGGGGATGATGGGGGGTCTGCAGCGGCAAGAGAAACTGAGAATAGGACATAAGAGCTTCCAGCAGGGGTGGAGAAGGGAAGAACAAGCTTCTGACAGAAAAGAGGACTCAAACAAGCCTATGCTTTTCAGAGGGAATGAAAGAAATCTATAATCAAGCTTCTCACCCTGCAGTTATTTCTCACTCTGTCTTATTCTCTTGTTAGTGGTGCTTGCAGAATTTTTCATACTTAGGGTTAGGGAATTGAACAAGCCCCTAACCTGAAGTATTAAACCGACTATGGACATGAATGATTTATATTTACATTTATTCGTTTTGTAGATGATTTTATTGTGTCTTGAATCATGTGCCTTGTTGAGGATTGTTGTGCTATTACTTTTCTTAATCTTGGCCTGAAACCAGTGGTAACAATGACCACATTGTCAGATTGCGTCATCAGAAGTCCGATAGCTAAATCTTGAAATGAGAATGATACTGAAATATGCGTATGTGTGTGTGTGTGCCGCTCAGGACCTCTGCATGCAGCAGAGGCTTTATCTGTCACACACTCCTCTATGCTGTGCAGCATCTCTGGTGAGCGTCAGAACTTTTCCAAGTGTCATTATTCCAGCGTTCCCATTCTCACTCCCCCACTTCAGAGTCTAAGAACTCTTCTACTCACAGACGGAAAGCTCTCCGTTAGGAACACAAGACGCTGGGAGGAAAAAAAACTAGAGAGGGAAGGAAGAGGGGGAGGATGAGATTGTCTCTACACATCAGCCAACTGTCTTGACAAGATGTTGATTGAGCCAGTCTTGTCATTTCATTCCTGCAGGTCTCCTGGTATTTTCTGGAGATGGGTATTGCTGCTTCTCTTCCTTCTCTCTCTATCTACACTTTATCTACTTTTCATGGCGCCTTTGTCTAATTCTCTCTCTCTCCTATACAGCATGCAACAATCTCTCTTTATCTCTCTCTTACTTGTTCTCTGTTGCTTGGTGTACAGTATGATCTAAGATCTAGAATGCTTTTAAATCATTAGCATTGTGAGCTCTTTGAATAAATGTGTGGGTTGCTGTATGCACCAACACCCCCACAATAATGGAAACATCTACAATTGGAACGCCTCCGATGGGCCTAATTCACTGTGGGAAAAATGAATAAATACAATAAAGACAAATTAATAAATAAATAAACAACGCTTTTATATGCACTCTCATTTCATTCCTCTGGCTGCGAAGTCCGGGTAAACAACACTGAGAAAAAGCAACACTGTAAATATGGCAAGATGATTAAAAATCCATAAAGTCAATGAAAAGATCACTTTTAAACGTGCCCCCCTTACTCGTCTTTGTTGATCACTCTGCCCTGCACTCGCTTTCAAAAGGCAAATGAAATGAAAACTAAGAAATCTAGCACTTATACTGAGCTATTGGGATGCTAGGCTCAATGCCCTGGGGTGTCAATTAATTTAGTCTGGGGATTTGTGGCCTATACTTCCTAATTGAGCCCAGTGGAGGCCCCTGTGGCTCTCTGTGATAGGAGGAAGTGCGTTCTATAATTAATATGTTTTTTTTTTCTCATACTGTCTTTATTATTATTTTTCTTTAATGAGGAAGTGATGTTGTAAATGTATGCATCTCATTAGAGCAAAGAGGGCCATGCACTTTATTGGTCTAAATGCGGAGAGGAAAGGGAAAATAGCTGTAACCTCAGTTGTTAGTGGCATATTGAAGTCTCTGCATGCATGGGATTATGCGTGTTGGAAAATAAAGAGAGATGGGTTCAATGAATACCTTGTTAGGGTTGTTCAATGTGTGTGCTTTTTTTACCGCTTGGAGGTTAATGTGGCGCTGGCAATTCTATTGAAGCTTTCTCTAATTTGATGTTTTTTCCTCTCTCCTCGAAAGAGAGTCTGACCATGGCTAAGGGTTTTTTTTGAAGACCACCAGTTTGTTTGATGTACAAGAGATTTAATTTCTGTTCCATTAGAATTTCCCTTTTCCATAAGAATTTTGCTTTGTTTCTTTCGACACCTATGTGGCGGTGACTTCTATCCGCATCACGTAATAGTATACAATTAAACAAACAGCTCCTTCATCTCTCTAGGAAGGGTGGCATCAGCTGAAACAATGAGCCGCCTCTTCGCCGTTGAAAGAGCTGACCCATGCTCACGGACGGTCTTCAAATCCACCGTGATTAATCGATGTCTTTGGTTTTCACAGTCACCACATTTTGCATTTCCTTCCTCTATCAAGTTAAGGTGGTTGGAAGTTGGGTAGTTTAATTAAAGGCCGTACTGTCTTGTTCATCAGATTAGCCTGGTCTCAAAAGTGTTCTTTTAACATGACTGATGACTAAAACCCTCCAGAACAAAAAATTATGGCTTGGCAAAGGAGGATAGAAAAAGGATTGAAAAAATCTTACCTGCCGACCTCAATACATCCTGGCTTGCTTAGCGCAAAAGAAGAGAGGGAGGGAGGGAGGGAAGAAGGGAAGAAAAAAAGTAATTTCCTGAAACTCCATTTCTTTGGTGGTGATTAGCAAAGAAGCGTAATTAGGCTGAAATGTGAAGTCAGGATTTTTTTTTTTTTTTTTTTTTTGTCTTTACGGATTGAACCACTTCCTCTGGAAAAATCTGGCCCTGATTAATGAATGAATGATTAATGAGGGAACTAATAAATCAATTAATTATTAAGCAAGCACTCTGAACAAGAGAAAAGGGAGGATGAGTAGTTGGAAGAGAGTGTGAAGGGAGCGTTGTTAGGGAAGCCACACACACATCGTCTGAAGAACCTTTAGCTGGGCATAACTGTGGATTCCAGACAACAAGTGTTAGTTTTAGCCAAAAATGTGGCATACTTACATTCGTTTTTACTGATTGGTGACATCGTGTTACAACAAGACAACAAGTTGTAACCCTGAAGCACAGAGGTGGCAAATCTTCTTTCCCCACTTCATCCCTCCTTCCAACTTCCTACACCCTCCCCACTTAACTAGGACACTCTATCAATCTTTGATAATACTTGGCGTGGGCTGTGGCTGCGAGACCAGCGACGGGAGAGTTGAGGCAACACAGCATGGCGTGATGTATGAAATGTGGGCCGTGCCAGTAACAATGATATACTGTAGCGTTTTCCAGTCAAGTTTGACCTTTTTTCCTCCGCTGATATTAATCGCTGCAGCGCCAGAATACATGCCTGATCTATTTCTCCCCCAGGAACCCTGTGCACTTTACAGTGCCGCTCATGCCTCTCCATGTCTTTGCTAAGCTTTCTTTATCTCACTTCCTTCTTTCTTTCGCTAAGACTACCCCCTGTTGAAACGCACCTCACCAGGATGCGCCACCTAACTGTTATTTTATGATTGGATAGGTTTGTTGTGGCCTTTTAAAAAATGTGACATGCCCCTGTAAACCTTCAACTCCCCCGTGCACAAGACCCAGCTTAAACATAAGAGAACTTGCTTTGTGATAGCCAGAGATATAGATCTCTATGCTTTGGCTGTGGCATTATTAGCTGAGCATCTGAGCAAAAGGAATAGACACAGAGCTTTTGAAGAGAGTCTCCTGGGGGCTTTGGAACTGGGCAACCTACAGAAGAACTCGGGGAAAAAAGGGAAGGAGCCTCAAGGCTGTTTGGCAGGATTGTTCCTAGTTAATGTGATGGAAAATGCCAAGTCCCTCTCATGCTCTCTCTTTCTCCTTCTTTCTCTGTCCTCCTCCTTTTCACTATCTTCTTGTTGACTGGTGCTATGCTGCCAGTGTGGAATTGCAGATTTCCCCAGTCTCAATTGAGTGAAAAGGGCTTTGTCCTTCCATTTGGGGAGGATCATTGACCAGAGCTTGGGACATATGGTCCCTGTGTGCTGGTCCCTGCCTAGCATTGCTGAAGAATGTAGTGGGAGGGACACTTGACCTCCCCACTCTTCGTTTAACACCTAGAATGCCTAACCCAGCTAGTGGCGTGATGAACTTAAACACTTCATTGTGTGCTTTTCTTTCGTTAGGGATTTTTTTCCCTGCTGTCATCAGCTCTAAAAGTTAACTGACCATGGGAGGAGTGCTGATAGCGGTGGGCGGGAAGCAATACACAGAAGGACAGATGTGGATGTTTTCACAAATTCTCCTGCTAATAACCCACCCACATGTGTCGCGCCAGCCATGCACCAACGCTCTGTTCTTCCTAGCCTTAAGCTCTGTTTACACCTGATATTAAGATCCATTTGGGGGATCCTATCACAAGTGGTCAGCTGAGACACCTGGTGATAACTTGCATCCAAAATGCAAAGAGAAACAAAAGAAAGTTGTGGATAGATCATCAGTCAGATATATCTTTTCAAAGCCAAATCTCAAAATGTTTTTGGATCCCATTTACACCTCTATTTAGCACTGTCCTGTTTCAAACGGATCCCCCAAAGGATATGCTAATGCCAGGTAAACTGGGCCTTACATTTTCTCTCGCTTCGTCGTTCACTCTTTATCTATTCTAAAACAACTCGCAAATAAATTTCTTATTTTGCATACGCACTCCTTATTCTTTTATGATTTAACACATACAAATACACACTCTGTTTGGCTGGACAGTTAAGCAGACAGCAGTAATAGATGGACGCTGTCTGGTTGTGGCAGTATCTCTAATGCCCAGGCCCATATTGGAATGTCTCAGCGTGTTTTCCTGTGATAAGGCTTTTAATTAAGTGTCTAACAAGGACGTCTGGGGGTGTCCATCGAAGGGACATGGCCACCTGTGTACAAGACCATTATCCAGAGAGACAGAGGGAGAGAAAGAGAAGAAAGAGTCTGTGTGTGAGAGAGAATGAAAGATAGGCAAAAGAAGAGAAATTCAGAGAGAGATGAACAAAGCCACACACATACATACTGACTTTCCACTCTGTAGGAATCTAATTCCCTGTATGTTCATGATTAGGACACCAACAGATCCAAATCATGATTTAAACACCAGATGCCATGACTGCTTACATAAACAAAACTTTATTAGCAGATAAGGGTCAGTTTCTGGGCTACTTCAGAGGCTGGTAAACAAGTGAGGTATGTGTCCTTAATTCATTACTCCTGTTCTAAAGTACTTTTTCTAGTTAAAATTACACTTATGGCAGTCATTGTTGGTGTGGCCACTTTCGTCCCTGTGCCCCCTCACTTCTGGTTGAACAACCAAATTCAAATATTCAAACTACAATTTTTATTATGATTTCTGAAACTAGTGTAAATGTAAGCCAGTTCTATGATAGTTTCACAGGTTCCCCAAGGACTGGCTCCAGCATCAGCACCATTTCATGTACAAAAGGGTACATAAGGTGTCGCTATCGATCATTACAACATCTAGATAATCTGGAGATTGCTTGCCTGCAGCTCGGCAGTGTTCCAATGCCGTCTTTACAGGATATGGGTTTGGATCTTAGGAAGCTCAAATCAATTTCTATAGATTTAGATTTTTTTTTTTTTTTTTTTTTTTTTTTAAGAAAAGAATAATTTAGCTCTTGGAGACTGAATGAAATAGAAAAAGAAAGGGTGTCACCCCAAAAGAGATAAATAGAGGGGGGAAATTTTGATCTGAAAATGTGAATGAATGCATACTCCACATAACCTATTATAATTCAACAGACATAAAATTGTTTTTTCAATTGTCCCTGATGAATAACTTCACTGTTTTTTTTTTTCTGCTTTTTGCTGGCCAATCTGTTCCACCTCCTCTTGTCCACTCTCATCCCCCCATCCAAAGAAACCACTCAATCTTACTTCTGTAGGGAGGCCTCCTTTAAATCTTAATTAAAACCAACTCCAAAAGCCCATCTCCTCCCAGGGGCAAGCTTGAAATCAGCTTAGAACAATCAAGCTTACGGATTAGGTTCCATGGGAAATGAGGAAAAGAAAAGGAAAGAGAGAGACACAACACAAAGAATAGGAAGATGAGGTAAAAGAGTCCCCCCCCCCCCTTCTCTCAGGCTAGCGACTAGAGTCCAGTCTTGACCTATCGACCCCACTTTCTTGCAAGATTAAGCTGCTAGCGATGCTCCTAGAGAAGGTAAACATAGGTTAGGAACAATGGCCACCAGGCGAGATCCTTATTGGATTTTAATTAAGTGCCAGTAGAAAGTGTTAAAGAAGGACAATGGGACGCAGAGGGGCTCCAGTGTTCACAAACCCATACAGCACATTTCTCATGCTTCACATTTTTTCATGCACTTTTTCTTTTTTGTGTGACCCTTGCTCCAACTACCCACCTTTTCTTTTTCAGACAAAAAAAAGCTCCTTAGCCTGTTTGCCCGCTCGTTCACATTGTGAGAACAACAAACAGGTTTTCACTCCCGCTCCTTAGAGAACTATTCGTCACCCGCCTCGTTTCACCACGATCCCAGGTTATCGCTCTTGGGCTCCCTCTCTCTCTTAACAAGGTGAAACGAAACTCGGTCCCCTGAGGAGGCAGTGCCAGTGATAAGGTTAAAATGGGCCGAAAAAATGGAGGCGATTATTTGATATTGGACAGATTGAATTATCTAGATTGAGAGTGCAAGAGAGGAGGGGATGCTAGTTTGGCTCCGAGAGCAAAAAGAAATATAGTGTGAGGGAGAGAGGGAAAGAAAGGAAGAGTGTTGGACAGAATAATTTTTCTCCAGCATTGCCATTTGTGCCAATGAGGACCAGCCTGATATTAATGACCACTCACCTCTCGACCAATGGAGGAGTTTTTACCTCTTAAGGGGCAGATTGTGAACGGTGCAGAGTAGGCTGTTAATTTGACAGAGAGCAAGTCAGCCCATGCTAGATTTGTGAAGACTGAGAGAACTCTATACAAAGACTGAGAAATCCCTATACATTCATTGGACTTTCTGGTGTTCTATCTATGAGATCTATAAGGTTCTACAACTACTAATTATACTGCTTACTAATGAAAATAGAAAAAGATTGAACATAGAAAAAAATCCAAATACACATAAACACCATGCGCCTGGCCAGAGGCAGGCCATCATCACCTCAGCAGGCACCAAAAGAGAGCTGTTAATTGGTGTGAAAACACACACACTGACTTGTGTTGTGGGTATTCGATGAAGCTGGCACTTGTTAACAGGATACACTGAATCACTGGGAGAGATAGAGTCAAAACGGAGAGTGTTTTTGAGAGGAGAGACCCCACCTACTGCTAATATTTGTGATTTCTTAGCTTGGATCTAAGGAATAGGGCTAATGAGTTTGTCCCACTTTAAACTATAGTGCTTTTTAAAAATCAGTGATGGCATCAGATTCAAACTCGCAGGAAATTTCCACTGACAAATAACTACACTTCACACCTTCATGCTGACATGCCTATAGTACACCTTTGTACAATATAAACTGAATATAAAAAGAAAAACCACGCTATATTTTTCCCTACCGAGTTGAATCTGATTCACTTTTTATACTTAAGTGAGTCCATTAATAACATTAGCAAAACAAAAGAGGTTTCGCACCAAGCTACTGCGTCACACTGGGACAAAAGGCTGAGCCTTTTAAGGTTCCGCTTGACAATTCAAGACTCTTTCACGGTGAGTTTGTACCATAGATTTTTCAAATGCCTGGTAAATGAGTGAAAGCTTGCAGCATAAGGACTGTTACAGGGCTAATCACTAGCATGGATGATCTCTGAACCTTCCTGTGGCTCTGTTGAAAGGGGGTTTGTGTTGGCCTCTTTGCCACTATGTTACTGATCAGTCTGCTTAAGTAGCTTGTGATTGAGGGAGTCCATTAGAAGCCTATCCATCACCTCTTCCCAACAAGCTGAGTGAAAAGTGATGACATCAGACACTCCCCTGCACCAGTATCTAAGCTTACACATGTCCACATTCATCAGAATAGTGCCATTTTCACCTTTTTATAAAACAAATAGTTCAAATTCCAAATTCAAATTGACCCTTTGTCAAGCTCTGCCCATCTTGGTTACGGTTGCTAAAAAATCCCATATGAATAAACTGGGGAGTTTTGTGAATTTTGTATACTTCCAGTAGAATGTGCTCATAAAGAGGTAAAAGTTTTTACACAATTTAGGAACTGTGACATTGCAAAACCTTTTTTCGGTTATTTTTTCTTTAAAGAAAACTTAAAATTACAAAAAAAAACCTGCAAATCAGAACAGAGACAAATGCTTCTTACAGTCAGCCAAGAAGAAAAGGCTCATTTGATCATGATTACAACTGATAACATCAGTTTAAGTGAACAGAACACATTTACTGCGGTACTGTGAGCTCTTAAATTACTATCACACCACAATGACCTGAATCAATATGTAAAATTATGTTAAAAGAAAAGAATGCAAATTAGTATCATTAATTTACCTCTGAGCAAATGGAGGTGTTCGTATAGATATTCTACACAGTTAATTGATAATTAGAGCTGGCGCATTGTTCAGTCCACAGTATATACTACTCCAGATCCATTAAAAAAAATTGTAAAACAGACAAAGTTGGCCCAGCAACATTACCGTATACCAGAACATGTTCATTTATATTAATATGATTAAAAACTACTTATTGAACAGTGTCTCCAAAGCACACTTTTTGCTTCTTTTTTTTTGGCCATTCTAGTAGTACAAAGCTCAAAAGAGGCTCTGAAAAAATATTCCCACAAATTCCTCTGCCTGTGAAATCCTTTCATATCTAAACAAGCTTTCTCAAAGCTGCAGCTCCACCAAAACTCAACAAAACATTGACTTTGGAAGCGAGATGTCAGTATCATATGAAAATCTTACACATTTGTGCCCTGTTTTCTAGGGGGGCTTCATAAATCATCACTAAATCTCCTCGCAGTGGGATGCAGCTCATAGAGAAAGCTGAACCCGTATCTTCAGGCAGGAGAGGATCTCGCTTCGCCTGCTGCTGGAAGTGAGAAGAAGCTATAGAAGTGCAGTTCCAACAGGAACACGCTCCTCATTCTTTCACCTGCTCTGAGGTGGCTCTGTTTGGGAATGCTTGAAACCAAGCAGCCTGCTGCATACAAAGCCAGTCTGGAGCCCAGAGCTAGAAGACCTGCTGTGTCCTCCAAAACCAATGCATCTTTTTCTCAGCATACTGGTGAAGCTGTTTTTGTCACACACCAGTAATATACACAATCCATTCGAGAAGAAAGCTTAAACAAGTGACTTGAGGTAAAGTACCAAACGGATTGCATTTTCCTGCTTTCTCCTTCTCTCTTCCACCCATGAACCAACCCACACTTCCTTGCCTGCTTGATGGCTTTTCTTATTTATGTATTTGTCCTATACTATTATGCTGTTCCTAAGGGTGGCATGCAATTTTGCCCCGTGTCTGAAAAAAACTAACAAAAAACATGGATGACAGCACAGGATACAAATAAGGCTCCAGCTCACACTGCATCATGGATACTTTCCTGAAAAGATTAGCAAATTTGCTTACCAAGATGAATTTTAGATCATGTGTTGGTCTATCAGCATCGCTAGCCAAGTTTGCTTGTGAACAACATAGTTAAATATATAGACACCACATTCACTGAAACTCGTGCTAGTCTAAGCTGGTCTTTTCAGTGGGACTATGGAGCCCATTTTGTTCTAATCTGCATAATAGGCATACTTATGCATGCAAATGCACAAAAAATATCACTTTGTGCTGCGGCTGGGTAAAGTTCTAAAAAGCTCAGCCAGTGTAAGCATATCACTTTTTTAGACTTCATTTGTCCATACAGACTCATTATTCACTCCAAGAGACATTATGTTTAGCTAGCAACTTTTCTTTCTTTGTCTCTCTTTGTTCCTTGTTCCCTTTGTCTTCTATCTCACTTCCTCCCTCTCCTATTTATCTCTGTCCTTATCTGTGAGTGACAAGCACCCCACACCAGTGTTTACAGCAAGCCAGAACCAGGGAGAGAATTTCAAAAGTAAACAGCCAATATCCTGCACAACAACGCTGAGGTAGCTCTTTTCAGTGTGTATCGTGTACCTGTCCCTGTGTGTGTGTGTGTGTGTGAACTTCCTCTTCAACTCCGCAGAGAACGGTAGAGTTTGGATGCCTCACCCAGACAATAGTCACAGACCATTAGAGGTTTCTCTGTCTTTCTCCGTGCAGGGTTTGGCGCTGTAATCCGTTACAGCCCTCCCACAGCAGTAGAGCGGCTGGAATGCATCAATCAGGAAGGTCCAGGGGCACTGCCTGACATTACCTCATCGTCTGAAAGAGGCTGTGTATCAAATTCAACCCATCAACACCCCCCCCCCATCCCTTTCATTCACCCAGCTCTGGCCAACCTGTGCATTCAAAGCTTGTCTGCTTTGTGACGGCTTCATCATTGCCCCCAGGTGTCCAAGTGCCCTATCCAGCCTCCTGTGTCAGACACTCACCTTTTCATCTGGTATGTCTTTGTTACTATGTTTCCTACTTTTAAACTGGGAGAACAGATGAAGGGGTTCCTTCACACCAGTACAAGGATATCCATTACCTTCAGAGCTAAGATGCTGGAAGTTAATCTGTTTGACCCCCCTCTTTCCTCTCTTCACTTTCTGCCTTGGCACACCATTTTATCAAGCTGCATGAACCCCTAAGCCTTCCACACCTTGGCTAAACGGTTCTCTCACTTTCTTTACCACCATCTTCTCTACCTTCCGAATCATTTGATCGCCCGTTCTTTTTTTCCAAAGGCACTGGCTTGTTTCAGATAACTTTGGATCGCTCGATAAAATTACCATGTTTGGACACATGAGTGACGGCGGAAAGCTTGTTTGACGCGCCTTGACTGACACCCCTCGCTTGATAGCAAATTGGCCAGCTTCTCCTTCGACCTCCCACTGTGGCATTCAAAGCCAAGCCGTAATATCCCAGCAATCAAGAAACAGCAAGAGAAATAAGACGATTGGGAAAGAGAGAAGGAAAGACATATATGCTTTTCTCAATTTCTTGCCCAGCTGTCTGAAAACTAAACAGAGATGCCTTTCACCCTGATGTGGTGGGGGAGCTTGAGTAAGGTCTTCTCTCCGGTGTGGAGTATTATGGTTAACGGTCGGGCTCACAATCACAATATTTGCGCGTACATTCCACTGGGGTTTCCAGAGGAAGAACTATTTGGTTAAGGGATGTGAGTGTGTGCGCGACAGAGAAAGAGAGACAGACGGATAGAGAGAATGAGCTCGCAAATAGCTGATAATGAGGGTATTCCTGTCTGCATGACAGTCTTTATGCCAAAGACTCAAGTAGGGCTGAGTTCTGATCTGAGATCTGATTTAATATGATGCTGTCTTACAATGGAAGCAGGTATAAGATCCTATCCTGATACAGAATCTAGGCAGCATTAATGGAACTGAAATCAGTGACCTACTAGTGCAGGGGTGTCAAAAACACTTACTACACTTGTTATATTGTATGAAATATAATTCTGTTTTAGTTAAAACAGGACAGAAAAGCTTTAATTTGTTGTGCTGGATGCTATGGCGAACGTCTTAAAGTGTCAGTTTGTGCTTTATTCTAGACTTTATTAGCTCAAAAAATGTTTAACAAATACAAACTGGCCTGCACAATGTGACTGTCAATATCAGTGTTTTAACTGAATATATAGGGAATCAGGGGTAAAGTTAGATCCTGATGCATCACATGTAATAGTATAATCAGACTGTGGCTTTTTTGAGAGCTTTTCTGTCTCTCTCAGGCACACAATGTCTTCTGTGATGGAGTAATCATTAATTAAATAGTCAGACTTTGACTAATCACCATACAAAGGCCATGTAGCTTTAACCACCAGACACTCATTTCAGCTGCCCCTCTGGCACAACCTTCAACTGTGTGTCTGTGACAGAAAAACAATCAATTACTGTTAGCTGTCAGTCCATCTGAACTTCCATGACTCATTCTTTAATGTATGCATGAATCCATAACTATAACAAACGCAAATCCCAGAACAGATAAGTAATAAAGGAGCATAATTTCAAATCTAGCTCAATGATTTGCAGTACAACATTTTTCCCCAAACGTAAACACAAAAATCTAATATTCAATAAATAAGCAGACAGATAAAATTAATGAACAGTTTTATCGCAGAATTGGATTTTCCCACCGCAGAAAACATCCTCTCCTATCAGGGCTATCTTTAAGGCCGGGCTTAGGGATCTTGGCCCGAGAGGATAATTTGAGCCCAGATATTGCAGCAACATGGAAGATAAATTTCAATTTACTGTTGCTTCCTGTGTCACAGCAAGAGATATGAAATTTTTGCTTGGAGGACAGGAGGTGATCGTAAAATAGAAGCCAATGTGCGCTCTACCAAAGCCCAGCTCATTCTACACACGCCTGTGTCAAAACACTTCCTTGCTTCTGTTCGTACCAAATTGTGATACATTTCCCCTAGTAACGAGTGACACTTTTCGCATTTTGGGAGAAAAAAAATGCAAGCAAAGTGCTTCTTAAAATAGGAAATGAGTGTTTGAAATTGTGTCTTTCCTTAGGCATTGTTTTAATGATTTTCTCCAAATTAACTCAGGCTCCCCAGCCTCACCCCTTTGTGATCTCAGCAGTAAACACCCTCTTTTTTCCCCTGTATGCAAATATCAGTGATTATCTGACCCTATTGCCTACTGTATCTCATCATCAGAATAAACATCCCCAGAGATGTGGATACATGAGATAAAATTTCAATCTAGGAGTCACTCTCAGCCTTGAAAAACAAACTGTCCATTTTAATGTAACTGAAGACCCCCGATGATATAATTGCTCTCTTTTTCATTTTCTCCTCCAGAGGAAGAAGTCAGCACAATTCCTCTTTGTCCACTCACTCGTCTTTCCGCCCAAGGAAAATGAGGTGAGGATGTGGGTGGATGGAGACGAGGTTAGAGGAAGAGAGAGGCTGAAAAAACAATGGAGATGGAGGAGATGGCCTTGTCCCAGAGTGAGGAACAACTGGCCACCTATCCTCTAGGCTCTGCCATTAGCCGCGCGGGCTGGAGACGCTGAGAGCTGATAACAAATGCCCCCCTGAACGCAATGCCAAGTTCTTTATCTATGTGCTCCTGCATGGGCAAGCAGATTACAGCCGTTCCCTCCAAAACCTTCTCATTTGCTTTCTCTATTCCACTAATTCACCTAAATATCTTTCTGTGTGTGCCTCTGTCTGTTGGGGGGGTTGGGTGCTGCGGAAAAACGTGGGTGAGGGTCGCTGTCTTGTGTCTGTGAAAGATAATTAGACAATACGGCTGTGTGTTGCAGAAAACAGAGAGAGCCATTGTTTCAGAGCCCCCCCCCCCACCCCCCAACCTAACAGCTGTACGTGTCATCAGGAGCACGGTTTGAACGTTATGATGGGCAAATGGGGGCGCGGGAAAAAATGAAAAACAAGGAGTTGTGGTCTTTTCTCCACAGGAGGTACTATAAAAGTTAACTTACGGATTTCTGTTTACCTGCAACAAGGGTTTTCTTTTCTTTTCATTTTTTACTGTAAAGAGAAGGTATAGCATTATCCTGGTCTCCTAAGTCCTATTCACAAGCTTGAATGTCATTCAGTCCCAGCAACACATATAAAATTCCTATGCTAGAATGTTGTCTTGGGAGAAAATCTCGCGATTTGCTCTCTGCTGTAAACAAAACTGACCTTTATGTTGAATTTGTCTCCGAGCGCCAACATCTCCCTGTAAAAGAGCCCAGAGCACTCAGCCGCTCGCAGCCAGTCCATCTCACTCCGTTCTGCAGAGTGCAAGCGCATCAAAGCAGGCCAAAACTCATCCATATCTATGCCATACGAGCGTCTCCTAAATAATGCAGCAGTCTTCCCGCACCAGACAGATTCTGCTGCATCGGCGCTATTGTGAATCGTGTGTCACTTACTCCCTCTAACTCGAGCGCACACACACTTATCACTAAACTTCCTCGCCTTCCAACTTTGCTAGTCCTTTTCAATAAGGAAAAACAGGTAAAGAATAGAAGCCCATTTCTCCCTCAGAGTTTTAAAAAAGTCACAATGTGACTCGTAATTAAAAATTTTATCTTACAATTTCCACTTTATTTCTTGGAATTATGACTTTATATATTTTATAATTGCATCTTTTTTTTCTAAGAACTGTCACATTGTTTCTCATAATTGTGACTTTGTATCTCACAATGTGACTTTATTTCTTATTTTTAAACTTTGTCACATTTACTCTGTTATTTTTTACTCTGATTACTCTGAGGTGAAAACAGGCTTCCACAGGAAAGAAAAAGCAAGTGAAGCGAGAAGAAAACAGAAAAAATACGAGATTCATTCTCTGTATTATAACCTCTACATTTTATGTTCTGCTTTTCCAATCTTTACACTAGATGCAGCTTATCCGACACCTTCCCTAACACAGACACACAACCTCATATTACACCCCTTTACATACAGTACAGTACAAACATTAAGCCTCTTAACAATACAGACACGTACATAAAAAAGTCATTTTCAGTCCCTATAAGGTCTCCTAAGACATTCAGCTCATGCATAATACAAAAAGCTCCTAAAACAAACCCAGAAGGCCAGAAATACCACCTCACAACCCCACTCAATCTAAGCGCCCAGCAGTCCCCATCACTAATGGGAGGCCCTTTGTGCAGGTCAAACTATCTGTCCCTCTAATGGAGAAAGCTAAAACACCAAGACAAGACTGCAGATATGCAATGCTGTTGGTTGAAGTGTTTACATGTGTGCGGCTGAGTCTGAAACCCAAGCCAGCTAGATGCCTTGCAGCCCAGTCAGTCAATAACTTAACAGACAGCAGATTTGTATGAAGGCACCGACTCCAGAAACTGGTTTCAGACAGGCTTCCGAAGCACCATAATGACGCCTAATGATCTAGAACAAATTCGAGTGAGTCTTAGACTAAGTATTTAAAGATTGTAATTATTGCTCAGTAGACATTTATGAATAGACTTTTTCAACACCACACACACATAGGATTGTAGGATATCACAGATATCAAAGTACTGCCTTTAAAAACTGAGCTGCTGAAGTTATGTTACACAATTAATAGATTTAATATGCCATACCACCATTATAAATTAAATAGTCAATTTATTAAATCATATAACTGATGATCAACCCTACAGAGTGGGAAAGAAATAAAGTATGTGAATGAGAGTGTGTGTTGGGGATTTAAAATGATAAAATAAAATTAATAAAATAATAATGCACAAAGGGACAGTCAGTTATGTATTTCTTTTGCTCTTTACAAGGCAAAATGACTAGGGAGGAAGGAAGCAGTAGGCAAAAGTTTTATGATCTTAACACACTTCCTTTGAACGCTGCCTTCTGGGACTTGCCAACCCCACGCCAAAGTTTTTTTTTTTTAAAGTGCTGGAGAATACTTGGAATACTGATGGCACAGTGCAGCATAATTCCACTGGGAGACTGAGGGGCATTCCGAGAAAGCAAATTATGGCTGGGAGAAAGAAGCGGCGGAGCTTTGTTAAGGGCATGCACATGAATATCTGGCACTAGGGGCTGGTCTCTTCAAGACTCTGTCATGTTCTCTGCTTCAATCCCCTGCTCTTTTCTACTAGTTCTGAGCCTTCGTGTTGTCAGACACTCTGAAATCGTGTGTTTGTGTGAAAGAGAGAGAGAAAGAAAGAAAGACAGATAAGACAAACAAGAGAGAGACCAAGAGATAAAGGAGATGTGTGTTTGCACCTACGTTGGGGTGTGTATATATATCTGGGTGAGTGTGTAAGGGAGCATGTGTGTTTATGTGAAGCAGGACAATCTTTCTCTCGCTGCGCTATCTATCCATGAGCCATTATTCAGAGACGGAGCTGGTGAGTCAGATGCGAGCTGGTGGTGGTTTTTCAGAGTGTGGCGTGCTGCTTGTTTAGATGTCAGGTGAGATGAGTGGTTCAGGCCGTCCGGGAGCCTCTCTGCTCCTCCCAAAGCAGCTGCCACCAGTCTGTCAAAGAATTGCTCTGCTACATCCTATTCTTCCCTCTCCCCCCTCCTTCTGTCTTACTTACACACCCACTTAATAATGAGAAAAACATCTAGAGTGCAGCCAGGGTCACATTTCCCCCTTTAACGGGCTAGAAAGTCCACATAAAAAGCTCAGTATGCTACTCGACTATCTGACAACATATCCTAAAGTTAACCTGTTATTGAGCAAAATTCAAACTCGACTGAAGCATATTCTACTCTTATGCCCATGTATAATTATTACAAATTTAGAGCCTATTTGCGAACCAGGCATGCATATTTCTGTCTAATATATATTTTCCCTCCAAATTTGTGAAGGTGCTAGGCATTTATATTCAACATTTAAATTTAATAACCGCCTCCATCCGTGTCAATACGGCGGCCTCATTTATCAAAGAGACAGACAGAAAGCGCAGCTTAACCACCAATAAACATTTGTTTTTAATTCCGTTTACTGGAGCGCCGACCGAAAGCGCTTTGCCTCGCTTGCAGTTACGCCGTTAATTGGGAGAAGAAACACTTTTGGATCTGAGAGGGCCGGGGGATTTTGAAGCCTTTATCTCGAGCTGAATCAAAGCCGGCGTTAATAATACACCCAATGAATAAAATATTTGTTAAAAGGCGTGGAAACAACAGACTCGTGGTAAAAATAGGCCAGGCTCGAGGATGCTGTACTTCTCCGCAAATGAATCAACCTCTCTCAATCAAAGCACACAGAATATGCAAAATACAGCGCCGCCTTTGGTGTAAAATAAACAGCACAAACTCGAATACAGCTCACAACAACTATGCTACTTAGGTGGACAGAGTACTTAGCTCTTAAAACAAACCTTGTAGATTGTGCACAGATGGACTTTTTATTTTATTTTTACTAGTTTGCAAAGAATTCAAATTCCATGTTGACATGCATTTTTATCACTTTGCAGACTTTAATGATTCTCTAAACAAATACTTTTGAGAAAATAAGTATTTGAGGGTAAATGTAATCTCAGATTTTAACCAAATTTAACAACAGAAATAAATGCATTTTGTTTCAAACCTGTATGAATTTCTTTCTTCTGCTGAACACAAAGTAAGATATTTTGAAGAATGTTGGTAACCAGACAGTTGATGGACCCCAATGACTTCCATAGAAGGAAACACAATAGCCTACTATGGAAGTCAATGGTAGCCTGCATCAACTGTTTGGTTACCGAAATTCTTCCTTTGTGTTCAGCAGAAGAAAAAATTCATACAGATGAAACAACTTGAGGGTGAGTAGCCTAAATGATGACAGAATTTTCATTGAACTATTATTTTAAATCCTACGGACCCAGGGGCGTAGTTTGTGGGGGGTTGGGGGGGAGATAACCCCCCCAATATTTAAATCTATGCATTACAACCCCCCCGATATTTATACCATGATCACATGAAAAATATGCAGACCCAAACTTCAACCCCCCCAATGTTCAAACCAAATCTACACCCTTGTACGGACCTAAGAACATGTTAAAATAACACTTCTTGGCTCATTTCGAGTATGACACGACAAGTAGACTAATAACAATAAACAGATTAGCCAGACTGATTCCGCTAAAACGTGATTCACTAAAGAACCGGCTCAATACAGTTATTTGTTCGAAAATCAAGAAACATTTGTCACGCTGTATTTTTGTAATTCACACAAATGAACCGACTCATAAGAGTCGTTAAATTGAAAATCAAACTGTACTGGTAATGCTGCATGCTTGTGATTCGCTAAAACGAACCGGTTCGTAAGAATCATCTCGGGAATCGAACTACACGTTGTTTATGACTCACTAAAAAGAACCTATTCATGAGAGTCATTCGTTAGGGGATCGGACTGCACTCATCGCGCTGTCAGTGTATAGTAAGACATTCCGTCCGTATCGGCGGTAAAAGCATGTTCGAGAACGTTAAAAGAATCGAAAGTCATAAAAAAAAAAATTCGATTCCAGCATTTTAAAGAATGGAACCAGTCCGTTCCAAACCCTATCTGCAGCGCTGCTATCAGAAACAAAGAGGCAGAGCACTGAGTGCAGCAAGCGATAGTCAGCTCATTCACGCTCACAACATATCAGGATAGCGTCAGATGCCCACGGCCACTACAACATAAAGTACAAAATAATGAATAAATCAACACAGCGACGAGCATAATCTTTCAGATCGCGCGCATTCCCGGCTCCCCTTAGACTGCATTGAGAAATGTCGCACCTCTGCCCGCCACCATTTATATTTATTTAATGCTGTTAAATTATTCTGTTTGAGAGAGGAGATTGTGCCTTCCTCATGGCGTTGGCTGTGAAATTATTAAGAGGTGTTTCTGTTTTGGAGACTGTCATCAGCACATCTCCAGTGCATTAGACCTCTGTGGCTTTTAACACACTTTCCAAAACCCAGAGGGGTGTTAGCTGATAGCCATTATCGTGGTCACACCTGGTTCGTTCTTTCTTCAACTTTTCTCTTAAGTCGGCTAGACGATCTCAGTAAATGGGGCACTGAATATATCAACCTCAAGTCAACATCTGTCATGTACAAAACAGCATCAGCCATGTACAGTAATGCATTAGTCAGAAACGCAGCCACTTGTTCCATTGTAGGCTACTGAATGATGTTTTTAGCGATTGCAGCGAACAAAAAAGTTCCCAAAGCGCATCTATTCTATCCCTTACATAGGCTTTAAAAACACTTTTGAACGATCAAGTTATTTATGTGCCAGAGTAGTTCTACATATCCACAGACAACAGGTGTATAGCTATAGCCTAACTAGAATGTGCAAAACATAAACTGCAACACTTAGTTAAAAAAAAAAAAAAAAAAAAAAACATGGTCATGGATGTAGCCTACCGTTATTAAGTACTTTGCAGTATCACGCGTATTTCAGTATTATGTTATGTACCATAATGCCATCACTGTGCACTGCTGAAGTAATCTTCTGTAAGAATACAGAGAGCTGTAGCCTACAGCTGCATTATGCTGGGGTACACGCCTGTATTGGACAAGTTTAATTTCCAAATGAGCCTTGTTTCCATTTGGCGCAGTGCCACTCGCCCAACATATCGCCAGGGTCTTACTACGACCTCATATGTCACAAAATGCAATTATGACACAACTAAAACGACTGCGTTAACTTCAAAGCGGAGCGCGCTGAGATATAGATAATCGCGTTATGATTAGGTTGACGCAGCGATACAGAGTACGCAAACAACCGATTTGATCATTACAATAGTTAGGCTACTGAACTATAACAAAATGTCTTACCTGTTCCTAAAAGGCACAATGCGATGTAAAACACCAGCATCTTTCCGGAGTCTTCAACACTTGTCCTGCAGTCCAGACTAAACGTGTGCGCACGAAAGCTCCGATTGGACTGACTGTGGAAGCTTTTCTGGTCCTCGCCCTCCTCTTGAATACGGTAAAAAAAAAAAAAATGTAAAAATCAACGGCAGATTATGTTAACCTCAGCTCGGAGAGCTGAAAGTCTCTACTGCCATCCGAACACAGTCTATGCATCAATGCGTGTTGGCTCTTTAAAGTTTAGAACTTTCTTTAGATCGTTTCCATGTATTTCCCTACTATTTTTTGGTTCAGATCAAGTTGATTTAATGGGTAGGTCTTGCATCAATCCAAGAACTTGGAGTAAATCCTCCGTATAGGTGATAGAAAAATCTCCGTTTCTCGTGATCAGCGGGGCTCCTCCGCTCGCCTGTGCAACTGAGCGCGTTTCAGCACCACAAGCTCTGTAGCGCACATGAACGCAGGCTCCTCTTGCGCACAGTATCCTCCGCACTGCTCTGCTCGCTCCGCACTCTCTTGTTATGCAGCGGCAAGGCGAGGATGCGATCCGCACTGACTGTCGTACTACTGACTGGATGATGGCGCGATGAATAAGACAGGCGCTTTTTTTTTCTTTTTTTTTGACTGGGGAACATCGAGTTTGAGAATGAAGTAATTCTCAGTCCACAGGGACAGCCGTTGGCCTACGCCCCCCGGGTCCTGCGATTGGTTAAGGGTTTAAACTGGGGGTGACTTGCAGTTGGGGGGGTGTTTGGTTGTTAAACAACAGGGGGTGCTTGGTTATGCGCGCCTCTGAATGAATAAACTGCTGGGGAAAGTAAACAGGTGTGCCCCGGAGCAAACAAGAGTCTACGGAACAGATGATCTTAATGGCGTTTCTTTAAATAATGACTCAATATAGCCTATGTGCAATGTGATTTAAAAAAATATATCAATGGAACGTATTCATAGCTAATAATCTTATTTATCAGTTTATTTATACTTTATGGATTCGGTCTATATGCCCCACATATGCACAGCATGGAAGGGAGACTTGCAAATATGTTCCATTTTATTTGATTTTTTTTTTTTTTTATTCCTTATGAATAAATTTAAACTAAACAAAAAGATTTATCGTATACTATTTATGAAACCACAAAGCTGAAAAAGTGAGTATGCACAAAATAAGGTTAATTGTTATTATTTCCCAAGGCGAAAAGTAGCTTATGTAACCATGCCTTCTGGTTGTATGGTCTCAAAACGAAATATCATAGCGTCATCATATTCACGTGCTGCTTGATAGTGATTGGTTAAACAGCTGACTCAGCTGCAAATACTGAAATAAACTGCAAAAGAACCAATGGTGAATTTCCTTGACGTGTCAATCAAAATTGCGTTATTTGCATGGGCTTTGTATCACACATAAACAAATGGAAAACAGGCAAAATGCTGCAGTAAAGCACTAATTTCAATCATGTCTCATAATTGTGCTATGCAGTCTTTTGATCAGGCTATACTTCGACTAAATATTTAATAGTAACCTAGGCTACGGTTCACTGCGATTTTGTGTCATTTTCGCTTAATGGCGTGGTGTTGCAAAATAAAGCCAGATTTTCCAACACTAATCAGCGATGTTTACGTTGGAAGAAATCCGTATTTCCCTAAAAAAAACGAAGGCTATAAGTGACGAAGTTTCTGCGACGTAGCCTAGACACAGTGTTGCGCTTTCCAGCGCGTGGTATAGGCTATCCATTCACTCATTTTCAGGGCTCTCAAGTTTTACCAAAAGCTTGGAGTGAGATCACATGCCGTTAGGGGAGGAGCCCAAATGGAGCCCCGCCCCCATATGTCCCCGCCCCCCAATTTGACCCATTGTTCATAATTAACCAGCCCAAATTGAAATTATAATTGGTAAATCTGATAAATGACAGAGCAATTCATCACATCAAATATACTCTTTAATGTTATATTTCAAAATTACAAATAAGTTATACAAAAATTACAAAAATATAACAAATTGCTCCAAACAGTTTGAAAAAACAAATATTTTTGCATTTTGAATGTGTCTAGTCAAAATGGTATAATTATTTATTGTGTGGTGCATGGGACATTGTGAACAAATAACATATTAGAGTATTATTAAGGTGTGTGTGTGTGTGTGTGTGTGTGTGTGTGTGTGTGTGTGTGTGCGCGCGCGCGCGCGCGCGTGTGTGTGTGTGTGTGTGTGTGTGTGTGTGTGTGTGTGTGTGTGTTTACACAAGAGTACACACTCCAGCTTATGAAATGTGTTTTGTGTTTGAAAAATATAAAATGCAATGGCAATGATTAATGTATGTTTTGACAGGATATAAAATATAGCCTAACCCAGAGCACTCTGCTTTAATACATGTAGCCTTAATGTAACTAGAAAGACTATTAATACAGTATAATATATAATTTAAAATAAAATAAAATAAACAAATTTAAATGTATTTAAAATAAAATGAAGAAATACATCTTCATTCCTTCCCATACCCACTAACATTCCCTTAGTTTAAGAAAACGTAAGCTAGCCAAACGGAGCCAAAGCTTCTGGCCTGGTTCAAGTGGTTGCAGAGTAGTTGTAGAGTTTTTGACTGCATCAATAATAATGTAAACGATGGGCTATATATTAAATGTTCTAGCCTAAAAATGTAAGACGAGCTTTCTTCCAACTTACCTTCTCCATCACGACGTGTGTTCACGCGATGTTGTTGGTTACCTAGTAACGAACGTACGGTGGCCGAGAATGTTCCGTCAACTTCCGTGTGTTCGCGCATCTGTGTTGCCTTGTAACGAACGCAATTTGGCCGAGATACGTGCTGGCGGCAGGAAACTTCACTTTGTGTGCCTGCGCCTGGTATATAACGTTATATATAAAGCTCGCAGGACAACTTGGTTGACATTGCCTTTTCAGCGTGAGAAATACACGGTGTGGCGTGTGAGCGTGTGAACTGGTTGAATTGCGTGTGTCTCACGCCCAATGCGTGAGACTTGAGAGCCCTGCATTTTCGTTCGCCCCATATAGTGCAATAATCACTGTAGTAAATTTACTTCAACATATTTATTTCCAGAATTTACTGTTTTAACACATCAGGTCAGGTTCTGTATACCTTATCAATACTGTAAACGCAGATATCCATGCAATAGAAGTTTTGTTGACTGACTCTGAATAATGAATGTGCGAACCTGTGAGTGAATTTGGACACAGCGAATAATCCAGAACTCTTCTCTGAGCCGATTCATAACACTGAGAACGATTCATTGCAGGAATCGGATACCGCCAAATGTAACGCCACAATATGTTGCAGTCTTCTATGTCAATACAGCCGACAAGTTGATTGGGATACGCCGTTTGATGATCAGTTGGATTCACACTTGTTCAAAAAAGTACAGCACTGATAACACATATAGGCTACTACACTTCCATAGGCTACTGCTTATCTGCGCACGTTGCTCGCCAACTTGATACTAGTTTTAGAAGTATTTCTTAGAATTCCACCATTACAATTTCTCACGTGGGAAAAAAAGGCTGGAAACTTAGAAACTGTGTCAGAGAGACGAGAACTGTAAAACCAGGCATGCTGATGGTTTTGGTCTCCACCCCGTTAAGATTTATTGTAGGTGAGGGGATCAAATGTGAGACTGCCTCTCACAAGCACATGCTGATGAGAGAAACAGCTTGCTGGACGCGCAGATGATGGGATTCCTGTGAGTTGAAAGGGACGAGGTTGAGTAAAGGAGCAATAGATGACCTCTAAACAACAGGGTCTCACATCTACTGTGGGTTCAGAGTAAACATGGACAACCACTGTGTGAAGTTTACCAAGTCTTGACAAGGTGTTAGCCAGACGTGTAAATTAACAGCTACTTTCTGCAGTCAAGGCGGACGTATCTACTTAGTAGTGTTCTTACTGCAATTTACAGCAATTTTGTAACCTCACACTGCGGGTGCTATAACCCACCCCAGGCCTCTGAACACTTAAATAATTCATGTACTTATTAGAGGGGGGTTTAAACTGTAGATTTATTAATAATGAATACAGCTTGATATTTACTAAACTGTTCTTGGTTGGGGGGACAGTTAAGATATCGTTTGCATGGGAATTGTAAAGAAAGTCATAAATAAAGCATGAGGTGAAGTTATATGGAAATGTGACTCCCCAGGAAATGAGAATATTTTAACAAAATATTATCTCAGGCCCATTTGACCTGGGGTCAATTAGAAAAGAAACGTCAGCGTCGACGAGGACGCAAGGCTGAAATTAACATTGAAGCTTTTCCCCCTCCCGTCTAATTTGCAAGGCTGATGCAAAGTTGAACTGAAACAACTATTGTCGTGAGATTGCGGTTTAATTCGACGAGGCGCTAAAGTCGATTACGATCCCGCTCTGAGGAACAAACACGGCTTCCTGTGCATTTGTAGACAAACTAAAATGGAGAGCATTTTCTTGCTGACTTGGACAAACTGTTATTGTGCTGTTGCACAAAGGTTAAAATGTCTTTTCGTCAGTCTTAAAATTGTCTCCTCTACATCCCTTAAGTAAATATTGTATCACTTAAAGGTCAGCGCTCCTTCTAAATGTATAAATCAGAGCTGGTTTATGTCTGTTTCATCCAAATGTCACAGGATATATGCTATTAATAGTCTCGGGCATATTAATGTCAGTCTTGAGTTTCAAATTTCTCTTTTTATCATCCAAAATGACTCAGCAGTATAAATTAAGTGATGGCATGTAGAATTCTATTGTTACTTTGAAGTCAGCATGAAATAAAAATGGTTTCTTTCTTTCGTCAAAATGTAATTAATGATCTCTGTTTCTGAAATAATGTTCCTTTTTTCATTTGTTAGATATAATTATTCCTTTTTTTTCTCAACCCATTCCCTCCAACCCTTATCTATATCCAACCTATATCCAATCAATTCCCAATGGATAAAATTAGTTTCCATCGTACTTTTTTCATTGAATGTCCTGTCACCCAAAAATGAAAACTCTGTCATCATTTACTCACCCTCATTTTGTTCCAAACCTGTATGAATTTTTTTAACCAAACAGTGGATGGACCCCATTGACTTCCATAGTATTTTCCCCCCATACTATAGAAGTCAAAGGGGTCCATTAACTGTTTGGTTAACCACATTCTTCAAATTATCTTCTTTGTGTGTTCAGCAGAAGAAAGAAATTCATACAGGTTTGGAACAACTTGACGGTGAGTAAACGATGACAGATTCTTTTTGAGGGGGGGACTATCCCTTTAAGTAAACTGGGTTGCAAACTCCATTTTATGTTGTCTTCTCTTTTTTGTTCTCCACATTTAACATAGTGCACGGCAAGCATATTATTTTCGCCTTTCATCATTAAAAACATCAGTTCAGAGTTTAGTGCTGAGCGGTCCTCGGTCTGCTATGGTCAAAGTTCTCCTCCCTTTACATCAACCATATGGAGAAATTACAGCAGCTTTTACTATAATTGTGTTATTGAGTACAGCCTTGATCTGTGTCAACCATAACTCTAAGTACTGCTACATGGCAATAACTCTTTCTGCCTTTACCTATGCCAGGCATATCAAGCATTCCTATGATTGTGTATATCATGCATTTGGTTGAGATGCATATTAGCACTGCTTCAGTATTGAGTACTCTGTATCATCTTTATCCGACTGTAACTACAGATACCATCATTTAAAGAACAGTCAACAACATGTCCTTCATCTCAGTATCAAAATACCAGGCAGGCCATTATTGAAAGCAGAGTTGGCTGAAAGGAAAGTACCTCAGGGGAAGTTCAGGAGGTATAAAGTTGCTGAAGGGTCAAGGGTATGACCTTTTGCTGGGCCACAGGCTGCTGAAGAAGGCTGTGTTACGGAAACAGGAGTGTGATAAACGCTGCTTCGTTTCCATGTGCCGTGCCCCTTATTGTGTGATATGGTATTCTTAGGCAACAGGTTTCTGTAGTCAGGTTTAAAGTTACAAAGAATATCAAGTGTCTGTGTGATATGTGTAATTTGTGAATGACTGCGCTTTGGAGGCTTGAGCCATTAAGATTGCAGTTTCCAAAAGCAAATTTTTCCTGCTTGTTCATTTAAATGCCTGTATTTGTTTTTGTTTGTTGCATAATTGTATTTTTAAGTTTGATAATCTAAGCCATGTCTGTGGAACCAGGCAAAACAAGTTTGAATACTTTCTCTTGCAAAAATGCCTGAATACTGCAATTCAGAATCATTTTTGTTTGTTTCACAATTTGTTCAGTCTGCGCTAATCAGTAAGCCCAGACTGAACAAACTGATCAATAATAGCACATTCTCTTTGGGGCAGTCAGAGTCTGCTTGTGTGTTTCCAATTGGTAGTGATTAAAGTTGATTTGAGGATGTCTGCACAAAAGTAGCATTCACCTAGTAAATGTCTAGATTTATATTCTTAGCAAGTGTCTTCTTTCCAGATCAGCTTACAATAAAAATGCACATTAAAAGGTAGGCCTAAAGGCCTCAGAAAAAGGCCTCAGAAAACTGATAGTGATACTTTCCGGTTGATCGAATTGACAGGTAGAGCACTAGGGTAAAAATTTATTTTTCCCATCCAAAATGATTTTGAATTATGTCAGATTGGTTGATGGTATCAGGCTTTGGGTTATATTAAGGTTGGTTGAGGGTGAGTTTTGGATGATGGCCACCACGTTGGGAAAGGATGCCTAAGGGATGTAGATAAAAAATTATCCAGCCGTTATCACAGATGTTTACCGACAGAATGGAAAGAAATTGTCCTAAAATGTATCAAACCAATGTACTCCATGTGTTTTTGTCTGCAAGTATACACATTGATCATGGTGCAGTTTTTGATGTATTGTGTGTGTGTGTGCGTGCGTGCGTGTGTGTGTATATATATATATATATATATATATATATATATATATATATATATATATATATATATATATATGCACGTTTTTGTCTAGTTAAAAGACAAACTACACTCTTAAAAATAAAGGTTCTTTATTGGCTTATATGGTCCATGGGGAATCTTTAACATCCATAGAGCCTTTCCATTGCACAAAAGGTTCTTTATAGTGAAAAAAAGATTCTTTGAATTATTAAAATGGTCCTCGTTAAGAATAAAAATGCTTCTTTTAAGAACTGTTACCATGACCCAAAACGGGTCTTCAATGGCAAAAAACCCTATTTTGGAGCCTTTATTTTTAAGAGTGTACATGCAAAACTCTATTTCTAGGTGGTTCTTTGGGTTCTGCTTGGTTGCTAAGTGGTTGCTTACTACTAGTATAGGTCAAAAAGGCCTACCATCAAGATACTCTGGTCCTTAATGGCTCAGGTTGCTGCTTCAGTGTCAGTCTAAGAGTCATTTTACCATCCACCATCTATATTCACCATCAGGCGAAAATCTGCTTACTGATAAAAGTTATATCACACCTCTCTTCAGGAAGCCACAAAATTTGATGTATTATTCAAGTAAGTTGTTCCGACAGTGTGGGACACGTCTAATACCATGTTCAGTTTTTATCTTCGTTATGAGAAGTGTTTTTGGCGATATCTCCAGGAAATGCAGCAGGTCTGTACTTTACAAATTAAAAGCTGATCTTTATCATCAAGTCTTCTTGAGTATCAGACAGTGCTTTGTAGTTTTAAAACTAAGGCTCTAATCTCATCCGATGAGACTTTGAGTTGTTCGAGATTAACCCTCAGAGCTTCTCCTATAATAAATGTTCATCACCCCTGCGCCCTCATTCTTTAGAGATTTGTTTGTTTGTTTTTCATAAGGAAATTGACTGATATACTGTATTATCAAAACAGTTGCATATCAGCTTCAAGATTTATTAGTTCAAACACCATGTAAACGGAGTGAAAGTTTTGTCAGAGAGAGAGAGAACCATGACCCATACCAGCTGTTGGTCCGGGACTGGCATCATTGCCAGATCGAGACTCTGCGCTTACCTAATCCCTGGGCGAGCTCTCCCAGATGGGCCGACAGATTTAGATCAGCCACCCTGACATGCACTGACCGGTCTCGACAGCAGTCCCACATCTCGGATTTACCGCTGGAAAGGCTAAAAAATTGCTGGCAAATTCCTAAAATGTATGTATTAAGCATGAACGATGATCACAGTTTTAGTTGCAAATTGCAAGGTCTAATGGTTTCTGAAATATCCTCTCTGCTAGCCACTGTTGACTTCAATCAAATGAATTATGGGAAATGGATCCTCTTAAAATGTGTAAAAACTCCTCCTCTATCTTCTGATTCTTGGAGTTTATTCTCCATTGCATTTCATTATCGTCTGATGATCCCTAACATATCTTAACAAATTAGTTGTTTTTCTTGTTTGTTTTAAAAAATCTCTTAAATACAGTCTTGCTCTGTTATTTGTTTTATTTATTATGCATTTAATTATTTAATGCATTTAGGTTTACTTATAATTTAAGTGCTCATAGCTTGTGACTAAATTACTTCACGGCATCCCACAAAAGGAAAACAGGCTGTAGGCCAATGAATGTCTGTTGTTAAATGCTCTTTCAAGTGATTCTTTTGAGACGATGTGTTGGAACATGAATATTGTTCAATTTCACCCTCATATTTTAACTGCTGTAGTGAATTTGTGCACACTGGGGTTCTTTTAATGTCAGTGCCCGTAATTACAAGCCCAATATTACACCAGTTCAGTAAAACCACACAAGTACTATATCCAATTGGTTTCGGAACAAAACTGCTGAGGATACCGTTATTACCGAGTGTTTCCTTGAGTCGCCATAACACCTGTTCATTCAAAAGCCAATCCTGTTGAGAGTGACTTGCATCAGGCATTTGGTTTCACAGCAGGGTGTTTGCTGTAGTAATTGAGAATGCTGGAGGGCACAACAGTAGCATCCACATCTGGGAATTCCCAACCTGGCTCATGGCTTCTTAATTACTCAACCAAACATGGACCAGGAATGGTTTAGATAACCCTTTAGAGAGGTCTGCAGTTAATGTGGCAACTCAAGTGCTAAGTGTTAAATGTTTTTTCTCTTAGGAACAGGAAAAACAGGAAAAAGTGCTGTTCGGACTTCTGTTAATGATTTAAAGTCTAATGCACAAGGTCTAAATGTATAGTTTATGTTATGGAACTTTGTAGCATCTACTCAAGTATCTACTCATAGCAACCAATGACCCAGTAAGACTATCTACATTGGAAGAATTTAAGTTGGACCAATGTTCACTTCAGTTGTATGACCATTTTCTCTTTATAGCCTACTACTTTATCCATTTACTACTTTTACCATTTAGTGTTTTTTTTTTTTTTTGCTAGTTGAACTGGCCTAAAACTATTTTAAAAAGCATTTTGATAATTCTTTCATAATTATTAAGCATGCAAAATATTATTATTTAGCATAGCCTACTAAATGGAATATTTGTCAGTGGGACCATTTAAAATTAACCTAGTAACTAGGCAAAATAGCAGATTAAAATTGTTAAAATAAAAACATGACCAGATGCAGGACTTGATATATATTGCAACAACTAATCTATAAAATCGATTATCATCAACAATAAAAATAATCGTCAATGAATTTGATGATCGATTAGTTGCGTATGCGCACTGTGATAGGGAAACCAAGCCAGTCACATAGCTTTACAGTAGTGAATAACCCATTTCTATGGACAAAACGCATATGGAAAATAGTGGAGGACACAGTAAGCTTCTCGGGAAAGGTACATGATCCAAGTCCGAAACATAATTGCTTTATATTTGTAATTAAGCTCTGTAGTGACAGATCCGGGTGCTGTTTACTTGTTTACTTGCTTACGTGTTTTCCTCAGCGTATAACTTACATTTAATTCCGAATGACAGTATCCACACCGGCGCGGTGACTGACAGCCGCACACTCTCCTCAAAACATTGGATTCATCCGCGCTGTGCCGTGCCGAGGCACAACCCACATAAAGTTGATAATTCCGCGAATGACTGCAATTGCAGATTTCGAACAGAGAGGGCGACAAAGAGGAAACACTACGGACTGCAGCTTTAATGTAATATAATTATGTTCGGATGAGTGAATTCGAATAAGTTAACATTTTGGGGTTTTTTGTTTATTATAATTTTTTATTTAGTTGTTGTAATATAATAGTTATAAAATAATTGTAAAATAGTAAGTTATCGTTTGATTTTAGGTTTTAAAATGTAATCTTTGTTTTTTAACCCCTTTTTTGCTTATAATGTACAGCATAGCTGACATGGATACATTAACTCTATTTGTTTCATAGGCTTTATATTAAACATTGTTTGGAGGACAGTATTGGGCAGGATGTGGAATAACATTGTTTAAAATAATGGATTCAAATCTATTTTTAATGGGCATAATTTAAAATTTTCCTCTAATTAATCGAAAAAAGAATCGCCAGATTAATCGATTATCAAAATAAATGTTAGTTGCAGCCCTTATTCATATAAATGTTAACTGTTAATGTTAATTGTTAAAAGCCTTGATGCTTATTTAAAACAGTTCATGGACTTGTTTGCATCAACCCATATACATATGTTTAGAATCAAAAGATTAAAATTAACACATCAGAGACCAGAATCATCACAAGCTGGCTTTGATGAAAAGAGCAGAGTAAAAATAAATTAAAATGTTTTTTTTTTTTTTTTTCATAAATAATAATAATTTCCAATGGACATGGTAGCTGTGTAGCTACATTTTAGTCCTTGTACTTTTGCCAACCACAGGTGTTTTTAAGCAGCAGGCCATAGCGCATGTTGTTTCTCAGGGTTTCGGGGCTTTTGCCCCTGGCTTTCTGATTGAGGTACAGGCACTGCAATGACATGGGTTCCCGAGAGCCATTGTTGCTAACGTTAGCAGTGATGGCGGGGCCAGCTGACAGTCATGGGAATGGGCCATGACTGGCTGCTTGTTTTGTGCCACGATCCCTCACTGTTCACGCCCGCTGAAAAAAATAAATACTCCGGCTCAGAGGCTATAAATAATGGATGACTTGTCCACTGTCACTTTAAATCTTGCGTCTAGCCACGGCCTGGCCATTATTAGGGTCTCCCCTTCTGTTTTTCTCTCTCACTCCAACAGTCTACCTTACCAAAGTCTCTCTCCCGATTGTCACAGGAATCGAAGATTTACATGGCAAAATAAACCTTTCTTTGATCTTCCATGACTCCCCGACCATACGGACCAGTGCTGACATCAAAACATAAAGAAGAAAGAAACAGGAGAGAGAGAGAGTGGGAAGACGTGTGCAGTAAGGTAAACATTTTCATCTGCCACGATCCCAGTCTTGCATTTGATAGGTGCTGTAAGAGTGCTCGAGGGGCCATGATGACTCAGAATCTGACCCCATCAAGCTAAACCAGTCGCCTCGCTGCAGCCCCTGCATGTGATGTCCATGGAACCCTGTCATGTTAAACATTGAGCAGGCCTGATGAAAATCTGTCCTGAGGATAAGTTAGAAGAAGAGAAGGGAGAGTGAGCGATGCAGAGAGAGAGAGTGAAAGCTCGAGCCCACCCTTTCGAACAGGAGAGATCATGGATTATTCACATTTGCAGCTGTGATAAGGAGAAAAAATGATGAAGAACAGCTGGCTGGAGCATGATGCGTGAAGGCTAGAAGCTGCTCTACCTTTAAAACAGCTGGGAAGCTACTAAAGAGTGCTTCTGTTTGCCTCAATCACAGAAACAAATCATTAAAAGCAAACATCCAACTTTAACTATATGGCTTATACCTCTGTATTGTAGGGTAGAAGTTCTGGGGGAAAGGAAAGGAACTCAGGCCTAGTGGTCAGCATGTACATGCAACATGTATCAAATTGTGGTGACTGTGTGGACGATGTTGGTTTGACTCTAGTCTGTGTGGCTTTCTGGTCATATCCCTCCCTCTTTTTTTAATAAATTCCGACCCTTTCAATCATTAAGTGGAAAATGCCCCCCAAAAAAACCTCATGGAAAGTAAGCTTTCACACAAGGCTCTGAGTATGCATAATTACTTTGCACCCAACGATACAAATGGGCAGCATGATATGATGTCATGCATCACGATTATACTTTTTAATTAATTATAACAAAATGTTAACATTTAAGGGTGTCGTGAATTGATAAATTCAATTTTCCTTGAGCTTATGACATAAGAGGTCATCATACTATAAGAATATCCTGTAAGTTTCAGAACTGAAAACTTTCTTGTTAGTCCAAAAACAGCTTTTATTGTCAGCAAGCCCAGAGAATGACTCATTGTGACAACTCATCTATGATAGATAGGTGAAAGAAAATCAACGCCTACTTCATTATTGCAACTTTGGGCCCACTGGCGTGTTAGTGAGATGACCAGGAGAGAAGGGTGATACAGGATCACTGGTCTAAAAATAACATTACCTTCCAAAGGATCCTAATGCTAGGAATGTGGTTATTTTATTTGCAACAATGTGAATGTATCAGTTGAGCATTATTTCTTTGTATTCGTTACATTTCACTGTGGATTATTTGGTAAATCAGTTGCAATTTCGGCGCAGGCTTTGCAAACAGACTTTTATGATATGGACTCGACAGAAATGCCAAAACATGTAAATAACTAATACCTGATCTGTGACCAGTGATTTAGTGATTTATTGATATGTAATGATTCACATACAGTCAGATGTCTGTTGTCTATGTGTCAGTTAATCAAACCAGTGACAAAACAGTCAACTTCACATTGTTTCTTTAAACTGTGATTAAATTACATACAGAAAGCGATCAAAGAACACTCCCTCTCTTATAAATCGTGTTTGCACTGTTAGTTATGATGAAAGCATTCATGAGAGTTTAGAATTTGAGTTGCAATGGCGAAATCACTGCATTCATTTGCTCAACACGTCTGTGGTCGGCTCATCACTGCAACCTTTCATACCATGATCTAAGTATAATGCGATAGATATAAATATAATGCTATAATCAACACTTTTCACGATCAGTTAGATTTTGATGTGTTGATGTAGATGTTAGCCAATCACAGGAGTCGACATTTACAGTGAAGCATCACAGCAGACACTAAAATCAGGGTAGGAAAAATGCCCTTTATTTCTAAATTATGACATTTTTTTATGTAAAAATCATACTAACATTATAAGTGCACCCCAGGAAACGTTATAAAATAATGCAGTTCATAACCCCTTTAAAGAGTTATTATTACTATTATTAAAACTACACTGTACTTTTTTTGTTGTTGATAAAAGTAACAAAATGTTAAGGAGAGAGCAGTGGCATCAATTCACCAAAAGCTACGGTATGAAAATATATCAAATTATATAAAACTTGTATGTTTGTATGGCGTTCGTATTAAAATTAACAAAATTTTGCCCCATGTGACGTCTGTATATTGTATTTTATTTGTATCCACATATTTACTTCAACAAATTTAGTTATTGTTCATTATTAAAATACTTTATGGTATTTCAGTTGTTTGCAAACTTGAATTATCAGTAACTTAAATTGATATTTTAGTATATTTAAGTTTAATGTTTTGAGTGTATATAAACTTTGGTAATAAAACAAAAAGTTTCCTTATCTGCAGATCAGTAAATGTCTGCACAATCTTTACTCAAGTAAAATGAAAAAGTAAGTACAAAACCAAACACAACCCTGACATTTATCTACTCCACTTTTCTGTTACACTACAAACCTTGCAGCTTTAAAGTTTGTGTCCTTTTGAACGATGAGAGGGGTCAGCCTGTGACATTTGACCAATGGAGGATCTAAAAATATATTTTGCTATGAATTTGTAAATAAGAGTTCTCTGAATGTGAATACTTTAGTTTGTAGCAAAAGATGAAACATCCACGCATATGTTTTTTGTTCCAGCTCTCCAACGTTCACTAGCATGCTAATGAAAGTGAATATAACTCAAAGTGTAGTGTGTCCGACCTATCAAAATGAGATGCAGGACAAGCTAACCGTTATAACATCTGCATTCTGCTTTTAACACAAGCCAGACCACCATTCACACAGTGGGAAGAAAAGGGGAGTTTACCTGGACAGGTAGCCAGTCGGCATTGTCTGTGGTCTAAATCACTCTAGATGTGTGAAGGGATTTAGGTTGACGAGACATTGGTTAGATACAGAGAAAAGGAGATGTGGATGGTGGAGGCTTGCAGTCTGGGGGCATGGGTGGATTGTTTTTAAATCAAGGTCTCGTGTTGCCACTGTGAATTTTTCATCAGTCTCCTAAATTAAAAATGTGAGCGGTCATCACTTATTTGTCAAGCCGTCTCAGCGCAAAAGGTGGATATGACAGGGGGTTTACGTAAGGCCTTAGGAGCCTTCAGCCAAAGCCTGACTGCAGACCACAAACACAAAGACACACAGAGGAAATACTGTCTCACACTTTTTGTGATAAGGGAGATTTAAGTGCTTGGAGGAAGGAGGAAAAAGTCGCAGAGCTTTTCAGCAATCTTAGTAGGTGACATTCACCACCATCTCGACATATGGAGCGGCTTATGCATACTTATTCTGTGCAAAACCCTGATTAACACTAAGCCCATACATATAGACAACATGTAAACATTCTCAGTTTATCTCTGGAAGTAGCAAACATGGCCAAGTTCTAATCCACCTTTGATGTACAACACATGCACCTTTTCAGTAATTCTAGATCAAAAGATGTTGAACAAAATAGTGAGACGTAGTTCATTTTTTATTATTTATTTAATTTGAATTTTTTTTTTTTTTTTTATTGGCTAACCGAGAACAGGTTGGCTAAATGATCTTGCAGTTTTTTAATTCTTATGACCACAAAAAACAGACCAGGTGAACCTTAATTTTCAGATTTTTGCTTGATGTTGTGTCAGTAAGGCTTTTAGTCTCCTTGTTTGGCTTTGTTTTGGCTTGCGTTTCCTCTGGAGAAAGCAATGGCCGTCTGTTTCAGGGACAGGAAAATGATACAAACATAAACACTGGCCAAGCGACGGTTCCCCTCGGCACCACGAGCGCACACACGGCAACAGGTGATGTGCCAGATCTCGGAGTATTGGCACTTGGTGGATACACACGTTCGCAAACACATACTATCTCCGTGGATGGCTGCAGTTCAGCTGCCAAATGTGGGGGTGTTTGGCAACTATTCTTCCTTCTGTGTGACCAAGAGCAGAGAGGTAGATCTAGAAAAAAAAAAGTTGTTGTTTCATCACCTGTTGTGAAATGTCAAAGTATGTTATCCATAATTGGCACCCACATGTTGTTAAAAAGACTGGCGTCAGACCTTGCTGTAGTCCAAACTCCTTTGAAGATCTCTTCGATAAGGTTCCTATTTGGAGAACACCACATGGTGCATTTTTAGTTGTTTTTTTTCTTGAGGGGGCAGGAAACCGACTTTCAAAGCAGTCAGGGGTTAACACACTAATGGCATTAAACACCGGCATAGCTACACATCTGGAATGAGTGGTTTCATAGGAGTTGGAAAAAATTAAGTTTGACTTTGTTTTCAAGGCAAAGGATGAGCATCTGTGGCTGGGTACTGCCAGAGGATACTAGAAAATTCTGCTTCAGGATAACACAGAGCTTGTTTTCATTTTAAAAGGAAGACTTCTGTCTCTGTTGCTTGACCCCTTGTAGCCCAGCAGATTTCAATCACTTTAGGGAGGAAGAGTGAAGGAGGTTTGGAGGGAGGGGGGATACGTGTTGCATCTTTCCTCTTCAAGAAGGTTTCATTGTCTTTTAAAGAGGAACACCCAAAAATGAAAGTTATCATTATTTACTTATCCTCATGCTGTTCTGGATCTGCATGTCTTTATTTCTTCAGATGAATACAAGCGGAGATTTGAATAAAAATAATCCATCTCGAACCTGATGGGAATTTATACAATCATGTTAGGTCAAAGAAAAATAAAGGTACAGTAAGCGATTTCTGAGAAACGCTGATGGAAGTGGATTGGACCGAGTACCACAACACGCTAGTAGCCAATCAGCAGTAGGGGGCGTGTCCCATGTGTCTCATGTTGGGGGAGGAGAGAGAGTGAGCAAGAGGGAGATTTGAAGAAAGCCATCTCCAGACCAAGACCAAGATATGCTGTTGTTGTAATGTTATCTTTAGTAACAGGAAAATTTTGAGTGGTGAAAATCAAACTTTTAATGTTGTCTATGTGGTGCTTTTTATATGCTTTAATAATTGTGCAAATTCATAAGTCAACACCATTGCTGAGTATTTTCTCCTTAAAACTGCAGTGAACCAAAGACAGTCTGAAAACTCGGTTTGAAATCGCTGGTGTTTCTGACGTCACAAACTACCTTGTAACCAATCAGGTCAATATGTGATCGTCAACGAGTTGATCTCTGAGCCGGTGTGAACGGAGGCGGGGCTAATTTGCATATTCATTGAACCACGTATACTAAATGAGGCAAGGGTGTGGAGAAGAGTGCGGATCGGGCTGAATTTTTCTGTCCGAGCCCGGCCCGTGTCCGACAGAGCAGTAACCGAACCCGACCCGAGCCCGACAGGCATAAAGATATTTATGTCCGAGCCCGACCTGAGATCGACAGTTAAAATCCCATTTTTTCCTCATACTAATGACACATGTACATTTGTTTGTGTGGAAAGCCCACTTTTATTAAGCAACTGTAGGAAGGCATTCGAAATGTCAACAGGATGAGTGCATCAGCGTGCACGGAACAACAAGCACACTTAACACAGGCGCGCATGCACGTGTTTCGTTGTCACGGCTACAAACAAATTTCCGCGCACAGGAAGACAGATGGTATGGTTATATTTTACATGTATTTTAATCACAAAACGAACGTTTGCATCAAGTGAAAGCATCAGGCACATTGGCTACCTACATAATAAGCTGTTTTAAATTTAAAATGTTCAATGCCTTATCGCGCTGATGTAAGTGCACACTGACCGAACCCGACCCGAACCCCAACATAATTTCTAAATATCTGTCTGATCCCGGCCCGGCCCGTCGGGCTTGGGTCGGGTATCCATCCTCTAGTGTGGAGTTACATTCAAGCTATTTTAAGGCATGAAGAAATTTTTTTCAAGGACATTTTTTTGAAGTATGTCATTTTGGTGAACAAAGATGAGTTTTAAGGGATAAAATTATTGACTTTAAATTTATGACGTGACGTGCATTTATGCTAAGCATGAACTCACAAACTTGCAAAGAAAGTCAGAAACATCTGGGATGGCATATGGGGGTGAGTAAATGACAGAATTTACATTTTTTCAGGTGGAATATCCCTTTAAAAGACTGGATTGTTGACTCTGATTAAGCTTCAGGACTTTGCTAATAAAAACTGGCACATTTTACGAAACTTTTGAAAATGTTTCTTCCACCCCTCAGGGGGTGCAGGAATGTGCACTGAACTTCAGATTTTTTTTTTTCTGTACACGCCCTCAGATCATTCCGTGGAATAGCTGGTGGATGCTATTTCTTGCTTCGTTATCAAGAAACTAATAATAGCAGAGCGTTTCTTTCTTGCCGTCTGCCTCTTCGCTCAGCGTTTCCTTAAAGGATATCCTGATCAGATTTATTTTTTTTTCCTTGCAGGCAGATCTCATCATTTGCTCTCTCACCTTTTCTCCCTGCTCTCGTCTGTCAGCCTTTTAAATATAGGCCTCCAGGTTCACTAGCATGTTTGTTTTTGAGATTCTGATTGGAACAGAGCACTCTCTCTTTCTCTCTCGCCCTGTAGTCACGCAGCCGTCATCACCTCCAGTGGCTGCAGCCGTGGCCTCATTTTCCGCAGGGACGCGCTCCACTTATGGTGCACTCTTGATTACACTCTGCACCGCTGAGGTACGTTACACATCGTCGCTGCAACCGACCTCAAGAAAGATAGAGCTTACTGCAATGGCTGCCAGGCACGCTCATTTTTCTTCTCTTCAAACCTGCCGCGATAACATGCCTCGAGAATTCAGCCTCCAGTGTAAATATTGGTACTCTGATTGTTGCGTTTGGCTAAGGCCCTGGTTCTGTAGGCTGTGTGCTCTGCCAGACCATTAGCCAAAGCAACACAGGTAGTGATGCACAGGGTTCCAGAGGCTGCAAGTGTTCTACATAATGTGTGTTGTAGTTAAGGAATAGTTCACAGAATGTCATTGCTGCTCTTTTACATACAGTGTAAGTGGTTGGTGATGCAAGCTCCAAAAAGGATTACATAAAACAATTACATAAAATTTGCCGAATTACAATAGCTTTGTGTGAAGAACAGACTGAAATTTTAAGCTATTCACTACTAATCTTCTCCTCTGGAGCTCTCAAATCTCATTTACGCCTTAGTAAAAAAAAAAAATGCTGGCTCTATTCTTATTAAGTTTGACATTATCATGCTGTTCTACACGCAAAACTATCTTATGCCATCAGAGCACTTGGAGTATAGTGCATGGGTGGTATTACTTTTTATTTATTTATTTGCTCTGGATTTCATTGGTAACTATCTATGGATCATTGAGCGTATGAACCTTCCAGAAGCTCAAACAGTAGATCATGGAGCTAGCAAGACCAAGATTGGGGGTTTGATTCAGGGAAAGCAAGAGCTGATAAAATGTGGCAAACACTGGAAGTTTTGCTGTGCATACCTTAAATGCAGAGTAAGTTGCTTTGGATAAAAGCATCTGCCAATGCATAAATCTAAATAATTTTTGCACACAAACAAAACATTTTAATAGAAAACCTCAGGCATTGTGAAACAAGTTGCTAAATTAACAGCATCAAGAGTAAAAATAGTTTAAATAAAACTGCCAGAGTGAAAAAAACTATTCTTATGAAATATTCAAGTTTTGTTTTACAATATTCAGTCGCCTCATTACATGTACTTTTACTATTTATTGCATGCATGAACTGAGTACAAATGTAGAATTTGCTTAATATTTTCAAGTTTACACTTGATCGAACTTATTCATTGTGTTAAGTACACATGTGTACCACTTTACAATAAGGTTAACATTAATTAACATAAACTAACAATGGAAAATAATTCCAAAGCATGTATTAATCATAGTTAGCATTATTATTAAAATCAAAAGTTGTGTCTGTTAATATTATTTAATGTACCTGAGCTAACATGAATTAACAATGAACAGTTGTGTTAACAAAGATGAATAAATACTGTAACAGATGTATTGCTAGTTGATGGATTAATTTATGGGACATTATTGTAAAGTGTTAACTATACTTTTATGGTGGCTTTTTTGAGTTTGGCAGTATACACTGCCATCCAGTTTCCCTTATGGAAAATAGGGATGCACCAATATGAACATTTTGACCGATATGATAACCGATAACTGATATATTGGGCGATAAATCTAAATCAAATTCCAAATTTTAATATAATATTTGAGAGCCTTTATGTTGAGCACTTCAACATAAATCAAAACATGTACAGTACAGTAGCCTAGTTTGAACCACTATGTTTTAAAAGTAATTTTACACTCCTATGGCCAACTTTCTTTAAAAAAAAAATAGTACAAATAGTAAGTAAAATTCACAACTTTCCTTTACAGTAGTTCTCATAATAATTTTATGTAGCCTATATGACAGACTTGCACTGCACATGTTGCACTATACTGTATTTTCCTTTTCAAAGTAATTCCAGTCATATTTGAAACAATTCAAAACCTTAAGATATCGGCCAAAATTTCTTATTGAGTCAAATTTGATTACATTAAAAATGAACATATCTACCGATACGGTGGCCGATATATCATGCATCCCTAATGGTTAATATATTGAGGTGAGTAAAATGCTGACAGTTTTCATTTTTAGATGAACTGTTTCTTAAAAAAGTGTCCACAAATATAGAGGTTTGGAATAGGACTCGCACAGAGAGGTGAGATAGATCGTAAAGGTTGATAAATGCTCAGCTGAGAATATGCTGACGGGAATAACTGAACATTGACCACTTGCATTAGAAATTTGATTCATATCAGCAGTCATGGTGCTAAGGGAAAGGGAAGGGGTTCTGGGATATGAAATGTATCATGAAAGACATGAATGCATAAAAAAATGGCTGAATGACTTTCGCTATGCCTGCCAATATGCGATATGTAACTCCCTTTTACAACAGGAGAGATCCATTTCAGCAAGCACTCCCTGTCAGGGGACGCAGAAAAACCTAAATTAGCTTTATTGTTTCTTATCATTGCACAAGATCGTATTTCTTCATGTTAAATCACAAGCGTTTGTAGCCTTGCATAATGACTTTGAGAAATCAGCCACTTTGTAATGACCTGTGCTCCAAAAAGTATTGTTTCAGGCACAGTTATAACAAATGACCTTTGCTGCTAGAATGTGTGTGTGGATGTATGTTTGCGGTGTGTGTTTCCCAAGTGCTCTCATTCCCGGGTCCCAAACACACTAATTATTGCATACCAGCAGTTTGGTCCAGAGGTTTTCCTGTGTCGACAGCTCATTTGATTCATTAGTAAGCTCCCTGTACAGTTTGACCAGAGGACCCGGAGGGGAGGAAAGCAAGAAAAATTGGGAGAGTGACAAAAAATGGCGAAATAGAGGGAATAGGGGAATGGAGAGACCGAAAGAGAAAGATGTGAGAGTGTAGGAAGTGAAAGAGAGCATATAACCATGTGCTTTGGGGAAAGATGGAGGGATGACATTGGAGGCTTGCCCTGATCAGTCAAAAAGAAAAAAGATGATTGATTTGCTTGCCTGGGAGATGACATGCCCCAGCCGAAGCACAGAGCTGTTAACTCGATATGCACAGAACCACTCAAACCTGTTGTGACTTCGAGAAAACACCCAGTTTGACTGGCCTGCCCGTAACTGCGCACAGATTGGCAGTGAGATACAAGAAACCCGCAGGGCAAGATGAGGAAAAGAGGGTGGAGTAACAGGAAATATAATGGAGATGGACAGACTCCGAGGCTTCTTTAAATACTCCTTTGCATAGTTTAAATGAGTGTGGCATCTGATGATTTCAATCATCTGCTTGGTGCGAATATATCGTGGCAAGAGCTTCATGAGGTCTTGTGCTTGTGCAATTTGGTGGCTTTTTCTGCTGTCAACATGTAGATATCCAAGTATGCGCTAATTATCATGAATCCAGCGTGGAAGAACAAAGTATGGTTGCATCATGATGCAAAAACTACTGTGACGCATCAGTGTGGGTGCAATGCGCTTAAATGTTGTTTTCGTGACTATACGCGGTCAGTTCTAGAACTGTTTCAATGAGCTTGTTATATGGATCTCTGTAGTACTTCATTTTGATTGGTCCAGTGTGATCAAAAAATTTTACTGTTTACAAATAGACTGAAAAAAAGGTAAAAAAGGCATGTCTGGTTTTGAAACAACTTGTTTACAAAAGATTGTTGGAGATTTGGCAAGTAAATTCACAACTGATTGGTGATTAGTGGTGACAAATGTACTGTATGTGTATAATGCTAAGACCAGGTGACAATTTTGGATTTAATTGTAGGCCTACACTTTAAGTATCTCTATAATCCAAAAACAATTGTCATTAAGTCATCAAGATCAAAGATTATTCAATTGGTCGGCTTTGCACATTGCTCGTCTGCTGGCTTTTTTTTACACTTTTATATGCTCTTTCGCAGGCTTTGCAGGCAGTGTTGTGTTATTTCTATGTAAATGTGCACTCGCCAACTGACCAATTAAAATACTGAAAAGCTTATGCTGATTTTATAGATGGCTTTAATTAGCCTATATTTACTGAAACCCATAGGTTTCTTTGTTTATGCACTTTTTCTATTGTGTGCCGTCACTGTAATTTCTTTTAAACTGTGCAATTTAAATTATATAATTGACCGTTGAACCAGTCAACTGTTTCCTTGCATAGCTGTGCTAGTTGCATGTGTCTTCCAGCACACTGTGGTCTCTGAATTTCAACTCAGATTAGTTGTTCATGTCCTTTTAATTATTTATACAGCAAGTAGCTGTGTACAAAGCGGGAAATGTGCAGTCAGCCAGTCATTATCACAAAATAAACCCCTTCAGGGTGATGCAAGGCCCTTTGCAGTAATGACCAGGCAACTGTGGATTGCTTAATTTTTTTTTGCATATGACATTGGCTTTGTTATTATTAAATGCATTATCAGTGATGTTTGATGTCACCTATAAGTATGTTGCTGTTTGTCTTCTTTAATGCGTGTCTTTCACGCTGTAAAGGTAACACAAGTCTTAGCCTTTCTTACGTACTGTACTATCAACTTAACGGGTTTACAGCTGATTTCTTTTCTCTAGTTAATCCTGCACAAGGCTAATGTGGTTTTATCTGGACTCCCGTGAGGGCCCTGATTAAATCGAGCTTCCTAGAGCCCATCCCAGCCTTTCTCTCTCTCTTTCTCTGAGAATAAGAGGCCTGTGCATCAAGCAGGGAAGTGGCGCTGTCGCTACCCTGTCTGTCACCAGCAATTAGCGGTCAGATCAAAGCGCTGATGCAATCACAGCCCCACTGTGGCTTCCTATTATCATCCCCTGAGAGGGCTGACGCTGAGCGAGTGTGTGTGTGTTTTTTGAGGGAGGGGTGCTATATCCTTTCTTTGGTTTCACTGATCTCTGTAGGTAATGGTTGTCCCACACCCTTCGTCCTGCTGTCATTAGTATTTTTAAATTTGATTGTCTTAACAATCAAATCAGCATTCAGGCTTAACCAGACAGAAGGGCTAGTCACGCTCTTGTTATTTCACATTCAGAGCAACAACTGCTCAAACTGTCTACCCAACAGCGGTATACGACACATTTGTTTTACGTTGCAGACAGACAAATAAGTAGTTAGCTAAAAGTTTGCAATATATTTTCCGATAGATAAGTGACGCCTGCACTGTACTGCAATGTAAACAAACTTTAGCATGTAGTTAAGTCTGGCTTGGCACTTAGTATGTGATATCATATAAATATTAAATGAGAGATCTAAAATTTGCAACCTTTTTGGGACAGATTTACTAATAGCTTGCACCAGTCCAAAACCCTCTTTTGGCATTAAAAACTACGGTCAGGATTTACTAAAGACTCGCAGTGAAAAATGAACACTGAAAAGGCGTGGACAGGGTTATTTTTGTGGCTGACCTTATTGCATATATGCATTTGTAGGAGTTTCCAATTCAGACGAAAAATGTATGTGAGGAGAGTGTTTAAATGAATCACGCAAGGTGATTTACTAAGGTTTGCACTCGTCAGTTTACTATTTGCACCATAAAATACATTGTGTCTTAAACCAAAGGGTATTCTGCGCTGTTGTTGGCAGATTGTGTTGGTCATTATGGAAATGATCCGAGCTGCGCCTGTGCTCTTTAATTTGCGCATCGACAGTAGATCACTTGCAGAACTTTCCACTTCCATCTGCACTTTTATGGAATTGTGCTCTCATGCTAATTTGCCTTGTTTAGTAAATCTGTCCCTTAATGTATTTGGAATGTGGCATTTTTGGTGTATTGCATTGCTTAATATTTTATTCAGTTAGCATGCAATATCAACAATGACCTACCAATAGCCTATGCCAGTGTGTTATAGGGAGTTGCAAACTTTTAGCTGAATTATTATTTGTATGTCTGCAACGTAAAATAAATGCATTTGCAATGCGGTTGGATCGACTGTTTTGTATTTTATTATATGAAGTAATCTTATGGTAGGAGGAGAATCTGGTATTTATATTGCACTTGTGAAAGGATTAAGGTTCTTCAAGCCCCTGGAATACACGTCTTTCATGGCTAATTTAGGGACAATGCAGTGAAAGTGGCAAAGTGTGGTGCATCAAATGTCACCCATCATGGTTATTTCAGGGGCCATTTGACAGCGCACTTCCCGTCTGCTAGTGCCTCTCTGATATGGTAATGCTAATTAATGGCATGTTATCACGGTGGTGCTGATACTGACAATCAACAAGATCTGGCTGTGTGTATTTCATTTAATGTCCTTCAGCCCCAGCCAGTGGCTGTTAACATCGTTAACCTTTACTCAGACACAATGGAGATAGACAATTATTTTGTTTTACAAAAATTGTATTTGATCAGGGCTCACCTTTTCCCAGATCCTTCTTCAGTTGCCCTTCTAAATGCCAGATAAATAAACAGAGCTGCTTAGAATGTCGCTCAGCTCTAGTTTTCTTAGGTTTCTGACATATGACTGGAAATTTATAAAATTAAGGAAATTACAGATCTGTCAGGAAATTTTTATGTGAGAAAGTGCTATACATTTGTGGTTGGAAGTCCACTGTATAAAAAGTTGCTGCCTTATACATCCAAGTTGATTGTACTTAAAATTAAGTAATTTCAACTTAAATGATGTTAAACTGATTTTAAAAAATGTGTTGAATCTTGTATAACTTATGAAAAAGTTGAAAATTGCTAAACTTATTTTGATGAGTTAAAGCAATGTAAAAATGTATGTTGCCATAACTTATTGAGCATATATATATATTTTTTTTTTGAAGAAGAAGAAGATGAAGAAGAAGAAGAGAAGCCAGATTATTATATATTTTTTTATTATTATTTTTTAAATGTAATTTATTCCTGTGATGGAAAAGCTAATCCAGGGGCCAGTTGCATAAACATAGCCATTATGTTAAGACTGTGTCTTAAGAACTAGTATGATCAACTAGAAGTTAGTTAGGGGTAATCAGTCTTACTGTTTGGTGTCAAATTAGACCAATCTACGTTTTTATATTACTGACTGTAAAAAGTTATTAACAGTCTTAAAGAATAAAATTGGATGACTAACTTGTAAGACTAGTCTTAACAGTTTATGCAACTGGCCACAGTTTTCAGTGTCATTTAGAAATCATTCTAATACGATGATTTGGTGCTTAAGAAACTTTTCTTATTAATTTCAATATTGACTATTGTGCTGCATAATATTTTTGGGGAAACCCTGATACATGTTTTTTTTTTTTTTTCAGAATTCAGGATGCAACAATATAAATTTCTTTACTGTCACATTTGATCAATATAATGCATTCTAGCTCAATACAAGCCTTACTGTCTTTAAAAAAAAAAAAAAAATCTTAATGACCCTAAACTTTTGAACAGTAGTGTATATCTCTGAATGTGACTACTTGAATATTTCACAGCTTTTAATCTGAGGCAGATATATTCAACTTTTAGATACCCCACCTACTTCCTGAGTGGAGATATTAGCTGTATGCTTTTTTTATTTTATTTTTTATACAGTAATTGGCCATATGACTTCTAAGCCTTACATACTGTTTACTCATGTCATGGCTCATTTACCTGCCAAACTAATCTGTTTCCTTGTGAGTACTATAGAAGACTAGTGCACTGCACAAAGATAAAGGACACTTCTAGGCGTTGTTCCAAACCCTAGTGAGTATAGACAGCATTTTCAGGCATCATAGGCACTCTACCAATATTACAGGCCGATCCAAACAGTAGGCAGCAGAATTACGCTGTCAAATAAGATGCCTTGTTTTGGCCAGAGGCATCACATGTAGCCTTCACAGAGAAGTCAATCTCAAAATGTATTAAACAAAGGGAAAGACATAATTTGATTTAAGGGCTGCTCGATTATGGCTAAAATCGTAATCATGATTGTTTCGGTCAATATTGTAATCACAATTATGAGTGTATGGGCCATATATATTAAAACCTTATAGGAGTAATTTATTAAACGATAGCGATATATATCAAGCATATATTTGCTGGAAATAAAGGTATGACACTTTAGACAGGAATAATGTTTTGCAATTCTCTATATACCAATTCCGACACCAAAGTAGGCCTAGAATACTAGTCTAACTAATGTTAGTAAAAAAAATCCTCAAATTATTGAAAATAAGTACTACTATGAAAGAAAAATAGATTTATATAATATTAGATCATAATAAATAATATATTTTGGTTATGTCATCTCTTGGAACATCTGAAGGCCAGGTTTTAATATCATCATCATTAGAACAGAATACATTTTACACATGGGGAAAAGTGATTGTTTGGTCATTAATTTAATATATAGACCTTATGCGGCAGAGAAATGAGGGCACAGCCATCTTTAGAATATTGTCTTTTAACATCCGTTTTTGCAGTCGCTCTGTATATTTCTATGGCATTGCTGTCCTGGAGTAATTCGCTTTTGAAGTGGATTTACTTAATGTAAAGTTAACGAAAGTTATCATGAGGACTGTAATGTTCAAAAAAAGTTGTCGTTTACATCAACCCGCATAAATACAATGGGCGGCAGTGTAGGGAGAAGGATAAAGCCATGCAAGCCAATCAGAATCCTCAAAATCGACAACAACGAATAGCACGAGCGACTTCCTGTTCCTTTCAAAACAACAGACATGGCGCGAGGTTCGTTCGTGTGGACAGACAGCGAAGCAAATGCAAACAGGCCAAAAGCGTTTGCACAAAAGTAAAAATGAGTATCACTTTAACAGCAAAACAAACTCTAAACATAGGGCGCTCACATGACGTAAGAATTTTCTGGCGCATAATGTGACGTTTGAGAACCTAAAAGCCCGTTTCTCCCAGTTGACACGGCAACACATAACCGGCGTTTTCAGAAATCTCCACTTTGGCCGGAGTTTTTAGAAATAATAGTTTTCTGGGATAAAAACGGCGTTTTCGTGTAAATGACAGGCCAAAACGCAGGGAAATATCTGCGTTTTCCCATCGTGTAAACGGGGCCTTAAAAACGCTCCACCATCACGTTTCCGTCTAAACGGTAAAAACGCAAAAGTCTGCTAGACAGTGAAGGCGCCGATCAGTGCTTCACATTGCCACCTAGCCGCCTGGAGTGCATACTACATTGAATTTCACACACTTTTGCGTCACCGTATGCACGCAGATTTCCCCCCCCATAACGCTCGTCTAAACGCAGAATAAAAAGTGATCACTTTTGCGTTTTCTCTTCAGATCGTTTCCGTGTAAACGTAGCCTTAGAAACTACAACATGCCTTAATTGAAATGTATAAATCAGAATTGAAAAATATATTCCCTTAACAGATTATCTATTATAAATTTTACAAGTTAGTCAAAATTTGCCACAATAAGTAGGCTACAATAAAACGTGATAAAGAGTGGTCATAAGTAGTTTAAAAAGTTTTTTTTTTAATTTATGCAGGATGTTGGTGCAAGATGGTTTTCTCCACTTTTCACCAGTCTTTTTAGTTTACGTGGCTGTTTTAGATCATGTTTGAATTTCTCTATACCAATATAAAGTGGTAAATTCCAAATGGGTAGCACATTTTAGCATCAGTTTCGCAATATAGGAATGTTTTGCACAAATCTTATCACACCTTTGGAGCGCACTGGTGAACGCGTGGACAGTATGGTGATTCGCGCACCACTGGAAAATTAAATAATTGGGCTTCAGTCATTTTCTCAACCCCCACCTGCAAACTATTTGGTCTTTTAAACTATTTGGTCCTGGAAACGAACGGAATACGGCACAATAATCGTTTTATCTCGATTATCCTAATTTCCTAATCGTTGGAAGCCAAAATCTAAATCGAAACTCAATTTTGATTAATCACACAACAATTGTATTCAACACTCAAAAAATAAAAACAACTTAATCAAAACCAGCATCACAATTCTGTAAATTTTCTATGTCAATTTTAGCACTCAAATTTGTACAGTGAATTTCTAGTTTCCGGGATGTAAGTGTGGAAGTTGAAATTAAGTGTTATATAATGTGTTTTTGAATAATGGGAAAGACTTTTTAGGAAGTATTTTTAGGAATGTTTCAGTTTTATTGGAGTTTTTGTTACTGTACTTGCTGTTCTGTAGAGTGGAGCTTGTGCTCAGGATGTGGGCGGTTACATGAACACAGTGGTTTATGTTTGCTTCAGTCAGTGCTGTGCTAATGTTATTGCAGTGAAGAGTATGTTCTTTCTTCTTCCATACAGGTACATCACATTTATTTTAAAAAAGAGCTTGCACGTATATTTAGCTTGCGTGTTGCACAAGAGCATTATGAAAACTGAGATAAATCAAGTTGAGTTAAAACTGCTGTAGTATGTTAATTTGACCTAATCCAACTCAATTTTGTTGTCTCAATTTAACTGGCTTGTTCTGAATAAAAGACACTTTATTAGGTGTAATTAAGTTAATTAATGGTAGTTAATTTTGTCCTTCCTATTTTTGCTGGAGTATTGAATTATTAGCTTAGCAACATCATAGTTTATTGGAATCAGTAATGTGTTTAATTTCTTATGCAATGAAGAGCACTATTTGTGTGGTGTGCATTCGTGGTTGGAGTTGCTGTCTTTGTCAAACATTGCATTTTAATTTTGAGATTTTTTATTTTTGTCCGAATGCTGCTTTAGATGGTAGTTGACCTGTTTACCCAAATCAGCCAAACTTAAATTCCATATAATGTATCCCATCTGTAAACACTTTAATCTTTGTATTCATGAGTTGCTGCAGGGAGAGTGAGCCTGGTGATTGAGAGAGGTATTTCGACAGACTCCCAACTCCAAGACGTGGGTCCCGGGTGGTTTCCGTGCAGCTGAAGACAGTGATCATTGTAATCTTCACCTTGGCAGGGGACGAGCCTGCTTGCCCTGGGTGTGACACGCCTGTCACTGGAGTCCACGCTTGACAGCATTTGGGCATGACAAGTCCCACCGCTGTGAGGCAACCGTCTTTCCATCCCTGTCCAACACATACCCACACAAGAACAGAGGTCTACAGACAATCACACACATTCACAATCACATTCTTTTCCCTGCCTTTCACGGAATAGACTGCTGGGCAACGTTTGTCTCCCTTGGTCCCCTTTTTGTCTCACTCGACTGAGAGGAGTGACAACTTTGTAATGGCTGAATCATAGCTCTGCCCATCTCATATTTATGAACATCACTTACTGTATGAAGGGGTGAGTTGCGTGTGCATGTGTGTCACTTTCCAAAGTCGTTTCACTTTGGGGAACGGTCCTAATTCCTGCGGACGCACAGTTGACATTTAATCAGTTGTCTTGTTTACGGTGCTGTTTTCAGTCACTTCGCATGGCAACTGAAGCATCTCTCATCCCTCTCCTCTAATGAAGCTCATCATGTATGCTGAGGGGACGGAGTCACGGTAGAAGCACACAACAATGACCCCAATCCGTCAGCAGCTGTTGTTTCTCTTTGCGGCGACGACTCTTCCATCTACACTGTGTCATTGACCAATTGCAGACTGAAGAAGCTGGTAATGCATTCTGGGAAATAAAGTTTTCTTTAACAGTTAGCTACAAAATATTACAAATTTACAATTTAATATCTATCTATCTATCTATCTATCTATCTATCTATCTATCTATCTATCTATCTATCTATCTATCTATCTATCTATCTATCTGTCTGTCTGTCTGTCTGTCTGTCTGTCTGTCTGTCTGTCTGTCTGTCTGTCTGTCTGTCTGTCTGTCTGTCTGTCTATCTATCTATCTATCTATCTATCTATCTATATATCTATCTATCTATCTATCTATCTATCTATCTATCTATCTATCTATCTATCTATCTATCTATCTATCTATCTATCTATCTATCTATCTATCTATCTATCTATCTATCTATCTATCTATCTATCTATCTATCTATCTATCTATCTATCTATCTATCTATCTATCTATCTATCTATCTATCTATCTATCTATCTATCTATCTATCTATCTATCCAATTTCTTTCTGTCGCTAACCTTTATAGACCTTAGAGCAATTTAGGGATAGGGTCATTTTCAAACCTTTCAGACAACACTGTAAAAAATTATGATTAATAAGTTATGACAACAAATGTTTTTATATTGCTTTAACCTATCAATATAAGTTAAGCGACTTTCAGTTTTTAAGTTATACAAGAGTCAACTCATTTTGAAGTCAGTTTAATGTAATTTAAGTTGAAATGATTTTAACATCCAAGGTGATTTTACTTAAGCATTTTTTTTAAGCAAACATTTCAATTTGAATTTGTCTTAAATTAATTTAAATCTACTTCCATAAAATCAAACTGCAATTCTGCGTTGTTTCCTACTTCCCATCAAATTTGGGAATTGAATTGGAATTTATAAGGTATTCTCAATTCAATTCTGAATGGCCACAACCTTGCATCTACATCAACCTCAATATTCTTTACAGTTGTTTGCAGTAAGTGAGGTGGACAAGAAGTCCTGTGGCTTCCTAGGAACAAAGCCCTTTGATCGAATGAAGGAAAAGGATAGAAGGAGTGACGCGCAGAGACAGAGATACAGAGAGTAGCGAGTCTGACAGCCCCTACGGCAGACAGACAGAGATTGATAGATGTGGTTGAGTCGGTGGGGACATTCTGAGTCATTGTCCGCGTGGTTTTATAAAGGTGCTTGCCCCTGCTGGTCACGGCCCTGTTATGTCTTCTTCAGGGTCAGAGACAGAGAGGCTCAGACAAAAACAACTTGAACAATGACGCTTGCGAGCACCCCACGCTTTTGACAGCATGCATCAATCAAACACGTAGCCCAGACTCAATTCTTTGATAGGACACCTTGATGGCTGAGAGATGCATGACACCCTGTTTCACCTGGCAGTAAACAAAGTCTACGTATTATTCATGAGGTAAAGTAAATGGATGCGTAACGGTGTATGTAAAAAGCCTCTGGGCTGAACAAAACGTTTAACAAGTTTGAGGAATATGCCTTAGATCTTTCATTAACTTTCCATTTCTTTTTATTATAACAATTCAATTTGAAATAAGCTACCAGCTCAGGGACATTAATAATAAAAGGGCCTATTGCCCAATGAAATCTTATTACTTCTAATTACTAAATATCTCTAATTATTTTTCCACAGTTGTACACACTTTCTTTCTTCCTTCCGTATTGTACTCATTAGAACCATTGCATAATTGCACTCTCAGTGAATGTGTGACTAGTGAGTGAACTAATTTTGACTGTTATATCCCCTGAATAATTACCTAAATTATTATTTGTGCTTCACAACAAGGACAAAATAGTACAGTATTTTTAGTATCTGAAGTGTAATTGTTTAACAGTTTTTGTAGGTGAGAGCATGCTAGCATACCACAGTTTTGTAAAACTCAATCCTGTCCTCATTTCCAGTATCTCCACCACATTACGGTTTCCTTTCGACAAATGAAGCCACATTACTTTTCTCAGCTTTAACAAGCTCCCAACCTTGCACCATGGCAGCTGCTTGTTTAGAACTTGTTGTTGACTCTTTCCTCCTCAATCCAAGGCCTTCTAATGATGGTGCTGGACTGTTTGTCGAGTCTAAATAGTTGTGGCTCTCTAATGGTGGCCCATCTTCTGTGTATAGCTGATTTTAGGCCATATACCTTTGAACCAAAGTGAAGACTCTGATACGTCTTCTGCACTTTGTTGGCGATCATTAAGATGGCTTCCATACAGAGCAGATTGCCTTTGGAAAACTCCATGGATGTTGGCACATGCACCCTGGGGGACAAGCATTGAATAGGACTAAACAGACATCTGCTGCACTGTGGATGCGCAATGTGTGTTTGTGAGTGATATCTGAGCATGCATGATACGATGTGATCATAGGGCCTAGTCAGGCATTGAGTCATCTTCAGTCAGTGAACCGGAGCAAATGGTCAGCTGAGCTCGGGATGATGGCTACGAGCACACCGGGCTCACTCGAGGTCGGTTTGGTGGGGCGGGGGAATGCGGCCCCCTCGGAGCCCCCACAGTCCGCTTTTAATTGAGTTGCTCACTCAGCCAAAGGCCTTGAGGGACACCCGCCATGTCACTTCCGATGATCAACCGCAAGTTCGGTCACTGCGGAGGAATGCTGCCAGGTCCTCTCAAGCCTCAATCCTCTAAATATTCAGAGACATTCTCCAAAAAAACAACAAAAAAAAGCTGGTATGGGGGTAGTTTCTGTTTAGATGGTAGATAAGCCAAAAAATAGCTGACATTAACTTTCCTGCAAAACGAACAAAAGTGAAGACTGCACAGTCTGACTCAGTCTGTGACAATTGATGTTCTCCTTTTGCCTGGGTGACATAAAAAAGCAGGGGTTCCATTAAGCTGCTGAGATGAAGACCAATTTTCAGCCTCTAAGCTTTGGCGAATTCCCAAGCCAAATGAGATGTCTTGCTGAGGATTTGTCTGAAGCAAGCGTTCTCATTTCCAGAGGAAGTACCGCAAGATCAAAAGGAGTAAACTGTCAAGTTCATTCCTCCTCCTCCTCTTCCTCCTCCTTCCACTGGCCAATCAGTCCACTCATTTATCGGCACTCCAGGAAGCTGTATAAATCACGCTGGACGCCATCGACCCGAACTTTACTCATGATCAGTAGCTCAGAACAACTCATGGATTTGCTGCTTGCTTTGATCAATATTAAGTTATTTAAGAACTTTGATGGCTGACCATTGGGCGAACTAGGAATTTATTTTTTTGTGAAAGTGTTTTTGTGTTGGCTTTGGCCCCATGTACTGTATAGCTAGTTCTTTCCACTCTCTCGTCTTCACACTTCTTCTTTTGTCTTCTAATCAGAGATTGTGGTAAGCGGTGTGGCTTTGCTGGGCTGCAGTCTGGAGTGTATGTAGGCGGAGGGAAACCCGGAGCCAGTCAGTGTAAAATAAATATGGATGGTAGAGGGGCAATCGAGAGCAGATCATCTGTTTTGCCATCTGCTCACGCCACTATGTGTGTGGAGCCACATCGATGGCTGCTCAGTCTATCGAGACTTTTTCGAATGAGAACTGAGATCTGCTTGTGCACATATATTCGTAGACAACACACATTTCCACTCATTAGTGGATTAGATTATTTGATTGACTGTATATACAAACACATGAACACCAAATAAGAAGTATGTGTAACAACATGCTTTTGTAAATTCTCTCAGTGTATTTGTTCACATTTTGAGGCACTTGGATGCTCATTCCCAGATTCCCCCACTCATCATTACAGAGCTCAATGCCCATGCATCCTCTTTTGGGCTCAGGTACAAAGCGTGGATCCGAGTCTCTGTGTGTGTGTTCCTCTGCACTGCTTATTTAGCAAAGCAGCTGGCATGGTGCAGACATTAGGAGAGATGGAGAGAGGAAAGTGCCAGCCTGGAAAGTGATCACTGATTGTTCAGTTGGCAGTGTCCAATGTGCCAGCCTGGTGCTTTTTGTTAGCAACCAGAGCTCTAAATTCCCAGCTCTCAGTGGGTTGGGTTGCGTAAACCTATATGCATGCTTTCTTGCAGAAAATGACCCCATATATCAGCTCTTCCTCTATTTGTGCATGATTTTTTTTTTTTTTTTTTTTGGGGGGGGGGGGGACATTTTTAGTGGCCATTTTAGTGTATGAACTCACACAGGGAGCTAGATTTTACAAATGGCATTCTCATTTTAAGCCATTTATGGACAAGCATCCCTTATGAAAAGAAAATATATTTCCCTAAATATGAATGATCAATATATTAAATGGTTTAAAAGTATATTTGAAAATGTACAGAATAATATATTGTGTTAATATATTACAATATATTAAATAATACATAAGGAATTGCCACTTTTCATATATTGAAAAATATGACAATATATTTACTATGATATCATATTATGTAATTTTTATATTCAGTAATACACTTCATAATATATCGATGTACATGTGATCAGATATGGTACTGCATGTGTAATATATTGCAGATATATTTACTCATGCAGCATAAACACACATATATAGAGAAATATATAGGGCTCTATCTTGTAACCAGCGCAATTGACTTTGTACACCGACGCATGTATCATTCCTATTTTGGAATGATATATCCACACAGGAGACTTTTCCCTCCACAGACGCACGTCGGTAAACTAGGGTCGGTAAACGCTCCCCGGGGCGGTTCAGCGCAAAGAGGAGGCGTCTTCCGGCGCAAATGTTCCCTGATGCTATTTTGCAGGTTTAGAAAACAATTCCGCCACTGACCAGGAAAAACCTAGTCTAAAGTCAGTGGCGCGTTGCGCATGTTATTCATATGCTATTTTAAGGGTGCATGCTTGGCCATAATCAATGGAGCGTGTGCACAACGCGCATACACTTTGATTCTCTCATCTACACAGAAGCAGCAGTTTTCATTTTTGCAAATCATACATTATTACAATAGATAGATAGATAGATAGATAGATAGATAGATAGATAGATAGATAGATAGATAGATAGATAGATAGATAGATAGATAGATAGTTTATTATAAAAGCATAAATCTAGCTTACACATTTACCCAAATTATCATACGCCTGTTTAACCGAAGCTAATTTGGGTGGGTTTCTCCCATCCCCAACGTCACTTCTCTGTGTTTTACGACCCTGACGAGAACGTCTGTCTCCTCTGCTGTAAACCGCTGCAGGTGCGCGCCTGGCAAATCCGCCATTATAATAGCAATCCGCCATGGAACAAGCATGCCTGCTCTTAAAGGGAATGTGAGATGTCGATCTGATTGGTTTATTTCACGTTACGCCCAAACCACACCTATGAATAATGAAGCTACTTCAGACCAACCCATTTTAGATTTGCGCCGGGCGCAAGAGTCATTTATCCCGCCGGGAAAATAGCAACAGCGCCCAAGACCCGCCCACAAAGTTACTTGCGTTTCGCGCTTGATACTTGCGTTTCAGATCGTTAAAATAGGGCCCATTTACATTATTTCATATTTTCAAGCTAGTTAACAAAATCACAAGCACATCTGCATGTATTAAAGTATTTAGACAAGAGACTATCACTGTGCGCTGCAGAGGGCATAGCTATTACTTTTAAAATATAGTAATCATAGTCTTAAGCCAATCATCAACTGAACCACAGGCTCTACTCTTCAGCACAATGGTAACCCCACAAACTCAGACATACCAGAATTTTTTTTTAATTCCAAAATAATAGAACATTAAACACTAACAGATCTCCCCCTTTATTAATATTGAGCAAAACACATAAAAAAACACTTCATTTTAACATTTGGCCTCCTTTAACAGAAGCAAAGCATGCTGGGAACTAGAAATATGTTGTAACTCATTCCGTGAATGTGTGTGTGTGTATATATATATATATGTGTGTGTGTGTGTGTGTGTGTGTGTGTGTGTGTGTGTGTGTGTGTGTGTGAACATACATTCACATTTATATGGGAACATGTATGTGCAATATATGCACACAATAAAGGATAAAACTTTGTGGATATTACATGTAATGCTATTTTTGTCTTCATTAATAAATATTTTATATATATTAATATATAGCCATACATGACCAATGTAATATATCACATTATATTTTGCAGTATATTCCCATATATTTTTTGTTTTGTAAGGAATGTTATGTAAAAAGATTCATTCATTTTAATTACTCAATTAAATTCAAATTGAATTTACAATTGTACATACTATTTTCCTCCTCTAATTCTTTTCTTAGTTTCTGACAGTTTTAAATATGTATAGTTCAGTAACAGTTTGGCATGCCAATAAAATAACTATACTTTAGAGTGTAACACTTGAAATGCGTTTGCACTCAAAATGTGTTTTTAGGTCAAAGTGACTCAAATGATTGAGCAGGTCACATTGAGCTGTACTTGACAAGTGGGGCCCAACCAAAACACTCCCAACTTTAACTCTTGATTTGTGTATGCAAGCTGTGGAACGGAGAGGCAATTGTATGTATGGCTGGGTGGCTTCATACGACCATAAATGTGTTTTTATAGTGGAATTGTGCAACTGCTGTGTGTTTGTTGCGTACACGTATAGACACATATTAGACCACAAGTGGAAATGGTTTATATAAGGAGTCATAAAGCAGTTTTAATTTAATTTGTTTCAGCATCTGAGAATCAATAGCCAGTCAATTGTTATTTAGCCACACAAACAAGGGCTCCGTGATCAAACACAGCCTGATTGCTCCAACTCAAAGCACACCGGCAGGAAAAGACGCGTTCTGTCGGTAGCGATTATGTTACATTTTATGGCCATGTGTAAAGTCAGACATGACTGTCATTGCTCAAGTCTTGTTTGCAAGCCGGCTCCTCCATTTCCAGACATACGGCGCGATGGAGTAGTCGGATATCAATGATTCATCTGTTATACACGGAGTGACTCAAAAGGTAAGAAGAATGATGACTAAGGCAGCTCTTTAGCTTAAGGTCTCCTGTCTGTCATGTCCTGAGCGATAAACGCCACTGGGGTGACAAGGAATCTGAGGGGGTCGCACAATTTGCCCCGTATCCCCCTACCCGTTCTTGGTCTGCGGCCCTCCTGGGTCTGCTTTCTGTCTTCTCAGACTCGCATGCAAATTGGACCCAAAGGGTTTACTTGCCATGAAAAAAAAAAAAAAAAACATAAAACAGAGAAGACAGAACAAACGGTCATTACGCTAAAGAGATCTGTCAGTTTAGCTGGTCCAAAAAGCGGTCCGTGTCTTGCTGTGCCCCCTTTGATACTGAACATTTCCCTGTTATAAAAAAAACCTTTGTTCCCAGCCAGGCTCTGCACTGTTACCGTTTGATAGAGAAATCCCTAACATCCCCTGTTCCACAGTAAAGCCAGGGATTTGCCATCCCTCTTAGGCATAAAGACTGTCCCCTCATTCGGTTTGAAGCTGTACCAGTTTTGCCAGCTGTCGTGTTTTTTTTTTCCCTCCTCCCCTCTCTCACTGTCTCTCCATCAGACGTGTTTGAAGTGGCTCTGGCATTTGGCAAAGGAATATGAGGGCTTTGAAAATTGGCCTGGCTGAAAGTTTAATTCCAGCGCCTGAGTCACAGGAGGTGCAGGGTCGCATACCGACTCGGTACGTTTGAACCTGTGCTTTGAGTGACCTTTTCAGCCCTGGAGTCTCCTCATTAACGTCATTAGAGAGTCTGGTGAGAAGTTTGAGTCTGGATGCGAGGAAGTTTTTTATTTTTATTTTTTTATTTTTTAGGTAAGGCAGTGACAATCAACCTTTGCTGTTCCAGTTGTTCTCAAACCACTGCCCCAGAGGGACCCCTTTCCATTTGTGGTCCATCTTTGAGTTGCTCTGGTCTACAAGATGAAGTGTTTGCCCTGTAAATCAGGTCAATATAACAGCCGGTGATTAAAGACATAGCCACAGTTCCGCCGAGGCCCATAAATAGCCGCTGGTCTGGCTGAGGATTCTCTCGTACGCACGCGTATACGTCTATCGCACGCTATCGACGCAGGAGACTAATCCCCGAGCTCGAGGCCCGCTCTTAGACACACATACACGCCGGATCTGTTTCGAGGAGGGTGACGGGGTCTGATCATCAGCAAATGCGATCTTCCCCTAAGAAACCCGCCGTCCACTCTGATAAGCGCTAATCCCGGCTCGCGTGGAAGCATGACCGAGATCAATTAAACTAGCGACAGATAGCAATCAGAGCTGCAGGCCAGCCATCAAATGAAGGGAGGAGACAGAAGGAGGAGAAAAGAATCAGTCTATCTCCTGTTATCTTTTATCTTCCCTCTTTTCCTTTATCTCTCTCTCAGTGCCGCAGTCCTCCTCAGAGCCCCGACGGGAAGCTGAGGCTCGGGGATCGATTCTCATCGCCACCTTACAGCTGCAAAAAAGACAACAAAGAACAATAACTGTCATCATCGCCACCTCCATTATATCTCTGGCCATCACGAGGATCGTTATCTCCCTGAATGATACTCCTCTCCAGTGCCGGTTACATCAGCAAACTGCATTTCCAGATGTTCATGAATGCTGTGTCTATGGGGCTTCTTTTGTGATGATTTGATCTGTTGTTTGTCTTACAGCTTACTTACATGTACCGAAACAATCCACCACATGTAGCAGTGTGAAACATGTCTTTTAATGTATTATCTCGCCAACGAATAGAAAGAAATTTGATTTCGATTATGCTCTTGGACTTGCGTGTAAACAGACGACCCAGTGGACCACTTTCACACGAATCCCACAGTGAGATTGAACAAGATCAGAAGAGAGAGAGAGAGAGAGAGAGAGAGAGAGAGAGAGAGAGAGAGAGAGAGAGAGAGAGAGAGAGAGAGAGAGAGAGAGAGAGAGAGAGAGAGAGAGAGAGAGAGAGAGAGATGTTCTGATATACTATGCTACTGTATGTTTTTGCAGTATGTATACTATGTACTATTGGCACTGCTTAAATTTTCTATCAGCATGAAATAAAAGTGCAGTAAACAACCAGAGCTCACTGTGAGAGAAACTGTATCCCACAATGCATTTCCTTGATCTTGACCTGCCATTTCTAGTAATTATGCACCGAAATGTTTTTTTTTTTTTTTTTTTTTTTTTTTTTTACAGAAACTGAAATTAAAGTGTTCATTTAAAAAAACATGTTAATAAAAATACTACATTTTATTGATGATAGCTGGATGCCATCACATGCTAAATGGAGCATACGGCTGTTTGAAAATGTTTTTGTTGTGTATAATTTAATAGAATAGTAGGCAGAGCACAGGAAGAAAACTGCTGTTAGCAGTATGCTAGCATTTTGAACACTAGCGGCGCCATAGAGAGAGACTGTTGTGTATGTTTCTGGAAGGCTAATAAAGAGTTATAAGCTGTTGGGTTTTTGCTTTTGCTATTTAAATGTGATAAAGAGGACAGGAGTATGCCAGGGTCACTGTAATTTTTGTAAAGTATGTGTTCCTGGGTCAATGTATTTTGTTGGTCCTGGTACAACGTTTCTGTCAGAGAAGGATTGCTAACCCTGTCCTTGACCATGAACTGGCATAAACTATAATTTTAGGGAAATGATAGTTAGAAATGATTGATAATAATGTTGTTCAAACCTCAGCCCTAAACCTCCCCTATCCCTGAAATATGACTGACTAATAGGAATGTTGTTCCAAGGCTAACAAAGATGTTGGTCCAAGAACACATCCTACTTGGCAAAATTACCAGGGAATCACTTTCATTATTCTTCCCAGAGATGCTGATACGGCCCCGTTTACACCTTGTAGTAACATCTGTCTCAGGTGATCTGATCACAGGTGGTCAGGCGAGACATGTCTGTTTACACCTGGCAGTAACATGCATTTAAAATGTTGTGACCATATGTGATCGAATATTGGTTCTCTCACACCATCTCTCACTTTGTCAGTGTTGTACATGTAGCAAGCAAGGTTATTTTCGTAAACAAAAACTGAGACTAAACTAAGACTAAAACTATTGGTAAAGAAACATTTTCGTAAACTGAAATAAAATAGAATTTTCAACAAAAATGAAAAACTAAAACTAAACGAAACTAACAACAGTTACTGAAAAAACTTGAAATAAAATACTAATTGGCAAAAATAAATAATCGTTTTCGTAATTAATAAGCTCTCATCCTGTACCGGACAATCGTTTTTCCATTCCACATGCGCTAGGCTACTTTATTTTTAAATGTTTGATCGCTGCGCTCGAGTCTCGCGTCTTTTGCAGCGTCTCGTGCAATGATACACAACGTTCTAAAAACGCGGCACTCATGTTCAGTCTTTAAAAGACCTTTAATATGTTCAACCTTTAAAGGGTAAGTTCGGTATTTTACACTTAAAGCCCTGTTTACAGATCGTTTCTGATGAAATAGAACGGTTAAGATTAAAATTTGGACACATGCTGCTGTCCCGAGAATTTTAGGTTTCTTTCGCTTTCCCCAAAACCTCTAGAATGGGTGTATAGGTGCACTCGAACAATCCTTCATAAAACGCATTAAACTTTCGTTTACAAAGACCTAAAACTCACCGAGTGGTCAGGGGTGTTCACTGATATGCTCACACAAAAATCGCTGCAAAAGATGCTTTCCAACAGGTGTTTTACCATTCGTTGTAAAACTGTGGATCTATTTTTCCAAACGTCTCACACCCGTAGATTCTTCCGTTGAGAGCTTGAATAATAGACACTCCAGCCCAGTTGGTGGCGATAATGCACCTTTGCCAATTGCAAGCAAACCACTGGCATTTCATTGAATACACAGAAGAAGAAGCGGCGGAGTAATACCGTACCTCACACAGCACATTCAATACAAGTCAATGGAGTTGGACAAAAACTACGATAAAACCTGTTGGAAAGCATCTTTTGCAGTGATTTTTGTGTGAGCATATCAGTGAACACCCCTGACCACTCGGTGAGTTTCAGGTCCTTGTAAACGAAAGTTTAATGCGTTTTATGAAGGATTGTTCGAGTGCACCTATACACCCATTCTAGAGGTTTTGGGGAAAGCGAAAGAAACCTAAAATTCTCGGGACAGCAGCATGTGTCCAAATTTTAATCTTAACCGTTCTATTTCATCAGAAACGATCTGTAAACAGGGCTTTAAGTGTAAAATACCAAACTTACCCTTTAAAAGACGCTCAGACCTTGCACTTTTTCCCCATTCCACTACCCACGACTTTTTCCCGGTTTTTTTTTTTTTAACAACACTTTCTGTGTGAACCAGCCCTAAGTAGTAGGGCAAAATACGTAGTCCTGTTTCCATCATGTCTAGACCTTAGGCTTATGCAAATACAGCTGTACCTTAATTCTAAGTAAGATAACCATCTCAGATGAAAGTTACCACACATATTAGACAGGATACCACTCTGGAAGAAAACGGAAAAAACAAATAGCCGAGCATGTCTACACCACAAATAGTAAAGTAATGAAGTAATACAATTAAATGTCTGGTCTGAATAGAACACATGAATATGAGTATTTGATATTAAAATATGCAATAGACAAAAAGCATAAATGGATCAATACAAGAATAATGTCTGAAATGATTAATCATAGAAATAACCATAAAATAATATTTGTTTTCTTTTTCTTATACACCATGTTTAACAAAATGTAATTTTTAATATGAATGAGTATGAATGAATAATTTGTAATTTTAAGTTGCATTTATTTGGTTCTTTATGTAATCTCAAATAATTATTTTATTTTTATTATTAAGAGGTTTGCACACAAGTTAACTGTAAACCACAAACATTAAACTTTGCTGAAATTAAATGTCTTTAACTGGATGTGTTCTGTTAACTTTGCTAAACTATAATTGCTAAACCTGACACTAAATATATAAAAACTAAATAGAAATGTGTTCACAAAATAAAAACTAAACTAAAACTATTTACTATAACAAACCCATTAATTATACTAACTAAAACTAAACTAGATTAAAACTGAAATTAAAATACAAACTTATTTTAAAATGCAAAACTATAATAACCTTGGCAGCAAGTCATGTTTTTGACTACCTTGGTTTCAAATATCAGGTTGCATATAATTTGCATATTGTGATTACATCTATTCAGTGCTGTTGATTTGAAATCGCACCATGTAAATATCAAACCTGCTTTGACACATTGTAAACTGCTTCCTATTTTGTCTTGCTTCAGAAAATGTTTAAAGTCCCCCTGTGGTGAAAATCAAGTTTTTAATGTTGTTTATATATCTATGTGGGGTTTTTAATGTGCTTTAAGACAAACCATGTGCAAATTCATGTCAACACCATTGCTGAGTATTTTCTCCTTAAAACTGCAGTGAATCAAAGACAGCCTCAAAAATGCGGTTTGAAATTGCTGGTGTTTTTGACTCACAAACTACCTTGTAACCAATCAGGTCAATGTGTGATCGAGTGGGGGCAGGGCTAACTTCCATATTCATAGAATCACATTTGCATTCCTTCATAGAAATCAAGGAAAAAATGTTTAAATATGTAACTTTGGTGGTCAAAGATTAGTTTTAAGGGATACAATTATTGACTTCAGTAGGACTTTAAATTAAGACATTCATGGTAAAATGTATTTTCCATTTTCTAGTAAACATGAAGCAAAACTACAATAAAATTTTCAAATAAAGAGAAGAATTTGCCATTTGGAGAAAAAAAATAGACTTGATTTAAAGGGGGAAAAAATCTTATATATACTTTTTCTTGTTTTAAGTAGACCTCTCAAAACAAGATTATCCTATGTCCTTTTTAAGTAATTGAATCCTGTTTTAGGATGTTGACATATTTTCACTAGAAAACAAGACAAAGACAAATTTAGTGCAGTATTTCCTCTGTAGATTTATTCTCACTTCCTGGTTACATCTTTTTCCTCGGAGACGTGCATCCGAGATGCTTCGGAATCTTTGTCTTTCCGTTTTTTTCCCCCTACAGCTGAAAAAAAGGACATCTCCCACTGAGGAAACCACGCGAGCATGCAAAAGTATTTGGCTTGTGAGTGTGTATGGCGTCATGGACTTCCTTGTTATATCCCAACAAGTCATCATTAGCTTTGTCTGTCTTGCCCCGCAAATCAACACAGGAAATGAACCATCTGCTGTTTCTTGTGGCCACATAACACGCACATACACACCCATCCGGAGCCAGGTCCCCCCTTCATCCTTTCCAAATCTCCAATCTTGTGTTTCCTTACTCCTGTCAAGGCAGCTTCAATTACATCCCTCCCTCCAGCTTATGTCTTGGGTGGATTACATGCGCTCACTGTGGGCTGGCTGTATGTAGGCTATGTCGGGCTTTCTTTTCTAACACCCTGCCTAAAGACAATGCTGCTCTCGCTCCCCACCAGCAAAATTCCTTCCGCTGCATCCTGGGAATTTCAGCATTTAGGGGTTTAGACAACAAAGTCACAAATAAAAGAGAGGGTTTTGAATCTCATCTTCTTCGGGCATCTTTTTTTTCTCTTTACAGTTGTTGTTTATTGTAGCTTGGGAAGTCTGTTTTATTTTGTTTGCCAACTGACTTCACTTGGAAGTGACCTATTTTTTAGACGGGGGTCTGGGAATCGGGGGCAGATTTGCTGGCGACGCTGGTGTTTTGGAGCATGTTGCCTCAATGGCAACTTTACGCTCCCCATAAACACAGCATTCGGTTGTATCACACACTCGTACATCCCAGTGAAGGGTCCGGAATAAGAACTGGAAGACGGCCACAATCATTTCAAAGTCAATGTACACTGTGCAACCTCAGATAACTGGATCAACAATAGTACTTTGTGTTTATAGTCTTTCAGACTGTTGTCAGAATAAGCTTGAAATCCCAAGTTTCTGCACCTCACAAAATTCTAATGATAATATAAAAATGAATGCGTGACATTTTAGCTCATGTTCACTTTTCAAAATCTACCAAGCTGCCAAGAAGCTAATTAGATTTAGCATAGGGCTGTGTCTGCCAACTACATTTTTTTTTTTTTTTTGTAATCAAATTGCATGCTTTAAAATTCACTTGGCTGATAATGGATTTTCTTATGCATTTAGGGTTAGGAATGACATGGAGCTACTTCAATCTGTATTTTCACCATGAGAATATGTCCTTTTTTGTTCTGTTTTTCTTTCGACCTATTGGTGGAACATGACAGCAGTGTAATTTTTTTAAACTTTTTATGTCAGTTTCATAGTTTTTGTCTTTTAGTAAAAAAAAATAAAAAATCCTTCAAAATTAATGCAGTAATTTAATTGAATACAATTATTTTAATTGTAAAAATGTTTTAATTTAGGTGACATAACTATGCATGCGTGTGTGTGTTTGTGCGTTTCACATATAATATATAAAATTAATAGAGTTTTTCTCTTTGAGCTCAAGTGAAGCAATCAGACACGTACTTTAAATGATTTGCATTTACAACTCTTTCTACATTTTTTTTTATATCTTGCAGTGTTACTTTCCTAGTAATTTTTAATTGGTGTCGTAGTGCAACTTTTTTGTGTTTATTTTCATTAGCTGTGTTTCCATTACCCTTCAATCTGCGCAAATTGAAATTGTGAATTGAAAATACACCCAGTGGAAACATTTTCAATTTCGCAAAAACTCCCATATATCGCAAAAACTTTTTTTCGTCAGGCAATTAGAAAATGGAATATTTCGCAAAACTGCAATGGAAACAGTTTTATCGCAATTAAAGGTCACCTGCCGTACGTAACAGTCGATCATTCTTTAAAGGAGAACTCAGCAACTCTAGCGAACTCTAGTCACTTCTTCGCTGATTTTCTCTTTTGTTGTCGCATGTTTTCCCCACGAGCTCCCCCTACAGCTGTGGGGGGGCGTATATTTCACAACACGGTCGTAAAAAACTCACTTGCGGCGGCCTCCTCCCCCTCTCTACCGCTGCTCATGTGCGTTTGTTTTGATCGGAGAAAGCCAACTGTATCGTGTGGAGCTATGTCTACCGAGGTGGGTAATCTGGTAATACATCATACATGCGTGTGTGTTTATGTCGAATTGCCGTAAAGCAATTCGTGTTTCGCGCTCGTTCTCGTTCTCGTTCTCGCTTCTCACGAGACTTCCCATTTCTATCTTGCCGGGACGGTAGTCCCCAAGTTGCAAGGTTGGTTTTCCGCCTGGGAACGCTGGGGGGAGCGGGGAAAGTCACCAATATCACCAGAACAGGTAGTTTAACCATCCAAATGATTTCTAGATAGTTTTATTAAGTTAAAAAAGTTAAAGTTATCTTTAAAGTTCTCCTTTAAAGAAGGTGCGGTATGTTTAGATGGAAGACAGGACAGTGTTCTTTATTAAACTCATAAAAGGCAAAACAGAGAAATACCCAGAAACACCTCATACGTGGCCACTCCTAAGTATAAGGAGCTTTCCTTGCCGTTAATGTTTGGATAACAAGCCTACGTCTTATTCGATTAAAAATAATGGCTAGTGCGGTGGGCTTGGGCTAGTGCGTCACCATGATGTTTGGAATGACTTATCGCAAGAGGAAATACGATTTAGTCGCATAACATCGGTTAATGGAAATGCTGTCATTTCGCAATCGTTTTTTATCGACATTTAGAAAACATTGCAAAAGTTTTGCGCAAATCTGTAATGGAAACCAGGCTATTGACAAAAAAAAAAAAAAACACTGTCATTGAATATTTTTGTCAGTTTACCATGTGGTGGCCCACCTGAGAAAAACATATCAGTTGTTGATGTTGTTTCATTCTAGTCTGCTTGTATTGTGTGTTTTTGTTGTCTGTGGTGTAATCACTTGTGTATCTTAAAGTAAATCCCTAATAAGACATCATCCCCCTCCTCTGCTTCTGTTTGGGTTTGACTTCTCAATCTGACCCTCAGTTATCTGCTACTCATCCATCTGTCGCATGTCAGTCAATAGCCAACAGCCTGATTTTCCAATAGATGAGACCCCTAACATTCAGAAGTGGTTAAACGAGCAGGATGACACGAATGAAAATGACAAAAGGTTGATAAAACCAGATCTTAACCATGAAATCGTATCTTCGTTGTAGCCGTATAGCACAGCGGTTGACACACATGCTTCTGACGTGCTTGTCATGCAGGATTGAGTCCAGATCACATTCCTTCTCTCTCCCTAATCGTTTCTGGTCACTGTCTTTTGTCTTTGTTGGATAAAAGGAAAAACAATTGCATCAATGCTAGTTTTAGACTTTATATGTAAGTCACAGGAGTTTCAAGCAGTAGTTTAAGCACTTGATACCACAAGAAGGAAAGGAATTACATATGACTTTATCATCCATTCCAGCATGAGCGGATTTACCATTTACCCACCTCTCCACAGTCACTGGGCAGAGTAAATGGAATAGAGATGCAACACATTAGAACTGTGACACTTTGTGACCAAATCTTCCATAATGCCTGCATAGTAAAGCTCATCTCCTAATCTATTTGATAAAGAACTGCTGGTTCTTCATTGGTTTGGGATTTATCCCTTATCCTGTTGGATCAAAGTGCCATGAAACTCTTAAAATCCAAGTAATACTGCTTGTATGTATGCATTTGTTCATCTAAGCAGTAAAGGAAACACTATTTGAAGTAGAAACATTGCTGCTGAGTTATGAATTTCTGTGTTGATGTTGTGTATATGATCCATGTTTTGCAAAACTTTTAGTACAATAGTATCTGTTTTTAGCCTGTTTTTCAGGTGAAAATATATTCAGGTATTTATATAACAATATTATATATTATTATGAGTATATTTCACAATGTTGTTGTTTTTACTGTATTTTTGATCAAATAAATGATGCCTGGATGAGCATGAGACTAAAAATTCTTACCGTCCCCAAATGTTTATATTGAAATGATTTAAATAATAATAACAATAATAATTTAAAAAGTCTCTTATGTTTATCCAGGCTGCTTTTATTTAATAAAAAAAATAAATAAATAAAAACAGTAAAAACAATAATATAATGAAATATTATTATGATTTTAAAATAACTGTTTTCTGTATTATTATATTTTAAAATATAATGTATTCCTGTGTTGGCAAAGCTGAATTTTCAGCATTAATTTCTCCAGTATTTAGATTTGGTGCTCAAAAAAAAAAAAAAAAAAAAAAATTCTTATATTTAAACTTATAAACTTAATATTATCAGTGTTGAAAACACTTGTGCTGCTCAATATTGTTATGGAAACCGTGATTCATTTTGTTTTTACAGGAATTTTTGATTTATAGAAACTTTATTTAAAAATGTTAAATCCTTCGTCCGTAACATTGTAAAAGTCTTTGTCAGTTTTGATTAATTTAATGCGTCCTACCTGAATCAAACTATTAATTTAATTTTAAAGTGTAAATTAGATTTAAAAAAAAATAGATAATTGGGATACATTTTTTTTTTTAAATAGGATTGCTGGACTAATAAACAGTGTATGAATATCACGTTCATGTGAAATCTGTCTCTTCCGAATGCCTTCATCCTCATCTTCCTCGCTTCTTAGGCTCCTGTGGAGTGTCTTGTCGTAGTTAAAACGTTTACCACCTACTTCCCGTCGAGGGACCCCTACGGTTCCTAAAGCCCTTTTTCTATAGCCTGCCTTGAGACGTTTCTGCGACGCAGGGGGAGCCTCTTCCTATCTGTCAGGGACCCCTCAACACTGCCTTCTCGTCCATATGGCTGCACAAGGGAGCTTTGGATCTCCTCTTCCTCCCTCTCAGAAGATGCAAGGGCCCACACTGAGCCAACATGCCATCCTTTTTACATATCACAGGCCTTGTAAACCATTCTGAGAAATAATGATGAGAGCGAGAGAGGGAGGGAAAAAAGAAAATATAGGAACAGTCACGGAAAAAAAAAGGGGAAAAAAAGAGTTACTCGCACCCGCTTGTCCCTGGTTTCCTCTGCCACTAAAGTGAATGCGCCGAGCGTTGCTGTATAATTCTGTTTTAATGCGTTATATTGGATCCAGACAGGACAGATTGACTAAGCCTCACCCAGGGAATAAAGCTCGTTTCTCTATTTTCTTTCCGCCAGCCCCCTTCCCCCACCGCCACCATCTTTTTTTCCCCTCTCTCTGTGGGGATTTTCAAGAAATATACTTTCCGTTTTACGGTATCTCTCTCGCTAGCTGAGCCGCTGCGCATCTTAATTAGCGGTTTTATGGCTTTCCTAAGTTTCAGTTCTTATTGCTTTGTGCTTATTTTATTTAAAAGCCACAATGAAAGCCAATTTCCCCAGTTTGGCTTTGGGAGAGAGTGAAAAAAGCCATTTATGAGAAAATCATCAACAACGTAATGTTATAAAGGTAGTCATGGAGGCCCCTGCACTGGCAAAAGGGAAAATTGCATCGTCTCTTTGGTGGCGTACTAATCAACGCTGAGCATGTGGGACGCTGATGGTTTTGTTTGTCTCTGATGTTGCCAGGTTCACCTCGCTGTGCCGGATGGAGCGGATTACCACCGCCGCCGTATATTACAATAGGTCAGACGTACAAAATGTGCATCTTTTATTTTTAATGCCTTATGAATATTTAACCGTGGGGGTCAAGTCACAAAAAAAAAAAAAAAAAAAAAAGTGAGTGTAGAAATCAATAAATTGGATTTTTAAATGGATTCCAGTGTAAGACACAGGGTCTCTAAGAGAGACAGAGACTAGGAAATAAATCAGGAGAGAGAAAGAACTGGGAAATTACCTGATGGTTAATCGCTTGAGATGCGTGCCAGGTAAAATTAACAGCAAATTTGTGATGCCTGCATGCGTGATGGTGTTTATTTGCTCAAGTTTTTGATTTCTTTGGGCATGTCTTGTGGATTTGAGCCAGTAGTCGACTATATAACATGTTTGTTGTTCGTGAATGTGTCTGTGCGTGGTGGCAAGACAGTCTCTCGCACACACACACACACACACACACACTCGCTGTCATGCCCATAAATTAAATTCTGCAGATGGAAAACATGAAACACAAATAAATGTGGTGCTATGAGAGGATGTGTGCCAGCATGCTTTTAGCTCGTGGCGGCTTTTCCTTTTTCCCTCTTCACTATCTCATACTTTAAAAGCGAGAATCGGGCGAACCTATCGGTGCTCGGCTTTGGCTGGGCAAGCAGTGATTCCTCACGGTACCCTGTCCTGCACGGTGAGGCGTTAGCTAGCAACCGATAGTGCAGTTCTGCATGCGGCTTTGAAAGGAACGGAGCCCAAGGCGAGCTAAACATACTCCATCATCCCTAAGCTCCAGGTTCCAGCTTGCCGCAGATATGGGGGAAGAAAGGAAATAGGAAGGCAAAAAGTAGGAGAGGTCGTAAGGGTCAGAAAAAGTGAAATAAACAAGGATGGGGGTTAGAAAATTGGAACGGAGAGACAAAGAGAGATGGCTTTCGGGTGAGGAGGTAACCTAACCTGATTTCTAGACCTTTGTTTACAGGAAAAATGCAGTCCGAGGATGATATGGTGCTCGGATTGAAGCCAGACGCAGAGCGAGAGAGACCCGCATGTCTGGCAGCTGTTGATGAGTGCGGCTTATGGGCATTTCCAATTCATCTGTGTAGTGAAGGGTTCAGATGTTCGCTTCACCACGACGGAGCGCACTTATCTGACACCCTCCCTCTCTCTTCACCTAGCCCTTTTTTTATTGGTGATCTAACCTGCAATGAGGAGATAAAGGCTGGCTGGCTTTTTCCATAAATGCACTTATCAGAGCCCAACAAGCTCTCCAACACTTGTCTGACTGACAGCCCCGCTGTTCGGGATTCCGCAGGCATCCGATTCCTCCGCTTTTGCGTGGACACACATGCACAAACGCACACACGTTACAAACACGTTTGCCTTGACAGGGTTTCGACGCGGGGGTAGATGAAAACTAGCACACATGCTCAACTAATCAAGAATCTACTAAACCTACTAATAAAGAAATGTCTTTACTCAAGCGTGTGACACTTTTCAGAAATAGGGTACCAAATAGAAATGATTGCTTATATTGAGTAATTGTTACTGTAATGGATGTCAGTGAAAGAAGGTGCCTAAGCTTCAGATCCCCATTTATTTTTTATCAATTCATTTATAAATTGATTGATTAATTATTGTATTGTATTTATTTTAGTGCAGTTTTCAAACAACAATAAAAATAAATAGAGAAAATGTATGCATTTAAAAAATAATTATTGATAATTAATAACTTAAATGTGAATCTTTTTAAAACACTAGAAATGGTGAAAGATTTGCAAAGTTATATTGATCTCTCATAGGGGCTAGTTGGTTTTGTAGGTACTGATTAACATTTTCCTACTGAATAAATAATATCAAAAACTTTCTTGCAGGGCGGATTGGTTGAGCTTAATTAATGGCAACACAAAAACTGGACTGAAAATGTATTGATATTACAATATATTGTAATAGAGAAATTAATGTGGTAGAAGCACAAAATGTGGGACATATCTAACATTCTGTTAGTTGTTTATTTTATTACTGTTTATTTTATTTTATTACTTTTTATTACTTTTTGTTTATTTTATTACTTTTTATTATTTGATTTGATTTGATTTGATTTGATTTCATAGATGTTTGGTGTATTTTCAAGCTACGTTTCATGCTAGATTCATTTAATGTTAGATAAGTTTGCCAAAATAATAGGTCTCACAACAACTAGGGATTTGCACTTTTAAAAAGCCATGGAACATCAAAGTGAACCGTATATGTGGCAGGTGACGCATGACCACACGCAAACGCCCAAACATACAAACATTCATTATGGGTACACAGGCAAATAAGAGCCCTCTACTTTCAATACGGTGAGAAGTCAGGCAGCCAATAAGGAAATCAAACAGAGAAAATGAAAACCTGAAGAGCGACGCTTTCACCTGCCTAGCTTATCAGCATGAATTTTTCATCAGTCTAGTGCTGCTATATTACCTCAGAGTCTTTAGCCATCTACTCAATAAGGGTCCTCATATTTCATCTATGCGTCTCTGTGTTGAGAAGATGCTTTTATAAACACAGCCCTCTCAAGTGCAGACAAAGAGCCTCATTCAATCTGACCACTACATCCAGCTTATTGTGCTCGCGCGCAAACCACTATAGCAGAAAGATTAGATGCGGTGCAAAAGTGCATTATATTAGGTTCAGTATTTTGTGGTTCCACGCTGAACTTGTTATCGAGCCTCTAACCGATGTCGTCTAGGTCCAGGTTCTGACCCGACCCCTCAAGTCTTATGAATTATGCTTATCTACACTTTTGTTCTGGGTCAGTGTTGTCTGGGTCAACATGCTGCAATGCTGCTAGATTACATTTTGAAAGCATCGCTGAGTTCAGTTGAAAACCAATAGTAGAACTAATTCATAAAAGGTTTTACAGCTCTAAAGTGCAATGCTAAAAACTTCAATGCCCCTTTTGTGCTGTGTTTTTCCACAACAGGGATTTTCTCTAAAGGATGTACGCCAGCGCTCCGACCAGCCCGGGGCCACGCAGACCAAAACTCCATCAACAAGACATTTCTGTGGTCTTGAGAGTTTTCCAAACGTAAACCACGATATCGAGCTTCCCACCCTGATAACGAGTCCATTATAGTCTCGCTGTAATTTACATCCGTGCGAATGCTTGAGCGTGCTGAATTAAATTAGTCTAAGGAATTTAAATAACAAGAAACCGTTGCTCTAAAACAAATTCCAAGAGCATAATTTTCTGCTCTTCCGCACCGTTAGGATTGCGAATTCAGACGGATGGAGGAGGATGTATTTATGAGTACGAGGTGAAGGTGAGCGGTGGTTTTAGTGAATGCTTTGAGGCGTCGAGTTTAGCGGATCTCATGTTTATTTTAGTCTCACATAGCCTTGTGTGCGTCACGCCCAGAATCCCAAAGCCAGTCGTTCTCTATTCCGTCCGCAAGCCTCAAGCATTAGCATGTGCTTCTCACCATTTCATTCATAAAATATAAGCTGGAAAGGTAACATTGCAGAAGTGTTCGCCAAGGAGTAATCATCATTTAAGGTTCAAAAGGTGTCAAATATTGGTTTCCATAGATAATTGTGGCGCATGCGTCACAGACCCCCTCCTCTGTACTGTTAATAGCATTATCCTAATGGGTTTTTTGGAGCTCATAAATCTGTTACGTTCGTTATTCTCCTACTGCCCGGCCCTTATGTTACCAGACTCCCACCAGCTGCCGGGCCTTGACGGCGCTGGGCTGATGTTCAGACAGACGGAAGGGGGGAAAAGCTGAAAAACTCACCCCTTCCAACCTACTGTTTATTTAGATAGAGATAGAAATCAGCGCAGATTGGTACACAGATATTCCCCAGACTGAGCAGGTGTTCATCACACGTGGTTTCGGATTTTTTTAATATATGTATTTCTGTTTTGCGGAGGTGAGTTTGCATGCAGATGGTTCCAACCTTGGGAACGAACTAGATTTCACTGGTGTTGGCCACCTCCAATAAAGACCCCCAGAGACCATGCGAGTGTGCTCAAAAAACTTAATGTAGGCCTTGTGTTTTAAAATAAATAAATAAAATAGAATAGACAAGTAGGCCTGTATCCCCAGGTGTGGTTTGGTCTCTTGATCTTGTGCATTCGGTGTTAGCTGGGATTTTTCAAGCGCCGCTGATGGTCTCTTTTTCACAGCTGCTATGGCGTTTAAGTAAAGTGAAAACAAGCGGCCCGTGGCTCTTGGGAATGAGTGTTAATCTGTTATTTTGCTACACCTGTTTTGGGTGGTAGATGAACATATGGGCTCTTCGGCAAAAAAAAACAAAAAAACAAAAAAAAAAACCTTTGGTCAGAGAAATTTTATTCAGGATGTTTGTAGGATGCTTTTATTTCTTTATTTGTGCACTTTTTTGTGAGGGCGAGTGAGTAAAACAGACAGTTTTCCCTGTATCACAGACTATTTACTGGCAACAAGACGGTAACAGTAGAAGCAGCATTTTTAATCAAGACCATCGTGTTTTACAGGCTTTGTGTTGACAGAGATATACATTACGAGACGTGTCAGCTGAGCTTTACAGAATCTGTTAATTCAATAGTCGCTTGTCTGTGAGAGCGTCATTAAACCGCTGGTTGCTTCAAGGCAAAAAGATGAAAAAGCGGCTTATAATGGTATGGTGGCCTTATGGTCAAAAGCTTGCTTTGCTAAGAACGAGATTGCAGATGTATCCAAATTACAGTGACCCCCAAAGTTTTATTTATGGTCAACTTCAAATTTTTGAATAATTTTTAGTTGTAGTATGTTTTAACTCTAATTACAAAAATTAAGACAATATGTAAATATAATGAAATGCTCTGCATACATCACTCTGAAATATGCAGTGCATCACACTATAATTATTTCGTTAAAATTCATAATTGCACTAAGCAATATCACGATTATCTCGCATATATTTTGAAAATTTTACATTCAATAGACCTAATTATTAACTTTTCATCAACTCGCAAACCCCCTCTCGAACCCCTGTTTGGGAAACCCTGATCTATGCACTGAAAGTCATACATTTTTAAGGTTCTTTCACACTAGCACTTTTGGTGTGCACCCGGGTTCGATTGACATCAGAGTTCGGTTCGTCTGGATGGCGTTGACGCTGTTTTTCGAACTCAAATGCGCACCCACGGACAGTAACCGAGTCTGCATAAAAAGGGTGGTCTGGAGTGTCAGGTTCATGTGAACTCCGGTATACAGTTCGCTGCTGATATGAACGCAATAATACTAAATTGCGCAAGTGAACCACTATTGATGATGAATGATTCGATAAAACTATTGCTGTGTCCGAAATTGAATACTTCCCAACTATATAGTTTGGCGAAAAACAGTAGGCCAACATTAGTATTAGATTAGATTTCTTTATTTGTCATTGTACAATTTCACATACAACGAAATTTTTAGACTCTCCAACGTATGCAGGTAAGAGTAGTTTATACATAGGCCTATTGCAATCAAGGCCGTATTGCTCATTAATAAATAAAGTGCTCGTAGTGCTTCACATAAGTTATTGTGTGTGTCAGTTATTGTGTGTGAGAGGATTTGTGAATGAAAGTAAAGCAACACAACTGATGCTGGTAGGTCACCTGACAGTAACAACATGGCGGATATAGTACATCCAAATTTCATTCATACTATATAGAACACTTTTTTTTCACGGTAATTTCAAAATCAAATGTGGTAGCTACCGATCAGATTTAGCAAGAGTAAACAGCAAAAAATCACATGAAAAGTGATTTTTACAATGCATTAGATGGATATCCTTTATAGGAATGATTTTTGTTCGTAATATTGTAAATGTTTAAAAGTAGGCATTGCTATCATTAAATATTCACTCATCCTCCATTTTCTTTGCTTGAGGCTAAAGAAAACGCATTGATTAAGAGCGATCCAATGAATAAATGTAACATTTTCAGTTAGTAAATATAGTGAGCTCTAGTTTTTAGAGTGCATTGTAGAAGGGAGTGAATGTTTCAGTGCACCGAATGACAATGAGAATGCTCTAGAAATGGCCAGTGCACCATTCATTGAACTAAGAAGCTGACTGAGACACACTCAGTGTTTGAGAAACCAGGGATTAAATGATTGACCTATCGTACTGACAAAGTGGGATTTGGGCTGGAAGTTCTGAGGTTGAAGGTTGAGCAACCTAGACTGCTCAGTTGTAATGAGCTGCATTTAATAACTTGTGCTTTGGGGGCCTGTCCCCTCAATAAATCAGTGAAGTAGTTTTCTAATATATAAGTTTCACTTTCAGTCTGAGATAAATGTCAGTCGCTGAGCTGATCCGCAGCCATTCATCTCTCTGAATGAGCTGACGTGCCATCATTTCACCTGCCCCTGTGAAAGTACATGCTGAGGGTTATAGCATGATTATACATCACTAACTGTTCACACAGTGACATTGATTACATGGTATAACGTTACAACTCTTATACATATCATGTGGTATAATATCTTCTATTTCTGTGTTGTTTTATGTTGTTCAGCTGTGGTGCAACTGGTGTCTACATTTACATTTACATTTCTATAACATACAAAGTTATGCGGTGTTGAACAAGATACTCAGAAAATGTGAGCTAAGCTACGCTGAACAAAAATTGTTGTAGAAACAATTTTCACTTACACTTATTACGAAATAGCAAATAACACATTGAATTAAACCTGACATTTTTAAGGAAAATTTTGACAAATATTTTATGTTTTTAAATATTTCAAAGATGAGGGGAAAAACAAATCCCTAAACTTGGTTAAGATATTTATTTGACAAAATAATTTGGTAAAAAGTCAAACTCCGCTGCAGGTTTTATTTGACTATGCAAAGCTCACAGGAAAAAATGCATACGTTGACTGGAACATGATATAATATTTTGTTGGTTCTCTATTGTTTTTGCATGTGTTCATAATTTCTTTTTATGACCGCCTGGTCAAAAATGATGTCCGCACAATTTGCCATGTTTCATTGAGTTATCACAAATAAAACAATTGACTATATATGTAGACCTTCAGCTCTACCAAATAATAAGATGCATTTGCAGGTTTGGTATCAGCTGATTATAGGGAAATATCCACTTTTTTTATGGAGTAAGAAAACACACACTAGTCTGTAAAACACTGGCTGAATGATTCAGAGTAGCAAACCAGTTCAGACTGTTGTTATCTTGCTTTACCAGTTTGTTTGGAAAGAACTGATTTAAGACGTGCGATTCGTTGACACATCAGGAATCCCTTCTTCTGATTCTAAACATTTGAATGAAAATTCTAAATGTTAAAATATTTGTCAGGGAAGGAAACAAGTTTTGACGAAATTGGCATGATGTAGAAATAGCTATGCTACTAGCTTTCTTCTTCAGAATGTAGATGGATTACTAACTTTACTCTTTGTAGCTCCGCTTTTGCAGTTGCAGAGGTCCAGTAAAGGAACCAAAGGAACACGTCACAATTTGATGTTTTGCACTGAGGTGCCTTACCCATCAGACTTGTAACTGTGTTGCGCTGTGAGTCTGAATGTGTGTTAATGTTGTACAGAGACAAGCAGCTGTGGCTCTTTATGCACTGATGAAGGCAAAGTGGAGGGGATTTGGGGGCATGCTGGGAAAAAAAAGAAAAACATCCTAATGGACAGGAGCTGATGGAGGCCAGAGCAAGCCTGGATTACAAGCTAGAGTATATTTGTGTGTGTGTGTGAGTTGGAGAGACAGAAAAACAGACAGAAAGGGAGAGTATGGATGGTAGGTGGGTGGCAGTTAGTCTCGACCTTAATTTGGAGTAATTTCCCTGTCTTTCTGGGCACGGTGCAGAGGATTTGTTTGGTGGCAAGGTCTGGTCCAATCTGTTCCTCTGATATAACTATATATATCTCAACAGCTTTTAATCCACATTACGCGGATTTATCGTGAGATACACTGGGATTTATGAAGATCAGCGTCTGTCACACACACAGAAACAGGAAAAAATAGCTTAGCATTTCTTTCCTTTTTTTGTGTTGTTTGGGTTGTTTATGTCATAGGAGAGATCCCAATTGTTATTATTGTTCTTTTCATCATCCGTCATCTTTGTTTTGATGCCATCTTTACATAATGCAGCATGTTTCCATGTCACTATAGGCTAGATTCTCCATATAGATGCATATGTGCAATGTTTTATATATTTGAATTGCAATAATGATGTCCATCATTTTGTTGAATACTTAAGCATTTGGATCCATGTCTCCCCCCTAATTAAAACCATTTAGATGATGATGATTTATTTAATATCATCTGATAATACGATAATAAATCTCAAACCTCTAAATTGGCAGTCCTTAATCACTTGGTCTCACAATCATGGATTGACCTCATAACTGCTGGTTGATACTGAGCTTTAACCTATTCCTGTGTTTGTCTGGCATTCGTCACAAACTCCTTTGAAGTAATTGCACTTCCTTTTTCTTTGCCTAATTTAACAAATTTTTGGTTTATTGTGTTTAGATCTTTTTCCTCTCAAACATAAGCCTGATTGTTCTTTTTTCCCCTGCTCTTACTGTATTCGGTTGCATTAAACCCGCCGGTCTCAAGTCTGTTCCTAATATAAGTGACTTCCCCACCCATCAGCGTCATATCCATCCCATATGTGAACCCTAAATTCTGGTTATTGGCTTTCAACACACACACACACAGACGCAGATATCTTTTTACAGTCCAAAGTGCAATTAGTGTGGAATTCGCTCTTAACCACAATTCTTGGCTATATTTTAACCAAGCTTTGCTCATTAAACGTATATTTACAATGACAAATGTGTAGTGTAATTGTCGCCCTGAAGCCCTCAGCTTGCAACGCTCTGTGGAAGATGTGTCGTCGTCCTAGAAAGTATAATAATACATAGTTTTTGTGAACCTGGTTAATCTGTTCCTGGGCCAGGTTTAGGAAAGCTGCTATGAAACGGTAACTTCCCAAGCTACTCCAATTTATAGTAGGTGCACTACAAGCTGTGTTTTTATATTATGTTATGTTATGTTATGTTATGTTATGTTATGTTATGTTATGTTATGTTATATTTAGTTCAGTCATTAAATTTTAGTGGGGGTAGGCTGATAGATCCTTTACATGCAATCGGACAGAATTCACATAATTGCCACATTTGGCCTCTGCATTTAAACGTTTTAAATTAAACATACAGTATGTAATTTTTTCGCCGCTAGGGGTCGCTAACCTCTTACAATAACAAAGGCGTAGTCTGTTGACGCAACATTTGCTAAGAATTATGGATCTTGTCGTCAACGTCAAGCCGACCGATCTAATAATGTTTATGGATGAGTAAATACATCGATGTTTTTATCTGTGATATGAAGCAGTTCGGGATTGCTAAGAGACAGCTATCAGCTCCACACGCGACGCGAGTCCCGCGGATATAAAAGGAATTTGGACATTTTATTCTACCGAACTACACGCAAGTGCAGAATTACTAATCACAGGTCAGTTTATTAGACAAATTAAACTTGTGAGGTAACACAGCGTTGTTTCACTTGGTCTAACATTACACTAGCACACTAAACTGCATTTGAATGTGTTGAAATTTATGTGTTAGTTTGTCTGTATGAGACTAGCAGTGAGGTAGATCAACATTAGAATAACATACAGATCATATTCTAACATTTTATCATTGTTGAACTATATAACGTTGATTAGTTTTATGTAAATGTGCTCACCTGTTTAATAAAGTACATGTAGGAGCGGTCGAAGTCTCGGACGTGGAGCTCTAGGCATCTCGAAAACACTGCGCTGATATTGATTCTCGTTTTAGTTCTCCTTTTTTATCCAAAGTCTGCTTGCCATGATCCATAATGTTTGAACAAAACAACAACAGCGTGCAGATAGACATTACGAACTACACAGTTGTCCACGTTTGTCGCCTTGGTTACTATCAGAGGGCTCTGGTTACTATGGCAGTATGAGTGGAAACCAGGGACAACGCGGATATGACGCCATTGACGGCGACAAAACGGAAATAAAGAAACGTGACATGTCTTCGAATTAAATTACAAATTTCTCCTGGTTTGAAAGTTGTTGGAAACAGTCGGGATAATGTAAGTACACAACAAAAAAAAATATAACATAGATATAGTGATTTTTGCTATTTTTAAAGCAAAAAAGTTACATATTGTGCCTTTAAAAGATTTAAATTGTTCAACATTTAAATAGTCTGGTTCAGTGTTTTCTGTAGACTATAACCCTCCAACTCCTTCAAGCTCCACCTGCCTAGATCTTCTACAGGATTTATATATGTCTATTTATGCAGCAGCAGCATATCTTACGTGCTCACAGCAGCGTGTCTGTGTATCTGTTAGCAGTAGCAAGTCTCTGTACTTGCTCTGCAGCAGCAGCAGAGCAGAACTAGTCTACAAAGACAAATACATTAACATTGCCATATTCATTAACATGCTAAAACTATTTTGTGATAAAGTGTGATTGCTGCTCAACATTCAAATACTTGGCATTGTTTGCACCATACTTTCAGAAACCCTCCACTTTCTCCAGCTCCACCTGTATAGATCTGCTACGGGGGTTATTTCATGTATGTTATATGTGCAGCAGAATTTCTTACAATGCTGTACTTGCTCAGCAGCAAAAATCAACAGCAGCAGCAGCAGCAGCAGCATAGTAGATCTATTCTGCCAAGACCAAATACATTAACATTGCCATATCCATTACCCCCCCATCCCCCCAAATAAGTAAACAATTTTACTGTTCTCAGCTGTAGTAATGTTACTCTGTCAATGAATCCCCAACATGAAATGCTAGCAATATGCACAGTTAATAACCTTGTTTGATTATTCCGCCTCACTGGCTTATTCATCTATTCCAAATCATATTTAGCTAGGCGGCTAACACAATTTTTGCGCTCTTACTTGCTAAACAGCGTCACCTGATATAAACTGTCAGAGTCTGGCCAGCGAAGTGTCATTGCATTTCCATGATATATTGTAATGCGCCATAATCATCTGCCCTGCAGTGAACACCCATTATAGCTCAGTTTCCCAGTGTAGTGTGCCACACTACCCCACACTGCAGACAAAAAGAGCCCACCCTTTTCTTCCTCAGCCCTCAAAATCCCCCTTCACTGTGAGGACAAGCATATTTAAAACAGCAAAGTTGACGATTTTGTTGCCAAGCTCCAAGAAGTGCTTATACCTCAGTCTCACTGGGTGGCGAGGAGGACAAGCTGTCTCCGCTATCTCCCCAACACGGAAGAAAGAACGGCAGAGAGAAAGAATGGCAAGAGGGAGGACAGACGGAGATGGGTTTTTTAATGTTTTTTTTTTATATAATTTCCAATTGGGGAGGGTAACGGGATTGTTTCAGATGAAGAAGGCAGTGGCTGGTGCTTCGGCCCACACTGACCCTTTCTTCTTTCCCTATAGCTCTGTCGTTCGCACCCTCTCTGTTCCAAAACGATAAGATTTAGTGCATGTCCACGAGCCTAATCTTATTTATTCACTAAAGCTTTTTTGGATCCCAACATCAGTGGGGGAATTAAAGCGGGAGCTCCCACTGGGAGGTCAGGAGTTTGGTGCTAGAGAAGTATTGTAAGAATGGGAGAATACCAATTCTCCTGAGTCCCGACCACCCCGGCTTAGTTCGGATGTCGCTTTGTTGTCATGGCGGGTTTCAGTAGTATAATTTTGCTTACAGAATGACATCCAGTACAGGAACATACAATCATCATGCAAATATCACTGCTTTATTCCTACGTATAGAGTGCATTAGTGTCTGCCCAATTTTTCAGTGGCGTTTGGTTCTGTAAATATTTTTTTACATTCATTTTTTTAAGGTATTTAAAAAAGTCTTCATTAAAGTGTTATAAGACATGAACCAAGTCAACCAGCTATGAGGTGAATCACAACATAATTCCTATTCTTTAAATTATATATATAAAATTTAAGTTATTTCAACTTAAATTGCATTAAACCGACTTAAAATAATGAGTTGAATCTTGCTTAACTCATAAAAGCAATGTAAAAACATATGTTGTCTTAACTTAACAATTCTTTACACACACACACACACACACACACACACACACACACACACACACACACACATATATATATATATATGTGTGTGTGTGTGTGTGTGTGTGTGTGTGTGTGTGTGTGTGTGTGTGTGTGTGTGTGTGTGTAAAGAATTGTTAAGTTAAGGCAACATATGTTTTTACATTGCTTTTATGAGTTAAGCAAGATTCAACTCATTATTTTAAGTCGATTTAATGCAATTTAAGTTGAAATAACTTAAAGTGCCCCATTATGCTATTTTAAAGTTTCCTAATTTGTTTTGGAGTCTCCTACAACAGGTTTATATGCATCAAAGGTTTAAAAAAAATAAAAAATTCTCATAATATACATTGCACATCACCACAATGTTCAATGATTCTCAAACCACTCGTTGGATAGTCTTTCTAAATCCCTCCTTTTCGCAAGCTACTCTGCTCTGATTGGCCAGATGGGACAGTCTGTTGTGATTGGTCTACCGCTTGCAGCGCGTGTTGGAAGCTAAACGTCCATTACCATACACTTCAGCTCCGGAGGCTTCCTCAGTCCTCAGCGATTGTACACACTGTAAAGACAGTAACTATGATGTTGATTTTTACCATATCAATCTGAGCGTGAGTCCGATGATGAAACATTGGAAGAACTAGTTATTCAACTCCATCGCAAGGACTACTTGAGCAGGATGTTTCTCAGTTATACACTACTCAGTTTGATGTACATTATGAGATGTTTCAACTGTAATTCCTCGCTATCAGCATTAACAAGTGTACGTCCATCAACATACACAACGATGTGTGTGTATATTTCTAATTTATTGCTGTGCACATGCGGGAACTGTATTAATTGTATCATTAACGGTGCATACGTTAGTCGAGCACTAACTTGAATGACTGATGTAACATTAAAGTTTGCTAAACCTTGCTCCATCCTTTATCATTACTCAAAGTAGTAAGAATGATAGACAATCTGCAATAATAGACACAGTTAGGTAGTGGGCACGCAGCTAATTTTCAGTAGTATTTCAGTAAGACAGTAATAACGTGAGTTAGCCGGAGACCTAAACAATATAAAACACCCTGTAGAAATGATATACATCAATGATTATTCATACTTACAGGTTGTGATTCTGTAGGAGCAAGCTAGTCCAAATAAACTGGGTACTGACCCATCTTTCAAGAGCAAGTGTCTTGTGAATCCCACATTGAAGATTTGAGAAGCAGTCGTCGGTAAAATGACTTGTTTGTGGGCTGGTCAAGTTGTTCGCGAGTGGAAAAATTTAAACCAAAGGTTGAGTTTGTCCATATTTGAAACAACCAAGCTATATAACCCTCAAATATGTATTTAAGCATTTTGTGAGGGAGACCAACTTGAATACATCATTCGTGGTGCTTCATGGGAATGGCTGTTACCCGCAGAGCTCTTTTGGTGCGATTTGACGAATTCACAGCTAATTTGGTGTTAGAATTGGCCTATGTGCTGAAGAGTTGAATCCAATTAGCATTTTGAATCACTTTTTTAGCTTTCCTGTGAATATCAGGAGAACTGCGGCCTCCACTTGTAACATTAGCCTGCAGCTGTGACAAAATACTGAATACCTTAACATTTAGTATCTCATAGCCAAACCTTTGAGGTCTTGTCTACATTGCAGCTTAGGATGCTTTCACACTGGCAGTTTAGTTCGGAACGGGGCACGCTTCGCACGAAAAATCGCTAATGAGCGCTGTCATGCGGACCCGTGTGCGCACTGGGGTACCGAACCCGGTGGTGGTCTGAGTTCGGTTGCTCCCGAACCGTGCTGCGGATCACATGAATGTGAAAGCAACATGGACTCGGGTGCACACTTGTTCAGGAAGTATATGACCTGCGCATGTGTTTTAGCTGATTATTATGATGTATTTAGTTAAATAAAACACATGTAAGGGATGATAGTGTTGATGATTTACCTTGGATACGAGCGAGAGTGAGCCTGCAGTGTATTCGCGGGAGTGCCGGGAACAATCGCGCTCGGGCTCGGACCACAGCAAACGAGCCCATTGTGAAACCACCCTTATTCTGATCAACAACCACAAATTTGGACAGGAAGTGGTTGTGAAGAGAGTGATTAACCTATACTGCTGGATATCTAGTTAATTTGCTTATTAGTGCTTCAAATAAAGAATAGCTTTCAAAGAATTGCAGCCAGTAGCATAGCCTACTTTGGAAAATTCAGTGATTTATTTTATATATTATTTTTATTTATTCAATATATAATTTAATAGAATATTACAATTTCATTAAATTAGCCCATATTACAGTTGATGCATATGTGTGTTTGGATTAGAGCTGTATGAAATTATTTGCACTGGTAAAACTTGTCAATGTTTTTGAAAGAATATTCACCAAGGCTGCATTTATTTGATCAAAATACAGATTAAAACAGTAATACTTAATACTTAATATTTAAAATAATTTTAATTGATAATATAAATGTTAATATACATATAAATCCGTCATGTCTTTAGAGTCACATGATCCTTCAGAAATCATTATAATATGCTGATTTTCTGCTCAAGAAACATTTCTTATTATTATCAATGTTGAAAACAGTTGTGCTGATTAATATTTTTGTGGAAACCATGATACTTTTTTCATGATTCATGATATACTTTTATCAATAGAAAGTTCAAAAGAATGGCGTTTATTTGAAATGGAAATGTGGCGAGCAGGACGAGGTCGAGGGCCGTGGGAGGACGGCACGAGGCCGGTGGCGTGATTGCAAATGAGCGACACCTGCGCGACGCACCGGTCTCGCATCTCTCACGGAGGAGCGGAAGCATAAAGGAGGAGCGACGACAGTGAAGAGCGAGAGAGGACAGGCCTGATTTTATTTGATGTTGTGTTTTGTTTTCTGTTTGGTGTTGCCAGCAGTCGTCCGTGAGGGGCTGCTGGCTTTTACTTTCATTTTGTATTTGTTTTATTTTGATTAAATATGTTTGAATGTCCGCCGGTTCCCGCCTCCTTCTTCCCATAACATCTGAACCCGTTACATTGGTGCCGAAACCCGGGAGGAAGGAGGGACACATGGTCGGAGAGCCCTCGCTGCTGGGAGGTATCGCGGTGCTGAGGAGGTCGGGCAGCACGAGGGAGCGTCTGCCGCCGATTGCTGCCCGAGGCGATGGTGCTGGATCGAAAGAAGATCTGGTGGGACGGAGAGCTCGCTGCCGTCCTCCTGGGTCGAGGAGGGATGGCTGCCATCCGCGAGGGAGCGGAGGAGTCGCTCCCGTTCGCCGTGGGCCGGAGCCTGTTGCCGTCGGCCATGATGGGGGCGGAGCAGGGGACGGGAGGCTCGCTGCCGGCTGCCCTCGATCGGAGGAGCCATCGCCGTCCGCCAGGAGGCGGAGGAGCGTCGAGCCGTCCCCCAACGGATGTCCAGTGCCATCGCATGGCACCGCGAGTGACTCTCAGCTGGTTGAGGACCGAGCGGCAGTGTGTCCGGGAACCGGATCAAGAATTTTTTTTTTTGTTTGTTTGTTTCTCCTCTCTCCCCTCTCTCGTCTCTGTCGCTCCTCATGCTTCCGTCTCCTTTTCTCTCGCCTCGTCTGTCCATACCCCCAGGTACCGCAGCCGCCGTGATCGGTCCCCCCACGGGAGGGGGGGGGGGGAGTAGGCGCAGCCTCGGTGGTACCCCCCGGCCTGCGAGGGGCGATGGGGGTATGTGGCGAGCAGGACGAGGTCGAGGGCCGTGGGAGGACGGCACGAGGCCGGTGGCGTGATTGCAAATGAGCGACACCTGCGCGACGCACCGGTCTCGCATCTCTCACGGAGGAGCGGAAGCATAAAGGAGGAGCGACGACAGTGAAGAGCGAGAGAGGACAGGCCTGATTTTATTTGATGTTGTGTTTTGTTTTCTGTTTGGTGTTGCCAGCAGTCGTCCGTGAGGGGCTGCTGGCTTTTACTTTCATTTTGTATTTGTTTTATTTTGATTAAATATGTTTGAATGTCCGCCGGTTCCCGCCTCCTTCTTCCCGTAACATCTGAACCCGTTACAGGAAATATTTAGGAATTTTATAAATGTTGTTACTGTTATTCTTTATCAATTTAATGTATCCTTTCTGAATAAACGTAGGCCTGTTCATTTCTTTAAAAAAATATTTCTGATCCCAATGTTTTGAATGGTAGTGTGCTATATATATATATATATATATATATATATATATATATATATTATTATTAAATATGTGGCAATCTGAGGAAAAGGCCTTCCTCAGCTCAGTCCTGCTTGCTTCTAAGATTTCTTTAACAGCTTAGTTTTCCATGCCAATATCACTGTTGGCTTGCTCCCTGAGGGTTTTGTAAGGCGCGGTTTTGTAAAGCTACTTTGGAACAATATGTATTGTGATAAGCACTATACAATTAAACTGAACTGGATTTTTAACATGACAGGCTGAATAGGAAAACTGGCAACTTGAGTTTCTAAATGCCTCTTGATTGTTGATGTTTTCATGCTCTTAGCAGCCAATACTTACGCAGCTGTACAAAACACATTGTAGTTGACATACTGATGAGCCAAAACATTATGACCAGTCACAGGTGAAGCTAATATCATTGATCATCTCCTAACAAGGCCACATATTAAAATCGCGGTGGATTAGATGGTAAGCAAATAATCAGTTATTTTAACCAACTTGTTGGATGCAGGAGAAATGGGCAGGAATAAAGATCTGAGCAACTTTGACAAGGGTCCAATTCTGGTCCGAGCCAACAGAAGGTCTACTGTGGCACAAGTCACACAAAATTTTAATGATGGTTATGGGAGGAATGTGTCACAACACACAGTGAATCGCACTCTGCTGTGTATGGGGCTGAGGAGTGCAGACCAGTCAGAGTGCCTATATGATGACCCCTGCCCACCGTCATAAGCATTTACAAATGGAACTGGACCTTGGAGCTGTGAAAGAAGATCACCTGGACCGATGAGTCCTGTTTTCTTTTACATCACGCAGATAGCGGTGTGAGTGTGTGCTGTTTACCTGGGGAAATGATGTACCAGGATGCACTGTGGGACGACAACAAGCCGATGCAGGGAGTGTAAGGCTCTGTGCAATGTTCTGCTGGGAAACCCCATGTCTGGCCATTCATGTGGACATAAATTTGACACGTGCCACCTACCTAAACATTGTTGCAGACCAGGTACATCCATTCATGACAATAGTGTTCCCTGGTGGAAGTGGCTCTTTCAGCAGGATAATGCACCCTGTCACACTGCACACATTGTTAAGGAATGGTTTGAGAAACATGATGAAGAGTTCAGAGTGTTGCCCTGGCCTCCAAATTCCCCAGATCTCAATCCAAATGAGCATCTGTAATGTGCTGGACCAACAAGTTCAATCCACAGCTGCTCCAACCTACAGGACTTGAAGAATCTGCAGCTAACGTCTTTGTGCCAAATACCACAGAACACATTCAGGGGTCTTGTAGAGTCCATGGGCCGGCGCTGTTTTGGCAGCACTTTGCAGACCAAAAGCATAATATGCAAGTGGTCATAATGTTTTGTCTCATCAGTGTAAACCATATTTATCACTGTTGAAAAGGAACCATTTTTAATGGAGACTAGGTTGATTTTTTTATAACCTTCAGTAGTATTGTGGTGTTGTTTTTTTGCATAAAAAAAATGATTTGACATCCTCGTCAACATAAAGATATCGGAAGTGTTTCTCTTTTAAAATATTGATAAGCAAGGTTGTTTGATACTCTAACTATGTAAAACTATGTGGTCAGATGGATATTATTATTTAATCATATTTTGGTCCAGAACCCTTGAATTTCAACACATGAACCCAGTCTCTAGATCTAAATTAATTTCAATCAGTCTTTTGAAGTAGGCCAATAGTGGGTTGAGTTGCATCATCACAATGATATCAGAGGAAACTGTCCCCGGTGGTCCGTCAGCTGGACGTAAAGCTGTCCTGAAAGAAATCTGTTTCGGCGATATGAGATCAGCGACTTCATAAGTGACAAAGAGCTAGTTGATTTGATCATGCACACATGACTAGCTTCACAGTTGTAGTGTTCTGTAATTGCTCTCTCTCTCTCTCTCTCTCTCTCTCTCTCTCTCTCTCTCTCTCTCTCTCTCTCTCTCTCTCTCTCTCTCTCTCTCTCTCTCTCTCTCTCTCTCCAGTATCATTTATTTAGCTGGACACATGATAATAATGACTGTGTGTGAGGACGTGTTTGCTTTTATTATCTTCCTTCCTGTTCAATTACGTGAAAACCTGTTCCTGGAAAACGTTACTAGTCTTCTAACTGCTGAAAAGATGAAGAGGTGGTTCTAAAAGGCATGGAGGGATTGGTTCAGTGTGTATACTCTATATGTAAAGGCGTATAAGGTGTCAGTGTGCCTTCACATGTTTTTACTATAATTAATAGTACAGCTCGCTGTCATAACCATGCGTGAGAGGTTTTCGTAATCGTTTGGCAAATTCTCTACAAATCCCTGCAGCCTAAATCCGCCTAAATCTCCCTCCACATTTTCCTCTTCTCTTTTCTTTCTCCTTTTCATTTTTCTTATTTAATTTCCTTCTGTTCTCTCCGACCATAGTCTTTGTTTGCCTTTGACGGCCGTTTGTCTTTGCGCTGAGTACTCTTCCAATTCAATCGTTTGCTCAATCAATCTGTTTTCTATCCTCCTAGTCCACTTTTCTTTTCTCTCCATCCTCATCCCCCTTGTCTTCACTCCATTCATCTATCCGGCTTTCTGTGTGTCCGTCCGTGACTCTCGCCCCCCCCTCCTCCTTCTTCTCTTCCTCCTGGTGAACGTCTCTGGGCTCCAGGCTGTCAAAGCCGTTAAGAGCAGCAGCAGTCTCTTCCGATTACACCATGTTTGGGATTACTGCGTACGTGCTCCAGCCCGTTCCATCTGCTCCCAGGCTGATTTTCCGTGCCGTCTCTTGTAAAAGTCGCAGCCAAGCCTCAAACCAGCAGCGCGTCGTGTGTGTGCTGGAACTTGCATGTTCGTGTCTTCTGGCCACATGTGCTCAGCATGGGTTGAGGTCAGAGATCCGCCGAGCTGTGTACGTTTGGCTAAACCAGAGAATGTGTTCAGTTGGTCAACCACAGATACACATGTGTATGTTACACCGCATCTACACCGGACCTGACCGTTGATGCATAGCATCACGCCACAACAGCTATAACCTGTCTACACTGCATGCGTTGCAGATCCCTTTTTCCTTCCTATGCGAAGTATCACGAGTGTTTGGAGTACGTCATAAATAGAACGAGGTATCAGTTTACTGTTGGGGATTTGTCTTGTCACATTGCATCCAGTGTAGACAGCATCACAGATTATAATGGGTTCTATTGTCTTTTATCCCATCGCACTACTTGCGTCTGGTGTAGACACGGTGTTATAGCTGTCACAGTAAAGGAAATTTTCATCCTGGCTATTAAACTATCGACAACACTGATAATACCAATAAGACCGGGTTGTGTGTGGGGTGGGCATTGCATTTAATTTGTGGGCATTTGGGAGCCGCTATCAATATGCGCAGTATTGAAATCACGTATGAATGTGCGCTGAAAGCGAACTGCCGGTCAAAGTGTGGAATTTAATTGTATGTTTTTTTTTTTTTTGTTTTTTTTTTAAGATAAGTCTCTTTTGCTCACCAAGGCTGAATTTATTTGATCAAAAATACATTTTTAAAATATAGTTTATTCCTCGGATTTCAGCAGCCATTACTTCAGTCTTCTGAACCGTATGAATGGTCCTTCAGAAATGATTTCTAATATGCTGATTTAGTGCTCAGTTATTAATAATGTTTCTTATTATCAATGCTTTTCTGCTTAATATTTTTGTCGAAACTGTGATGAATTTTTTTCCAGGATTCTTTTTTTGGATAGAAAGTTCAAAAGAACAGCATTTATTTGAAATTGAAATCTTTTTGTTACATTGAGTTTAATTCATTTAATGCGTACTTGTCAAATAAAAGTATTAAAGATCTTATACTTTCCCAAAACAAATTAAATTGTGTGTATCAAGTGTATTAAGGTTTCCTCATAATCATAATCAGAAATGTTCTTGAGCAGTAAATCAGCAAATGAGGATGATTTCTGAAGGATCATGTGACAATGAAGACTGGAGTAATCAGACTGAAAATTCAGCTTTGATATCACATGAATAAACTACATTTTAAAATATATTAAAATAGAAAAACTTTTTTTTAAATTGTAATAATATTTCACAATGTTACCGTTTACTGTATTTTTCATAAACTAAATGCAGGATTGGTAAAAAAAAAAAAAAGTTATTCAAGACTTTTGACAGCCAGTATAATAACTAGAAAGTTCAAAAGAAGCACAATTTATTTTTTAGTGCAAAAATCGCAGTGCATTTTTTAACATGCTTACAGAAAATATCTAGTTAAGTCCATAGACTGTAAAAAAGTCAATCAGTCCAGTGGGATTTTCTGAAAAGCTTGTCAGCTCTAGCAACAGTAGCCAAGGTCAACTGAGGGTTAATTACACTGTATAATGGACACTAGTGTAAAGCGTGACCTCACACGGAGTTAGATTGAGATTTCCTTGGCCACTGGTCCATACCTGCCAAACACATTAAAAGTTCAGCACTTCTTTGGCCAAGTTTATCTTTTCATCTAGATCAATGGTGTCCAATAACACATACCTCAAATCTGGTTAAGCTTTACTGCCTGTTACCGGATTAATACCCAGCTACTGGAGTCCAAATAAATAAAGAAATTACACACATGATTTATTCTGTCATTCTTATACCAGGAAAGACAAATGTGAGCCCATTCTAATTTGATGGTCTAGGGGGGTAGGGGGGTTGGGGGGGGGGTGGTAGAAAGAATGAAAAGTCTTCTCAAAACGAATATCTCATCTTGACACCACAGTTATTTAAATTGAAACAGAGAAAGTATGAGTGAATTTATGCACGCTGATTTCTCCTCTCCTGTAATTTAGTGAAATTTCAACATGAGAATTCCATCATATTTTGTTCCCTTTTTTCTTTTCTTTTCTTCCATACGTTTTCATTTGCATTTATTCGTACATCAAGGTCACATTAACATAACTGGCAAAATATTAAAAGATTTTATACTCTCTTTATGACTTTCACTCTGAACCCCTTATCTACAACGACCGCACTTTGCTTGCTTCAGAAAAGGGGGGATAGAGTTATCAAAAAAAGAAATGGAAAGAAAAAAGAAGCCCCTTTTGCATAAAATGGTAAGTTAAAGAAATCTAAAACAGTTGCTGAGAAACTCTAAATAATCATTATGCTTTTGGAGATGAATACATTAACATAACTTAGAGCTCTGGAAGTAATCACCAGTCTAAGAGTGCGAGGTCTCCCCAAGGGCTTGTTTCTTTCTGGCCTGTCACTCAGTTTAAACCCTGACCCTCCTAGAAAAAGAAGGATTGCAGAACCCAAGCCCTGTGGTTCCCTTTAAGACTTACCAACAAGATGCAAGGTAGGGATTAGTTCATTGCTTTGTCAACTGTGTAGAAGCAGCAAGAAAAAGTTAGTGGTGGAATATATTTCACTAACTACTGTACCATTCAGACATGCTGTCATTGAGTTGGCAAATGTGTCATAGTAGCTGTTTCTATGGTGGCCCTCAGGGGGCATGACGTATCGCTGTTAAAGAAGCAAACGAAACTTGACAGGGCGACAACATTAAGCTGCAAAAACATTTGTTAAAATGATTGATTTTTCATTATTTTCCATCTAGCCAGTTATCTTATCCTGCTGAAAAAACAGGTAGAACCAGCTTAAACTGGTTTGTTACTGGTCTGGTCTCCTATTGTGGTCTAGTTTGCTGGTTTTAGAGGAGTTTTGAGACATTAGTTAGTCGGGGAGGCTAGCTGGTTGACCATCTAAAGCACAGCTGAAGACCCCACCATCTAGACCAGTTTAAATCACCAGCAAATCAGAATAGCAGGTTATTTTATGCTACGGATGCACTGCTTTTAAAAAGCATGAAGGTATTGTCTTGGGGGTTTGTCCTCCCTCATGTCATTCTAAACATCTATGACTTTGTTTTGTGGAACATGAAAGAAGATATTTTGGCAGTTTTAGTTCCCATTGACTTCCTTTGTTTGTCCATGCAACCCATTCTCACTCCCAAGGCGTCAAAAACTGAAGCATGGTCAAGCGCCCCCGGCCTCACAATGAAGACGCCGAAGGTGCCCCTCGGTGTCACTATATGGACGGATTTGGAACTCCATAGTTTTTAATGGGAAACCTGTGGCGTCAACAACAGACGCAAATTTTATCAGTTGAAAATCACGCTGAAGAAGTCTCAATTCGAACACATTGCGATATTTGGCATCAGTTCACGTGTACCATATCGTAAATACGCTGTCCTAATAATGTTTGTTATAATTTTTTTTCTGTTTGTCGATATTAATCAGATTAGCTCATGTTCAGTCACTGCATTATATCTGTCATTCCACGGAGGCTTTGCTTTTCATTGCTTTCTTTCAACACCTTAATAATACGGTGAGTAAACACTGTCTGTCACGTGACGTGCTATAGGCCTTCAATAGGCCTGTGTCACACTTCCTGCTTCTGGAACGCGGAGTAGGGATTCAGAACTTCCGGTCAACAGTATTTCTCCATAAGGATTTATATTATCAGCCATAATGTCTAAACCATCCGAGGTAGACTGACCAGGAGCTATGAGGTTGTGAAACGAAGGTTTTTGCTCCTGTAGAAGCTATAAGTTTGTATGAAATCAACCTTGTTTTAAGAAAAACATGTTTTATCCGCGATCTTATGAACAAAAAACTACACTACCCTTAATCCTAAGCGTAGCAGCAACGTCTGCTGATTGGTCCAACTCGCTGTTACCATAGAAACGTTTACCTAACTGGCGAACGGCCCGCCGCTGTTGTTGTAGTGTACCGGGTTGCTCTGCGTCAGGACGTACACAGCCATAACTCAGCTTTCACGCTTTTCCACTTGAGAGTTTTCATTTACCATCCGAACCACATCGTCATATGTGACTTCAGGCAGGTTGCGGAGAGATTTGGTCCAGCGGTATCTATCGGACTCCGCCATTGTAAAGAGCTAACCGGAAGAGCTGTATCCCTACTAAAAGACGTACTTCCGGTCTTCCATTTTTTCGTGATATAGGCCTATCAGTTAATCATATTCATATCAGGTTCAAAGTAGTAAAATTAGTTCCAAAATGGTATTTGTAGTAAGAGCACAGTAAACAACACTTACCATGCTTTTACCACAGTAACCTCAGTTTTACTGTGATGGGTGTAGTAAAGGACAGTAATCATAAAACTTACCATGCTTTTACCACATTATTGGTAGTTTTAATGTGATATTTGTTGTAAACTCACAGCAACCACAACACTTACCATGCTTTTACCACAGTAACGTTAGTTGTACTGTGATAGGTGTAGTAAAAGGATAGTAACCACAACTTGGAGGAGACGGCCAGCTACAAAAGCAAATATTCGCAATGGTGTGTATTTGTTGGTTTTAACACTTGATCAAGTTGTTTCTTAAACTTTTTCTTACAAAACCCATATCCCAATCAGTACGAATATTGTCTCAAAGTCTTAATAATTCACAAGATTTATCAAGTTGTCAAATTTGTACGATACTAGTTCATATTTGTATACTCGTACATAATCCTGCAGCTTTTACTCCTACTGCTGTCATTGGCTACTGCCTCAATTCCTGTACATATTTATCGCAACATTTATAAATCAGTTGCGCCCCTTCTTGGAAAGTAGTTGGATGTCCCACACACAGTCAGAAAGTTTATATTAATTGCATTGTATTCTTTAAAATTATTACAAATTGGACCCTGTCTGTTCATGTTCCAATGATACGTGATGTCTCTCCAAATCTCATAACCTTTCTCTGTTTGCAAGAGTGGAAAAGCTCATTTGACTTGTCACATGACATCATATACTCGATTATTTTGTCATAATCAGATCAGTTACACTGCTGATAACTGTCCAGTTTGCATGTAAAACAAATTTAAACAAATTCATATGAATATAGTTTGCTATTAAAGACATATTTTTATTCATAGAAATGCCCACATATCAGTGAACGTACATAAATGCATTTAACATTTAATTATGCAACACTCTTTACAGAAATAAATCCTATAGTTATATATAAAAAAGAAATCAAGCATCACTGGCTCAAAAGAGACCATGCCTTTCTAAAAGATCTTTTAAAATAGGTTAATATGGGTAAAACTGTTTTTCTTCAGTACTTAGCTTATATTATTTTCATTCATTTTATTTCATTTCATTTTATTTATATAGCACAAACAAACACAACAGAAGTTGACCACTGTGCTTTACAAGGTAAAAGTCCAGGACGCATGAAAGAAGGAGCAAAATACACCATTGACACATAATGTAATAAAACCATAATTGAGATTTAGTGAAATGCCCAGTCAAAAAGATAAAACTTTAGCTTAAATTTAAACTCATGTAAAGAGGAATTATGTGCTGCAATCTTATATAATACTTCAACGTGTATATTATATAATGTACTGACTACTGCTTTGTAAATTTAAATAAGGAACAGGCAACTCTCGACTGGCCCTTTTGCGTTCTCCTTTTTGAGGTGGAGAGTTTACCTCCAACCCTAATTGAGCACACCTGAAAATTTTAACCAAATTCTTCAGGTTTCCTTCTAGACAATAGGCAGGTGGGTTTGAGGTTGAAGCTGAATCTGCACGACAGTGGACGCTGAGGGCCAGAGTAGCCCATCACTGCTTTAAATAACGCAGAGCATAAGCTGACCTGACTGTCTATTAAATAACTTAATTTGAATTGTTTGTGGGGTTTTTTTTTATTCTTTCAGACCAGGACTGGAGAACGCCTGACAATGGAATGTTGAGACTTCTTCCTCTGGTTGAGAAAAATCTACACCACATCAGTGATCACATCCACAACTGAAACTCATCCACAAACTGTTTAGATGAGGAAGAAGAACATGAACATGATAGAAGGCATTACAGATTTCCATTACAGATTTGTACAAAACTTTCAAAAAAAATTCTAAATGTCGACAAAAAACTACATTGCGAAATGGCGTTTCCATTAACCGATGTTATGCGACTAAAACTACATTTTTTTCTTTTCCTCTCGCGATAATGGTGACGATGTTGGTAGGTTTACATATATCCCAGCCACTGCACTGGCCATTATTATTAATGGAAGGAGACGTATGCGTGTTATCCAAGCATTAATGGTAAGGACCCTTATACACTTGGAGCGGTTGATGTTTCTGGGTGTTTCTCCCTCATATCTGCTTCGAGGTCTTGATTGTGGCATTTCTTTGAGGTTTAGAATCCAGTATTCCTGTCATTCTTTTATCTTTTATGAATTTACTAAAGAACTCTGTCTCATATTCTGTCCAAGCATACCGCGTCATCTACATCAGGTGTATTTAAATGTGACTCAACAACGGCCCCTGGAAGAGCAAAAAAAAAAACACTTTATAGTTAACTTAATGTATAACTAACATAATAATAACACCAAAACATACTTTGTAACATGAAGCGCCCTTTTATATGGGTTAAAAGATAGACCAATCACAGCGAGTCCTGCGATAATGTCACAGCCAATGACAATCCAGCTGAACAGATGTGTCACACTTACTTGCCCATTTATGGTAAATGATGACAGTTCTCTTCTGGTTCCGGCTGCAGGGATAGATACCTTAAATATTTAATATTTGGGCTGTTAAACATGTATTCCTTCTAATTAAATAATAAAACTCACATTTAAAAACAAAAGACTCCTCTGTGTGGTTACCATCCAAAAATGAGTTCACATGATCAATGACACAAATTTGCTTTTTGCAAATTTGCTTTTATGATTAGACTGATGCATAAATACATTTGAAAGAAAAACGAGGTCTTAGCAATGACCTACAGCGGGGGTAGTTTTGCAGTATTTTAATTAAAGATAATTACATGTTCTAAAGTGCTTCTAACATTTACAGTGTATGTAGGCTATAGTATGTCAAAGGTATCAATTATATTCAAATAAATGTAACAAAAGCATAATGAATGCACACAATTTTGAAAGCATATTTAAATATTTAATGTCAAACTGTTTAAAGACAAAGATAGTCAAGTCAAGTCAAGTCATCCTCATTTATATAGCGCTTTTAACAATGTAGATTGTTTCAAAGCAGCTTTACAGAGATAAAAGTATAATTTGTGGTAACAGAGATTGTTTTGGCTTTATAGCGGTTCTTTAATAAAGTTATTTTCCAGCTAAAGTTAGTTTTGATTGATTCGCTTCCGTCGCAACGATCATTTGTTATTAAATTAGGGGCTGCTAAGACGACACCATTCTCTCTACACAGACTTTAAACGCGAACCTGTGAGAAACGCTGATGGCGTTCACATGCGCATTAAGAATTGGTTCTATAGTTATGTGCGTTTGAATATGTGCGCAGGTTTGGAATTCCCTACAAACCAAGCCTAAACAAAGTACTGGTCTTTCCTTATAAATTTTGATACAGAATTTTATTCTATTTTGTCACTTCGGGGTAGGTACGCGAATTGAGTTTCCCGACAGCGCTTTATCTGTAGAGTGGTAAAGGGATCCTCCATAGGGAGAGACTAGTTGGCACTTCAGCACTGCGTTGTCATCGGTCCAGGCGAAGGTCCTTCATCAGATCTGGATACGGCCTGGATCCGGCAGGCTGCGGGAAAACCTTGGGATAAACAAAGACTCCCTGGTATCGTTGACGAAAAATTTACGGGGGCCCCAGCGCGGGGGGGGGGGGGGGGGAGTGGCCCCCGGGGACCAAACGAAATTTTTCCGTAAAAGTCTAGTAGACCAACATACCATAAAAATTTCTTCATCCTCGGTGCCACGGTTCAGGTAGTTATTTAGGGAAAACTGCACTTTTTTGGGTTTGGGGGGGCCCAGCGCGGGGGGGGAGTGGCCCCCGGGGACCAAACGAAATTTTTCCTTTGAAGTCTAGTGGGGCTACATGCCCACCAAATTTACAGTAACTCCAATAGAGTTAAGAATATCTTTAAATGCCAATCTCAATGCATCTTTTTCATTATCTAAATGTATATTAAAATCACCAACAATTAGTACTTTATCTGCAGCCAATACTAACTCTGATAGAAAATCAGCAAATTCTTTGATAAAGTCTTTATGGTGCCCTGGTGGCCTGTATACAGTAGCCAGCACAAATGTTAAACGTGATTTATCATTTACACTAGATAGTGTTACATTTAGCAACAACACTTCAAAAGAATTATATTTAAAACAAGACTTCTCAGTAATTCTGAAGATATTACTATAAATTACAGCAACACCTCCCCCTTTGCCTTTCAGACGAGGTTCATGTTTATAACAGTAATCTTGTGGGGTGGACTCATTTAAAGTAATATAATTGTCTGGTTTTAGCCGGGTTTCTGTCAAACACAGCACATCTAGGTTATAATCTGTAATCATATCATTAACAATGAGTGCTTTTGAAGTAAGGGATCGAATAGCAACCCGAGCTTTATCATTTGTTCATCCGTATTATAGCTGTTTTTTATTTGTTGAACATCAATTAAATTTGTACCCTTGAATGGGTTTAGGAGTTTTTTGTTTGTCCTAATTCGGGGAACATACACAGTCTCTATATGATGATATCTAGGTGAAAGAGTCTCTATGTGATGGGATTTATCTGACCTGGGTGACGCGAGGCCGCTAGCAGACGGTCAGTTAAGCCAGTCTGTTTCTTCCTTACCTGAGCCCCAGATTGTCATGTTTGAACTCTAAGACTATGTGCCATATTACTAGAGAGAAGAGCAGCACCATCCCAGGAGGGATGAATAGCATCTCTTTTCAACAGGTCAGGTTTGTCCCAAAAACTTTTCCAATTATCTATGAATTCTATATTATTTTGTGGACACCAACTCAACAGCCAGCCATTGAGTGAGGACAGTCTACTAACTATCACATCACTCCGACGAACAGGAAGGGGGCCAGAGCAAATTACAATGCCTGACATCGTACTTGCAAGTTCACAAACCTCTTTAATGTTAATTTTTGTGATCTCCGACTGAGTCTAACATCATCATCATTATGCCGACGTGAATAATAGGCTAATCTTAGAGAATATACGATTAGCATTAGCCAGCACTTTTAAATTTGCTTTGATGTCAGGCGCTCTGGCTCCTGGCAAACATGTGACTATGGTGGCTGGTGTCTCTATTTTCATGTTCCGTGTAATAGAATCGCCAATAACTAGGGCACAATCAACAGGATTCTTAGTGGGTGTTTCACTGAGTGGGGAGAATCTGTTTGATGTTGTAATAGGAACGGAAAAGCGGTGTTTTGTCCCGCGACTATAGCGTCTCACCGTCACCCAATTGCCCTGCTGCACGGGCTCTGTAGCCGGAACCGAACAATGTACAGAGTTCACTAAGCTAGTCGCATCCAAAGCAGTATCTAAAGCCCTTGCACTCTTACAATTAACCTTGATTAAAGTTTGGATGCTTGTCTCTAGTTCTGAAATCTTCTCTGCCAGCCTGACTATCTCCCTGCATTTATCACATGTAAAACCTGTGCTGGCAGAGAAGGCTATGCTACTGTATGTTATATGAGGTGCAGGTGACAATAAGATGAGAAGATGACATGACTCACCGTGTTTGTTGACTGATACTCACCACAGTTTTTTGATGAACTCGTAAAAGGCGCGAGAGAAAAATAAATAAATAAATAAATAAAGAGCGCACGGAAGGCGCGAGCACGCTAGAGAATAAATAAATAAATAAAGAGCGCACGGATGGCACGCTAACAGGCTAGCGAATTACTAGCGTGTTGTGCTAGCAATAGCGATTTAGATTGAGGCTAGCGATGTCAGGTTAATGTGTGATGTTGATTAAGTTATATTTAGCAGTGTAAATAACAAGGAATGATAGTACATAATGATTAACCCTCTGAGGTCGACAAACGCGCCGGCGCGTTTTGCTGGATTTTCTCCACATTGTAGCACTTTAAACTTAAATTTCTCCGTCATTTATGGTCATACAGAAAAAATAAATATAAAAAAAGAATCTGTGGTATTTCTACTTTTGTATGTGTCCACTTCCAATCAAATCAAAACATTGTGCTTTTGTAAAATAAGGAAAAAAAACAGTGTGTGCGTTCTGCCTCTCCGTCGCGGTGAACTTTTTTTTCTTGAGCACGTCTATAAACTGAAACAAAACTCAGCGAATACTTGTTACACATTTATGAGCCATACACCTTTATAAACATTTAAGTGTGTACTTTTAAATGATCGGATTCAAAACGAAAACAAATATTCTCTGTTTAAGTAATTTGTATAAAACCAACAAGATTTCCAGCTTCTCAAACGCTTCCTAATTATTTTTAATTCGGCCACGCCCACTCGCGCAAAAGATATTCACATGCAAATCTCCACATGGAACGCGATCGCCCTCATTACCTCAACAACAAAACACTTCACTTCACTTTTCGTCGAGTTTGAAAGACGTGCCTGAGCTTACATTGGATTTACATCAGAAGAAGAAGAACGATATTTGAAGACAAGAAAGATAAGGTAAGAAATTCTTACATATTAGTTTGCTATTGTTGCATAAATTTCACATTGCAGTTGAACTGTTGCTAGATATATGGTGAATATTATAATATTTAGACCCGTGTTTACTGTTACTGTGTTTGTGGATATCTGCTCAAACGTAGATAGGCTATGTATATGGTAGGCCTAACCATAATGTTTTATATTTGATCGCAATCGCGTTTTAATGTATCATATTTTTGATCGCGATCGCGTTTTAATGTATCATATTTTTGATCGCGATCGCGTTTGAATGTATCATATTTTGGAAAAGCAAAACGCTCCAAACGGCTTCATGTTTTTACTATTATCTCATTTCATATCATCATAACGAATGGAAACATTTGAAGTAACATGATAATCAATATATTTTTCTCTAGCTTAGTTGTTACTGAAATCTTTTTGAAAATATATATAGGCTGCTATATTGTTATTATTTTATGCAGCACTGCGCATAGCCTATACCTACAAGGCACAACAAACCTGGTGTTCATTATATATTGTTGGAAACATTTGTGTGAGTGTGTGTGTGTATTCTGTGAATTTTAAAAAGCAATTTTAACAAGAAAAATCTAAAATGTATTCCCAAAATCGTGCAGGCCTTTCTCTTGATATCAGTATGTTCACTTTTTTTTTCAGGGCCCAGATGCCACTGAGTCCTGCTGACTTCAACATTCACAGTACATGTCTCTGTACATGAACATGGTAAAGTGAAAGTCAAACACCTTAGAAAATGAAAGGTATGTACAATGTTTTTAGGAATGGCACAAAGGTCTCTTTCTTCAATAAGTGCTTTTTTGTTGTGTATCTTTAGATTATGTTGTGTTGTAAATAAATCCAAACAATTTTAAAAGCCATTCTTTTTTAAATCTCCTCATTCTTTGTGCAAGGTTGGTCAGAATGATGGGCCCTGATAAGCTCCTAATAGGGCCATTAGGGAGGTTCTTTGTCTTTCTCAGGTGTGGAAAGCTTTCATATTAATGAGGTGATCCGCCCCTTCGCATATTGCTTTCTAACACAAAACACGTCGTAAAATCTTTAAATCAATATATTGTCTTCTCTGAATGAGCAGTCAGGGTGATTCTCACATCGTTTTGGAGCAAATATTCTAGGCTACGTGATACAATTTTCAAAAGTCTTGTGAAGAAATAATCAGTATGGGTTTCATGACCTTATTTCAGTGAGAATTTATTTTTGTATTTTCACAAACCACGCATAAATGTCATTATCTCAAAACTACAAACTTTTACATACATGCTGCTGATATATTATTGTAGCAGAGTTTGTGCTGAATACAGTGTAATTAGACTTTAGCCATGAAAATGTCACAAGTAACAGAAATAACCACAAATGTCAGAGCATGTCAGAACACCTCCAGGGCCCAGAAAACAGCTCAGACCCCAGAGGGTTAAAACAGAAAGATACGAAGCTTACAGACGCAAACCAATGCAACGCAGCAGCAGCAGCAGCAGGGCAGACAGGAACAATCGATCAGGAGCCGATATAGATAGTGCCAAAACTACTGCACAAATCTGTTAATTATATAAAAACAAATTAGCCAGATACAGAGACAATCTATTATAGTGACACATACAGTAATGTTAAAAAAAAAATCACTATGATGAAATAATATTTTTACAAACCAAGAGTTTTACCACAACATAACCATAATATCACCATAACTTTGTTATGTGAAAATCCATTTGTTTCTTCCCTTTAAAGAACAAACTTTAGCACAACATTTTACATTCTCATCTTTAATTCTATATCATTGTGATTATTGTAACTAAATGAAAGGCAGCTTAAAATAGTTAATGATTATAAATGTCTGCAAGAAAATGCTTCTATAAAATACATTCATGGGTAGGCCTATATTACATTTACATTAACCAGGTAGTGATATAATTATACCATAGATGTAGTTATGGTGGACATTTACTATAGTGACCACTGTAATAAAAGGTTTAATGAAGCTAATGGATGGCAATGAATATGTCCTTTAGCAAAACTCCTGAATGAGCACTGACACTTTTTTGATAAAGACATCAAGTACAGTTTATGAATCTGAAATGAGAAAACAAAATGCTTTAACAACATTGAAAAAGATAAATGATTATTTTCAATTGGTTCTGCATATATCAAAGAGATCATGAGGAGGAGTGGGACTTCACATGAAGACTTTCAGAAACTGTGACAGAGCAAAGGGTGCACCTCGCTGGACACATCCTACGCCCAAACAACAACACCCAAAGACAGTTATGAAGTGGAAACCACCAGAAGGATGCAGGAAACAGGGAAGACCAAGGAATACATATAGACAGATGTTTCACGAAGACATGAAGAATGTCAGTGTCCCATGGGAAGATGTGGAGAACTTATAGTTTTAAGCCATTTTTGTTTTCAGCATGGAGCTTCTACAGGAATACGGATACAGTTGTATAGTTGAATTTCGTAGAATGGCTGAAATAGAGGGATGCCGTCACAGAGAGCATTTGCATTCCTTTAAACGTCCTCATCTTCATTCCGCTCCCTTGGTAATCACAGACTGCTAACAGAGATCGGAGCTCCGTTGATGGTTGTGGGGAGAGGGAGAAGAAAAAAAAAACAACACAAGGCTCATTTGCAAATGCTGGTGAAGTTGTGTACTTAAAACTCTCCCCTCATCCTCTCTCTTAATCACTCTCTCAGTCACTTTCTCTCTCACACGCTCCTCACAAAATCCCCCTATTAGCATATTCTTCGTCTCAAGTTCACAAAGAAGCACATATGGACTTGGCGTGCAAAATGCTGTCCATTTAATGAGCGGAACTCTCTATCTCTGATATCAGACCAAATGTATGTGTGTGTGACACACTGTATTGTATGGTCTCCAGACATCACATCGTCAAAGCACACACAAAGCAGTTTATTATTTGAGAAGATGAATGAAAGGAAGAATAAAGATGTTTTTGGTGCTTCTGAATTGATTGTGCAGAATGAACTGTGCGGCAACATTGCAACACATTCTGTAGCTTTTTTTTTTTTCTCTGCGGTTTGCATTGGCTGATATGAAGGCCTGAGAGATGTGTCTGGCTCTTTTTAACTGCGAACACAGATTCCATTTGAATACAGTGTGATAGCGCCGCCGTGTCGCGTTGTGACTTCCATTGGCTTTCTTCGTCACAGGCTTCTTTTTTATGCCACTGTTGTGATGTGAGTGGCAAGATGCTGCTTAGGGGGTGGCTTGTGTTGCCTCTTACTTCCTCAGCACTTGCAAAAATGGGAAAAAGAGAAACACACCCTAGACTAATGGATTTCTATGTCATATGTGTTTCTTTTTCAGCGTGTAGCATTGCAGGTCTCATAGTTAAATGTTCCAAATTGTGCTGATAATATAATGAATGATAATGGACAGGGTATCACCAATTGCAGCCCATAATGGTAAAGAAAAGTAATTTGTTCTGTATTTCAAAAGCATTTCCAAGTCTGTCAAGCACATCTAACATGGATGGTTCACAAGTGTGATTGTTATTCATCATGTCCTGTAGGGTTTCCATAGACGTTTTAGTGTTTTATACATGGCAATCTGAATCTTTTATGGAAGATCAAAATCAGATTTACCCTTTTTTCCTGTAAAGAACATGTCCAGATTACCAGAATATATATATCATCCCCCTGCATTGTGAAAACAATTGCATCATTATCATCACTGTAATGTAAAAAAACATTAGTTTCAAAATTATTTTATGTGGGGTATGAGTTCAAAGATTTGGTGTTGTTTTTCCTTCACAACTCATTCCTTATGAAAGTTGAAACCAGTTGCGCTGCTTACAATGTTATTTTAGAATTATTTATACCATATATACATTTATGTGAGTGTACCGCTCATTGGACTGCAGCATTTATAATAATACATTTAAAATGATAATGTAAAGATAAGGAGGGCTGGCTATGGAATGTCACTTCTGTATAAACTGCGTGTTTAATTTTTTATGGTCCTAAAATAGGCTTAGTTTTTTTATGCCAAAATATAGTTTTAATTTTCAGGTGAAATGTGTTTTCATAAGATTCACTGCTAGTTCAACTTTGATAGCGTCTCTGTAGAAACGGGGAAAAAAAGAGAAAAAATAAATACTTTTTTTCCCACTACCAGCATGAGAGAGATCAAAGAAGACGGTTATTCTCAATCACGAAATGACCTCCCTTACCGAGTGCCTTCAGATAACAAACACTTGTTGAAGAAGTGTATAAAAACAGTGCTATTCATGTAGCGCAAGCATCTTTATATAGAATTGTCTGAATGACGGCCAGTGAGCTGTTGACACTGCGCTGAATCTGCTCCCTGGGGTTTAGATAATGTGAAGATCTACTGATGGTTGTGAGACTGACAGAACGTGAAGGGGGCCTGAAAGAGAGCGAAGATGAGAAACCGTGAAAAAGAGCTAAAGCGAGAACAAGGCTGTGTTTTGACTTGGCTGACTTTCTGCTAACCGACAGAATGAGTGAATGAAAGCTCTTCACCGACAAACCGAGGACAGGGGATAGGATCGCACAGACGTCTGGAAAGAGCCAGATGAAGGGAAAGCTCACAGCTGTCTCCCAACAGAAGGAAGCTGCACTCTCCTGATGTTACAGGTGCAGACCCACTCCTTTTATTCTCAATCTCTTTTTCTCTCCCACTGAAGGTTGTCTGGCGTGAACGCCCTCAGTAAATGTCAGAACAAGCTGCTGCTCTTCCCAGACCACGCAGTGGGAGAACCACCAACCTCATCGCCTTGGCAACCCCTTGTCTCTCATCCGATAGAAAAAGGCGAGGAGGAGGAGAAGAAAAGGGCTTTTATGCCGCTGACCCCCCTCCTTTCCCTGCGCACACACTCAGACATGCCCATCAACACTCCCCGAGAGACCCTTCTGAGACCTGAAACATGTGGGTGAGCTCCCAGGCTTTCTGAAAAGACTGGAGAGAAAAGAGAGCACTGAGAAAAAAGAAAAAAAAAAAACCTTTGCCAGGGAAAATGTGTAGACCTATATAGACTTTGCTAGACCAGCTAGACTGCTGTTAGGACCATGCTAGATTGACAGATAAGCAAATTGGTAACACTTTACAATAATGTTCAATTAGTTAACATGAACTATAATGATGAAAACTACTTGTAAAGCATTTGTTAATCTGAGGAACGTTTACAAGACAACGATGTACTAAAACGTGCGTTTTTTGCATACAGATGAAAATGTTGAAAAAGAATTATCCGCAGAAATGACTAAAAAAACGCTGTATTATTCATACCAGGCCAGTAGTTGGCGATGCCACTCTGTAAAGAAACGTCTCGGTTACATATGTTAACCCTCATTCCCTGAAGGAGGGAACGGATATGTACTTTCTGTTAGGAAGGAGAACGCTGCGGAACCCACATTCTTCCCTAAAGGAGTTATGTGGAGATATACATATGGACTAACCCGAAGGTTGTACTGCATATGAATACTGGGTGACTTAGCCCAAGGAAAAAGACACAGGCTTCCGTTTAGGAGCAGCCATGAAAGGAATACATATATGGGATCCCCACAGGGTCACACATATGGGACCCAGCCCAGACCTGGTTCTCAAGGATTTAACGGATATGGGCCTGGCGCCGGATGCTCCGCCACGTCCGGCCCGAGGATGTTGGAGGACTCAACAGGTTTTTTTCGCTCTGGAGCAATAAGGGTGCACAGTAGGGTGCAGCAACCTGACAGAGCCGGGCCTTTCAGTGCTTCTGCCCATTTAGGGTGAGAACACGGGAGGAGACCAGCTGAACGTGTTAGGTGTCGCCCAGCCCACAGCTGTACATATATCTGTTAGCGAGGAGCCACGTGCCAGTGCCCAGTAGGATGCTACGACTCTTGTGGAGTGAGCATGCAACCTGAGTGGGCAGGACACGCCTTGTGCTAGGTAAGCCAAGGCGATGGCATCCACTATCCAGTGGGCCATCCTCTGCTTGGAGACAGCCTTTCCCTTCTGCTGGCCTCCGTAACAGACAAAGAGCTGGTCTGAGGTCCTGAGACTTTGAGTTCTGTCCATGTACAGACGCAGAGCACGGACTGGACAGAGCAAATCCAGAGCTGGGTCTGCCTCCTCCAGGGGCAGTGCTTACAGGTTCACTACCTGGTCCCTGAAGGGAGTGATAGGAACCTTGGGCACATAGCCAGGCAGGGATCTCTGTACAGCATGGTTGTCGACCGGCCCGAACTCTAGGCATGATTCATCGACCGAAAATGCCTGCAGGTCCCAGCAACCAGCAGTAAAGTCTTCATGGAGAGAACCAAGTCCGCATGGGCCAATAGGGAGCCACCATAAGGACCTGCTCCTCGTCCTCCCTGACTTTGCACAGGGTCTGTGCAAGTAAGCTCACTGGGGGAAACGCATATTTGCGGAGGCCCCAGGGCCAGCTGTGTGCCAGTGTGTCCGTGCCGAGTGTTTCCTCGGTCAGAGAGTAAAATAGCTGGCAGTGGGAGGTCTCTGAGGAGGCAAACAGGTCTAGCTGAGCCTCCCCAAACTCTCTCCAGATCAGCTGAACCCGCCTAGGGGTGGAGTCGCCATTCTCCTGGGAACACAGCTTGTGACAGCTCATTGGCCACACGGTTGAGCACACCGGGGACATACATGGCTCGAAGCGACCTCATATGCTTCTGACTCCAGAGGAGGAGATGGCGGGTGAGTTGCGACATACGACGGGAGCGTAGACCACCTTGTCAGTTGATGTACGCAATGGTCGCAGTGTTGTCTGTACGGAGCAGCACGTCCCTGCCCTGCCTTTTTAAAAGGCTCAGAGCGAGACATACTGCTAGCAGCTAGAGGCAGTCGATGTGTCAATGCAGTTGGGGGCAGCTGATACTTCATGCCCATTGTACGTGGCACCCCAGCCGGTGGCAGAGGCATCTGTGATAACCACAGCATGTCTGGACACCTGTTCCAAGGGCACTCCTGCCCACAGGAATGAGGGGTCTGACCACGGGCTGAAGGTCTGGTGGCACGCCGGTGTTATCGCCCGTCCTTGGGCTGCTTACCCCTGGCTTTGCCGCCCCTATTGGTGGCGGCCTGGACAGGCGGGGCGGCCTGCCTGCGACTGGCTCCTCGGCGCCGCTTAGGTGGAGGCTGCTGCAGGGCCGGTGACTAGCAGACTGAGGGTCTGCAGGCAACGGGGTGGAGGCGAAGTTCTCAACTGCGTCGCTGAAGAGGCCAGTCTGGGACACGGGGGAGTTAAGGAACCTGAGCTTGTCAGCTCCCTCTGAGCTCCCTCATGTCAGCCAGACACAGCCAGAGATGGCGTTCCTGGACCACCATAGTGGAGAACATTCTTGGAGAACTTGTGGATCATGACCACCCTCGTGCAGGTCCTTCAGTGCCTTGGTTTGATGGACCTGCAACAACGCCATGGCGTGTATGGCAGAGGAGGCTTCCCCACAGGCCTTGTAAGCCTTGCTGGTTAAGTCTGATGAGTACTTAAAGGCCCGGGAAGGGTTCTCCATGCCAAGTTGAGTTAGGGCACAGTTGCATAGCAATGGCCCGCTCCACTGGTGGGATACACGTGTAACCCTTAGCCGCCCCAGCATCAAGGGTGGTGAGGGAGGAGGAGCCACCAGGACCGTTTCTAGCAGTAAAAGGTGCCGTCCATGCCCCCGTGAGCTCCTCATGCACGTCCAGGAAGAAAAGCACTGGGGTGGGTTGCTGAGAACCAGCGCGCGCCACCCCGAGATACCAATCGTCCAGCCTCGAGACGCTCGGGACACGGTGGAGGGGTCCACACAAGCCCGATCCTGTTGGCGGTCCGGGAAAGCATGGCCATCATCTTCGGGTCTGACTCGGGCACCGCTGCCATACCTGAAGGGGTCAACGGCGTCGAATCGTCATCCGCAGAGAAGTTTGACCCACCCTCCGATGCAGCGATCGACATCTGTGTATCATGGGGAGCGCTGAAGGAAACGACTGGTACACACCTTGTGGATGGTCCAGCACGTTCCGTTGGCGGCTCTACTGGCTGCGGAGCGTGGGAGGGATGAGGGTTCCTAGGGGGGTAAGCGTGCTCACCATGATCCTCAGGTCACCCGCTCTACCGCCTAAGGTAGTGAGGTGGGTTAGATCGCGGCGGAGGTGCAGGGACTCCGCCCCTTTGCAGGAACGAGTCTCGACCGTAGCTCCAAGATGGTCATCTTCCCACAATGGGTACATGACTCGAATGCGTGTTCAGCGTGTTCAGTGCCTAGACACACGATACAGCGCTTGTGACCATCCCGTGATCCCAGGTAATGACCACGTCCAGAAACACACAGGTAGAGTGACATCTTTAAAAACACGCGCTCTATCCGTGTAAGCTCTTTCAGGGACTGCTCTCCTTGGTGCTGAAGCACGCAGGGGAACGGTCGCAGTGAACACAGACAGGAATGTGCACCTGTCGTGCGCTGTCTCTCTTGCTGGCGATCTTACCAGCCGTGAAAACAGCCTTTCAGCGCTCTCACGGCGCACCTTACCAGCTGTAAAAACAGCTTTTTTATTTTTGCTCAAAAAGAAAGAGAGAACTCAACCACGATGCCGTGCCGTATCGCCCGCACCAGATTGGAGAGGTCCCGAAGAGAGATTGCTCTTCTTGTAACACTCTTGATTGTAGAGAACTCTTGATCGGCTCCAAAGCAAAAAGCTGAAGTGCAAATCACACCTGCTGCTCATTAGATACCTGCGCTGCGTGGCTGAACAGCTGATGCAAATGATTGCACACCAATGTGCATTGGCTCATTTAGTTTCACTCGAAGTATATTGGCCTCTCTAGCGAGAATCCTATTCGTCGGTCACGACGTACGTCGAGAGTGACCGACTGATAGGGAACACTACAAGGACTACACACACACATAACAACACTACACATAGACTGAACGCGTACTACACATGCGCATGATGTCACTCTTTTCACAAATTCGTGCTTTTATAGTTTACACAAAGACGATAAAAGTATTGTTTTCAAAAACTTGAATGTGAAACCCGTTTTCAAAAGTTTACGTTTTCAGGCTCCCGAAATGCCGTTGTCTTGTAACTGAATGACCAAAACACATAAAAAGTTTAGAATTTTTCATTGAAAACGGTGTCGTGTTAAAGGCCCCTCATTTAATGTTAATTTCAGCATTTACTTATACATAATTAAATTCAAAAGTTGTATCTGTTAGTATTATTTAATGGGCCAGAGCTAACATGAACTAACAATTGTGTTTTTATTAACTAACTTTAACAAAGATTAATAAATATTGCAAATTGTTAGTTAATGCATTAACTAACGTTTACTAATGGGACATTATTGACATTATAAGTGTTAGCAGTGATTTACTGGCCAATTTTTCACTTCTGTCCATCTGTGACTTTGTTAAAACAACTAGCTTGTGTAAAAGACTTTAGATTAAAAACACCATTATTTTAAGCAGAATACTCCGAATAATTGCTAAATCGAAAATGTGAAAGACATGTAAAAAAGTTTACTTTTGGAAAAACTTAAGAATTGGTTGATTGGTAGTATTATAGATGTGTAACTACAAATTCTGTCATGAAACTGTAGATGGTGCATGCTGATAGGTCCTTTACTCAGTCTGTTTGCAATCACATCATTCTATATATACTGTAGGGCAATGCTGATTGGTTCCTGCTGTATCATTGGCCAATGAACTCGCTGCTCAGCCTTCAAATACTTGATCAGCATTTTTGGTAGCAGTTGCAGTGCACTTTCAGAAACCCTCCTACTTCCCCAGCTCCACCTGTACAGATCTGCCACGGATAATTCATGTACGCTATATTGTGCAGCAGCAGAATGTCGTACTTGCTCACAGCAGCGTGTCGTGTACTGTATGTATTGACAGTAGCAAGTCCCGCACTTGCTCTGCAGCAGCAAAGCAGATATATTCTGCCAAGACCAAACATATCAACATTATCATATCCATTACCAACCCAAACACTCTGAGAGTTGTCATGACAGAAATAGATTTAAAAAACACAATTCAGTATGCAAATATACAATGACATCTCACTTTCATCTAGATTTTGTATGCTTTGTATATGTAGATTTTTACTTGAGTACAATATTTTCTTTTGAGTATCTCATTCCTGAGTCTCTAGTGGCACCAAAAAGAATAGCAAAAATAATTAATTAATAATAAATAAATAAAAATTACCTAAACTCTTTACTAATCTGCCATTGGTGGCTAAACAGATAGTCCCGCCACAAGCTCATGCCATCATTGCTCCTGTGCCAGGTCACACCCATTAACAAACCACACTTACGTTTTCCAAGTAAACTGGGAAAGTAAAACTTATTTTAATATCCAAATGTACATCAATGCTGAATGTCTCAAAGTATAAAGTGCATATAGGACACTTAAGGCCAAATTATCTATAAAAGCAAAACTTTGAATGCAGTCTGTCTCTTAAATTCAGCTCCTATGATTCACTATGGACATGAAAGATGTCTTATATATTATTTTTTTCCCCTCCCTACTGTGTGAGCTCCATATTCTCTGTGCAGAGCAAGCCGTATGTGTCATCAGACCACATGGGGCCATTTTGTTGGATGGTACTTTGAGACTGCAGGTGCTCTCTCTATAATGGCTGCTGGGACTGCATTTCTTTCTCCAAAGTGCCCTGTCTTTCTCTTTCTCGCAGTCTTTCTCTCCCTATGTGCCACCTCTTACTGCGTCCCTGCAGCTGAGCTCCTACCTCTTGAAAACTGTTGTTTGTGTGGTATTTTTCATGAGAGAGTGAGAGTTTGAGAAGAGGGTGGGTGTGTAGTCTGGCTTTATGGCGATGTTTCATCAGGTCGCTGTGGCGACAGCGTTTAGCAGAGCTCCTCAGGGAGAGAGGAAACGACTGTAAGAGGAAGCAAGAAAGAGCAAGAAAAGTAGAAAAGAGTGAGTGAATTAATAAGGTCAGCAAGTTTTCAGCAAGTGATCCTGTTGCACGTGCTTTACGTGCCATCTTGCTTTTGTTGGGTTGGTAACTAAGAAGAGTATTACTGCAGAGTGTTTTCCGTTTTCTGTTAGCGTTCCCATTCATCTCAATGGCAACGGCTCACTTAACACTGGTTGTTTGACAGCAGCACAATAACACATACAGTACAAATATTGTAATTATATATATATATATATATATTTTTTTTTTTTTTTTTTTTTTTACTTAACTTTATTTTAAACACTAATTGACTGACAGCACCACAAAATAATACATTTTTATGTTTTTAAATTTTATTTTATTTTTTTGTATAAATTTTTTATTTCATGCAGTTAAAGGGATACTCCACCTTTTTTTGGAAATAGGCTCATTTTACCACTCCCCCAGAGTTAAACAGTTGAGTTTTACCGTTTTTGAATCCATTCAGCCGATCTCCGGTTCTGGCGGTACCACTTTTAGCATAGCTTAGCATAGATCATTGAAGTGGACAAGACCATTAGCATTTCTCTCAAAAAAATGACCAAAGAATTTCGATATTTTTCCTATTTAAAACTTGACTCTTCTGTAGTTACATCGTGCACTAAGACCGACGGAAAATGTAAAGTTGCGATTTTCTAGGCTGATATGGCTAGGAACTATACCCTCATTCCTGCGTAATAATCAAGAAACTTTGCTGCAGTACCATGAGTGCAGCAGGCGTAATGATATGACGCAGCGCCTGAAAATAGTCCCCAGCTCGGTAACTTCCAACGCTCCCTGTGCAAGCAGGTTGTCACGTTGGTTATGTTGACGGAAGGTAGCCTATTTTCAGGCACTGCGTCATATCATTTATTTATTTATTTATTTATTTATTTATTTATTTATTTATTTATTCATTCATTCATTCATTCATTCATTCATTCATTCATTCATTCATTCATTCATTCATTCATTCATTCATTTATTTATTTATTTATTTATTCATTCGGGACAGTGCACATTAATGAACAATCTAACATTTCTGTACAGACTGTAAATGAGCCAGGTTATAGCATAAATGCTAATTTTCACCTGTAGTCCAGAGGCAAATCATTACGCCTCCGATCTCCGCAATAACCGGAGATCAGCTGAATGGATTCAAAAACGGTAAAACGCAACTGTTTAACTCTGGGGGAGTTGTAAAATGAGCCTATTTCCAAAAAAAGTGGAGTATCCCTTTAAGAGTCCTTCAAAATAACTAAATAATTGGTTAAACATCTACTGTAATACATCGAAATGCTTGTTTATTTTATGTTGTATGGAAGACAGATGTTTTGACAGAAGACAATTTTCGAAAGCTACTATAGCTACTTATGAATGAATATCAAAGGACAAAGATTTTTGTTGCCCATATTATAGTGTAGTTTCCATATCTATCATCAAGGGCTAATTTCTAATGCTAACTAGCCAAATCTTGAACCCTGATGGTAACAACCCTAAAAGAGGCGATAATCACAATGTCTATCTTACAAATGCATGTGTCATTAAACTAGATATGTTGTTATCCAAGTAGCCAACTATAAACATGCAGACTTTATCACTTGTTGCTTTGCATTGACAATGGTTGACCACAAAATACAGTGTGAGCTAATGTCTACACTACTGTAGCAATGCTTTGCACATTTGCTACAAAACTGAGGTTAGTGTTTGCATGTTTATTTTTACATATTTTAAAGATCCAAAATTCATACAACTTGTATTTCGTGACAAGTGCTTTAATTGTTTTCAACCTTTAAACCAAGAAAAATATATTGTAAGCTAGCATCTAGCATCTGTCTTTCATGTTTATTTTTAACCAGCAACCTAGAGCTAAAATAGATATCCAATGCCCCAAAAATCACTTTTATGCCTCAGAAACTTTTTGTTTCTTTTTGTGTGAAAGATTTCTCTCAAAATGAAATGTTTACACTTTTTCTCTACTGATCATGTGCTGACTGAGTATCATCACACTGATTTGAAGAAAATGTGTGATTGAAGAAATTTAGTGTTAAAATTGCCCTGACCTCCACTGTATATGTCAGACTGAGAGTGACAGAAAGATGTGAGGCGCTTTGCTCAGTACAGCAGTGGCTCGGGTCTTGGAGAACCATGTGGTTTTATGCGAAAGACTATAGTTAACGCTGTCAAAAGGTCTGCACTCTCCTTACCTCACTGTCTTTATTCTTTTCACACAACTGGTGTAATTTTCCTTCAAACACAATATTCTAGTCGCTTTCTTTTTCATGGTGCATTCGCTCTTCTTGCACATGTATTTAATGTTTCCTCTTGACAGCTCAACAGTATATCTTATTTCACTCTCCTTATCTGTGTCATTCATTCCAGCTGCCTCTGCTCTTTATTTCTCAATTTCAACTTCTCTCTCTCAATCTCTCTTTCTCTCAGTCCTCAACATTGTAATTTCCTTTAAGTCACTCTTAACAATAGTTCCACTCTCTTTCCCTTTCAGTATGATATACAGCCTACGCGCCACATGTCTCTTTCACTCTATATATTAAAACCTTTCTCTGTATTAACTGCTGTGATGTTGTACAGTGTTTTACAGGCATGTTGCACAGGATATGAGAGGTTATTTTTTTCCTTCTGTCTTTGTGAGACTTGTATGGTTTTTATTTGGTGTCTCTTCAATGACACAACCCAGAGGTCACAAAAACAATATATTTCATATCCTGAGGATTTCTGAGCTGTCCATTCTGTGCGTGTTTGGCCACCCTTGAATCCACTAAGACTTCAATTTCTGTTAATTTGTGCGTGTGTGCCTTTGTGTGCCTTTGTGTGCCTTTGTGTGTGTGTGTGTGTGTGTGTGTGTGTGTGTGTGTGTGTGTGTGGAGAGAGAGGCATTTTACTCACACTTTGCTCTAAACCTATTTACTTTATTTCTTCCATACTGTAATTCATGAACAAATCGTTCAGATTGGTTTTGTGAACTGGATCGGCTGATTAATTTAAAAGATCTGTCTCAAAGAATAGTTGATAGTTATAGTTAATGAATCGACAGCTAGAGCAGATGTCAAGATTTCAGATGTCAACCTAGGACAACAGCCCTCAAATTGTATATCTGTGCTCCACAGAAGAAAGTAAGTGGTTCAGGTTTGGAACAACATGAGATTATGCAAATGATAACAGAAGTTTCATTTTTGAGTGACCTGGGGCCTGTACCATGATGGTAGTTGAACAAACTCAGAGTTACAGGGTTAGTTTTGAGTTGACAAAACCAAACCAATCCAACCAGGCTTTGTTAGTACAATGATGCTGATCATCAACTTTCTCTGTCAACTCAGGCTTTGATCCTGAGTTTAGGAGTTTAGGTGTGACATCAGTAGCGAACAGCCAATCACATGCTGAGAAAGAGTGAAAACTGCAAATTTACACAGCAAGAAGAAATAGCTGTCTATGCAAGAGGACGACTAAAAGTCTTGCTATATCAGTGCAAGTAAAAGTTGTGAGGTTAGTTTATACAGTTGATAAGGGTATAGAGAGAACTGAACATTTAAGCTCACATGTAGTCATTTTTTAACTTTATCTATTGATTCTAAAGCGTATTTATATTACCTTTATATATTTATTAATTTAAACTGTGTGTAATAATAATTGATAAACTAAAATTGATCGATTAAGGGTATAATAATTATATAAATAATATATAAATCATACAAAATTATTATTCTAAATAAGCATTACTAAAAGCCAGACGATTTTGTCTTTAAAAATCATTTGCTATTTAGTGACCTTTAATTTGGAGCAGAAACAGGTCGAGTAACTTTATCGCCTCAGACATGTGTCACTTTGCTCACAGCTGATTGGTCCAAGTTTGGTTTGCAACCTCTTACCTGGAACATAACCTGCCCCGGACCAGGTTAGCCGTGGAGCGTAGGTTACTATGGCGATGAACACTGCTAAGAGCCAAACCACTTTCATGGTGCCTAAAACCCAGGGTTGGCGCAAACTAAACTGAAACATACCTGGCTATCCACCTAAACCTTCTTCATGGTATAGGCCCCTGCTCCTTTTGAGTGTATGTTTGTGTGTGTGTGTGTGTGTGTGTGTGTGTGTTTCTGCTTCAATGCCTTGACCAGGCTGTAACAACCTGTGCCGGTTGAGCATCCACATAACCTTCGGTCTATAGGGAGATCCTTGTCTTTCATGTGCCCTTCCACCAATGTCCTAGCAAAGTAGGTCAGGACATGAAAAAAAAAAAGAAACACCCACACTCACTATAACTTTGAACCAAGAGATAGAAAACACCACGTGTGAGCCTGGTCAATGAATAGAATGATATGAAAGGCCAAAAGATCACAACTTTTATTGGATCATATTTTTTTGCTGATTTCATATTTGAACATTTACAGAAACAAAATATATGGTTAGTAAGAAGCATCTTTATTAATTTCTATCATTCGTTGTGTCAGGTATTTAACTCGTCTTACACGTTTGTGCTATAAATTATACCTGTTGAGGTTTTACTTTTCTGAAATTACTTTTCTGAAATTTGCCTAGTGGAAGATTAAACGCCTGGAAAAATACCACTGACACTGAAGGAGGGATGTGAGTCATAGCTAGAAACCAGAAATCATGCAGACTTGGAGGTGGACTCTTTTGACATGGACCAGTAAGTAACCACCTAGCAGCCACCTAGACACCTTTCAACATCCATTAATCAGCAAAGCAACGAACTACCCACCACTCTAAACACCTTAGCAACCGCATAGCAATGGCCCAGCCCAAACTCCAATCATATTTTCTTCAGTAAATGTAAAACAGCTGTTTTCAACATTGACAATAAATAAGAAATGTTTCTTGAGCAGCAAATCAGCATATCAGAATGATTTCTTACAGATCGTGTGACACTCAAGACTGGAGTAATGATGCTGATATTCAGCTTTGCCATCACAAGAATAAATTACATTTTAAAATGTTTTCAAATCGAAAAATCATTGCAATAATATTTGCAGCCTTGGTGAGCAAAAGAGACTTCTTTCAAAAACATTTTAAAAATCTTACTGCCCCCAAAGCTTTTGAACGATAATGTACATAAATGAATAGCAATTCTGTAGCACTGGTAAAATATTTTGAGCTATTCTTATACTATTTTAAACCTACTTTATTCAGTTTTATTTTATTTTTAGTTGTCGCTGAACTAAATAATAAATGTTGAATTGGTTCCTTTTTTCTTGTGGTGCTTTTTTTAAAGGTCTCTGGAGCACTACTACTAGAAACAACTGCCTGGAAAGCAGTAATATTTTGGATCCTACTTCACCTCTTCAGTGGTGGCATGCTTTTGACACACTGAAGAGGTTTTAAGGTCACCCCGACCCTTCCTTGAGGTGAGCTCAAAAATTCCAAGCCTGGATTGGACAATGTTGTGAGAGTCTCGCATGCTTCCAATGGGAAGGCAGTTTGGCTTCACGTGTGTGTTGGATGGTGATGCTTATGTGAGAGCAGCATGTGGAGTATTGTGTGAATTATCTTATTACTGAAACGCTGTAGGATGAAATCACTGGGCCCAGGCAGGGGGAGGAAAAGCCCAGCTGACAGCCATATAGAAAAAGTCCAGAGCCCCCCAGCCGGTAGCCGGGACATCACCATCTGGAGCGAGGCCTAAATGCCATGCTGGGCCTGTCAGAAAGACGGAGCTCTTTTCACAACACACTTTTGTCCATCCTCTCTCTCCTTCGGTGAAGCTTTCACTATCCAGCCGAGCGTTCACAGTCGTCTTCCCCATAAAGCCCTCCCACTGTACGGATTGTTCCATTCATCTGCGGGAGGGAGGAGCCGGAGGACATCACTCATCCGGGATTATACAAAATAGTCAACAAGGTCAATGGTTAAATTTGCACTAATCCTTTGATGGTTATCGGCATCTTTTGGGCGTTAAAGAACTTTGGTTCTAAACTTTGGTTGAGAACTAAATGTCAGTGACTTTTTCCAAACCTCTTTAAAAATATATTTTGCTAAAACATATTTACTGTAGCTTTCATGGTCTTAGCTAGTCATCATAGACCGGTTTTAAAACTTGTTTGGTTGTTTAAGTGGCAATAACAAATGAAGAGTTATTTGTGTTCTTTGCTTAAAAATGTCTTTAGCATCCTTAGGCTGGTTAAATGGTCTAAACCAGCTAAGCAACAGCTTGGCCTGTTGTGGGAGACCATCTTAAACACACTAACCACCCAGCAAACCATCTTAGACTGGTTTAAAAACTTTTTTTGTTGTTTCAGTGCAAAGACCAACTGAAGAGTAATTTGTGTTCTTAGCTTAAAAAAAAAAAAAACATCTTTAGCATTTTAGGCTGGTTAAGTGGTCTAAACCAGCTAAGCAACAGTTTGGCCAGGTGTGGGCGGCCATTTTAAACCATGGTAGAATGTCATGCATCATTTTAACTAAGCACCCAGCAAACCATCTTAGGCCCCGTCCACACTACTGCGTTTTAGTTTAGAAACGGAGAATTAAAACGAATACGATCTCCGTCCCCCCCAGCGTTTTAGCTGCATATTAGAATTGATCTCCGTCCACATTAAAACGACTGAAAACGCGGATCACGTGACCATTCACCAACACTGGGCATGTGCGTGCCGGTGAAACTCTAGAGACTTTCAAACATCAAAATGTCATTTATTAATATATATTTGTGTCAAAATGACATATAAACATCTTTTCCTATTCTATTTTGCCTGGAAACGCTTCAAACACTCTTGCGTGTCGCATGAAAAATAGGCGTCGGTTCTATTTCTAGCATGCGCGCGTTTTTCGCGCGAGCCGCGCCTGAGACACGGCAGTTTCTTTCTGTAAGAAACTGTTCTAGCGGGTGGAGTTTACTGGTACTGAATATTACCTGTACTCCATAACTGATGACACCCAATCATAGAGCCGAGCGTGAGCCTCTACTACGTCATCGTTTCTAAAGTCCTCCGTTTTGACCCGTCCACACTAAAACGCCCTCCGGAGATTCAAAACAAAAAACGGGTCTGCAGCGTTTCTAAACTTCTCCGTTTTGGGTCTCCGTTTTTGCCGTTTTAGTGTCGACGGGAGGTGCAAACGTAGCAAAAGGTCTCCGTTTTTAAACGAAAACGCAGTAGTGTGGGCAGGCCTTAGACGGGTTTAAAAACTCACTTCTGATTACTTCTCTGCAAATGAAGTTTATGACCAAATGAAGAGTAATTGAGACATTTGTTTTTTTTTTGATAGATTGACAATATTAGCTACAGTATACACTGGACAGTAGCCTCCAGATGTCAGACGTATGGGGTGACATCTGTTTTGATTGTCTCCAGGCGATGATGCTCTCTAAAATATGTGATGCTGCCAAGAAGACTGTCAGACTAATGATCTGTGTGCTGATTTTGTTTGGCTATCTTGGTCAGGCTAACCGTGCAGCATTAGTAACCATTAGCTATATTAATCTGAGAAATACCTTGCAACGGAGTTGACAACTTGTCACAGACATTTGTGAAATTGGTGTGTCCCTAAAACAAGTTCTCATTAGTGTGTGCTAGCTGCAGAGTGAGGCTAAGCTAGCATGCCATCCCGGGAAATTAGCCTGGTAGCATACCAGACACAATGGTTTATTTATTTTTAAGCTGACTGCTAAAGTTGGAGAGGGGTATCCCTCTGTGACTCGGTAAACATCCGGACAAGAGAAGAGATAGTTGGAGGATAGAGAGCCAAGGGTAGCCGTTCACCTCCATGCCAGAGGCAGATAGCAGAAGAAGTGAATCTAACAAATCCCCTCGTGATCTGAAAGCACACTTCTATGTGGAGGATGCAAAGATCTGACTTGGTCGAGCTGGAAAGTCTCCTGTTGATGTTATTCAGCGGACTTTCTATATTCGCTCTCTCCCCGTAATTCAGGTTTTGAACTTGAGGGGTGAAGTTTGGAGCAGTGCAGCTAAGCAGACCTGTCAGCCCTTTCAGTTGCATTCGATAAATTTGTTGTTATACTGTCTCGAAACAAACCAGGCAAAGGCAAAACCTCTGAGGATCTCATTTGGGAAACTTCCTTTACCCTTATTTAAACTCTTGGTTTCTTTCTTTCTTTAATTGATAATTGAATAAGCTATCGCCATGTAATCAATTAAGAACTTGATCCCAGCCTCCGAGAGCAGCAGTTAATTGGCTTGTGCCAGTGAGAGCCCGGGAGATCAAGCTGAGGTATTAACAAAGATGAGGTTTCGGAGGTCATTTGCAGATTTTCTTTATTGCGTTGATTGCAGAACTGCTTAAGAGCGACTGGGACTAAAATAGGAAAAAAAAAAACAGTGCAAAAAGCTTCACTGGGGTGTCTCCATCTTTGATCTCGTTTTGCATGAAGGTTCCCCAACTGCTGGCCTTTGACGATCGGAAGAAGCATCCGGAAAATTCCACACCGCCTGCAGTTGCTGTTGCTTTGTAACCTGCGAGCATTGAATGAGGTATTGGAGGGGAAAAAAACCTTCATCGATCTCTCCTCACCTGCTTTTTTTTCTCCTCACTTTTCCGCTCTGTCCTCTAAAAACATGTCTTTTTCACTCAGTTGACTTCCATTCAAAGCCAGCCAGCGATGGTGAATGCTTGACTAGGTTGCTTTGCCCCGGCAGCCCCCTGGGTTCTGGGCAGTGGCCTGAAAGGAGCCTGAAGCTGCAGCCGAATAGAGAGCCAAAGCAGGCAGGGGGCTAATAGCGGTGGATGGGATTGTCTTAACGGTTCGGGAAGGGTGGGGGACAGGAGCAGAGAGTGTTGAGGGCTAGAACCATCTGCTTTTGTGGTGGTGAGCATCAAAGCCAGGAGGAGCACGGCGGGAGATCTCCTTTCACCAGGGACACATTGCATATTTCTCCAGGATGGCATCCTGCAGACCTTTGGAAGCCCATCGTAGCCTCTTCTATTCTCTTGTATTCCCCTATTTGGCTCCTCTAAAAGCCAAATAGGTGTGAAAAGACAGGAATTCCCTATTATTTACCCTGGGAATTTAGATAATAGATGAGTTTGTTTGACCCAGCAGACCCTGAATAGCAAACTCTCCACTCTTGTTAATTTTAGCTAGTTTTTAAGCTAGAAACCAAATTCTTTGCTTTATTTTTGTTAGTGGAGGGGAATTAAAAATGGGTCACTGCATGGCTCAAAAAAAAAAAAAAAAAAAAACATGCTCAGAGGATGATTAATTATTAAAGTGACTAATACTACATTTGCCTCAGAGCACTTGTGACTTTAATCCATGGCAGGGGCACAACTACCAGTATTCGACTCCCCATTTGTGTATCCCTCCCTCTCTGTCAGTCTCTCCCCCTTTTTCTTCGTCTATCCCTCTAGCTAAATTCAATTTCAGATTCAATTAGCTATATTGGCATGACCAAGATACATATTTGAACTGCCATAGTTTTATCACTCTGCTGTGTCAGTCCCTTTTCGCTCTCGTTCTTACATTCGGCCTCTATCCTCCCACCCCTCCTTCATCCCTTGCTTCTCTAAAGTGCTGTGTAAGAATCTGTTGTGGCCATTTTGACTACACTTTTCCCAGCAATGTTGACACTTGAACAATGTTAATGATGTCCATGATATGAGGTAAATTCTATGCAAGTAATGATAAGAAGTAATTTATCTAAATTGTATACAAATACATTTTAGATGGGAAAAAATAATTGGGATGTTAAAATTCTGTTTGCTCCTTTGTCTGTCAAGTTTCTCTCAATACACCTGATTCTCAATTCTCAATTTTTTTCTTTTCCTACACCCTCAATCATTTTTTCTTTCCTCATTCAGTTTCTCTCCTCCCTATCAGCTGCTCTTTCTGTCTCCATTTTTGTGTCATTAACTTTGGAAATGGCTATGGTTAGTGGGAAAAGAGCAGAGAGGGAGGGAGGGTGAAAGGAACCAGGAGAGAATCATTAGTTAAATATTATCCAGTCTGTTCCATTAAGGATGTAGGGGAAAGCTCATGCTTTTGAGCGCTCGGAAACAATGGAGCATGTGGATACCTTACACCCACCTCAACCATACACACAGAGTCCTGCAGGTCTTCATGGCTCATAGTAGCACCACAGATGGCTAACCTATAATGACACGTAATGACACTGACAGGGAGAGACAGACAGGTAAAATGTGCTTTAACAAAGAGATCTGTGCTGAGAGGTATGGCATGGATAGCTGATTTTGCTGGATTACACACTAAATTAATGGTATTTCATCAAACATTAGGTCAAAGTGCAATGAAAAATTCTCTAATCAGGAACAACATGACATATCTAAATTCACTGGTGCTCAGAAAACAATCTTGGATATTCAAAACAAACCAACATAAAGGCATCAGTCAGATGCTGCATTTCGAATTACCCAAGTGAGATTTTTTTTTTTTTTTTTTACAAAACAAGCAAAACAACCTTTTAGGGATAGGTAACATCTGAAGAGTATTGTTAAGGCTAATTGTGGACAATTAAAATAATAACATGAACCATCCATATCATCTTTTCATCGGTGGCTGGAGAGTGGTTTTAAATGACATCCCAATTTAACCCTTGAGATTTGGAGGTGAACATATGGCATAGTTAACTTCTTTTGTTAGCCGTAGATGGGAAGCATCATTCCCTTATGATCTCCATGGTTACATCCAGTGATCCAATGAGATTCTTTCTCAAAGAAATCTTTGGTAATGATGCTATCAAGATGAGAGGAGAATAGTTTGAGTAACTGATGTGTTCAATAAGCAGTCGTGCACTCATTTTTTAAACAAATCTTTTGTGCAATAAGCAATAATAGCACAAAGTCCTATCTTTTAGAGCGAGTTTAAGGTTTTAAAATCACTGCGGTGCATGCACACACTCTCAAGCACAAAATTGCTAGGCTCATGCCCATTCACACTAATCGAACTGCAATCCCTCAGCCATCTGGCAGACATTCACCCTCACACACATGAACTCTCGCTCAAACACACACACACACACACACACACACACACACACACACACACACACACACACACGCACACACACGCACACACACGCACACACTCTGACACCCCAATCAATTAGTCTTAGGGTTGTGGAGGAATGTCGACCAGGCAACTCTGAGCTCACAGTATTCCATCTATCTCACACAGGCACACTGCTCTTTACGCACACACAGTGGCTTATCACACTCAACTATTACTCAACAATAAAGCAATCAAGGGCATTTAAATAAGAGCATGTGGAAGTAGGTACAGCTTTGCTGAGAGTGCATACAGAAAGACAGAAAAAGAGAGACTGGCTAACCAGAAATCATTACATGAGGTTTGTGGTTTGTGTCTTACCAGTGCTAAGTACATATGTGCTTATGTGGGCAGGTTTTGTAATCCTAGTGGGGACACAATTCCTAAAAGTGTCCCCAGGGGAACATCTAAACCTGACAGAATCTCCTTGTGGATATCTCTCAGCATGTAGAGAATTCGTAAAGAATAATTAATGCCATAAAAGGATAGTTCACAAAAAAAAAAAAAGAACATTGTCATTTACCACGTTTTCTTTCAGTCCATGCAATGAGTTCCAGTGATGTTTAGACCCAAGAGTTGTCTTTTGTGTTCACAGAAGAAAGAAAGTCATGCAGGTTTGAGATGACATGATGGTGAGTATACATTGCCTTTTAGCGAAATTCGCAATTCTGACATTGAAATATAGGCCAATGTAGTGTTTATAAGTGCAGGTAAACATGCTAACCAGGAGTAAATTCACATTTTCATTCAGTCAGTCTGCTGCTTATGTTCAGAACAATTATATATAACATACATAATCACTTGCTTGGCTGAAATGTATGGAAGCTTGTTTCCCAACCCCAAGAAAAAGTTAGAATTGCGATAAAAGAAGTCAGAAATAGTTATAAACTCACAATTGTGTGAAACAAGTCAGAATTACGATAAAAGAAGTCAGAATAGCGAGAAAAAAGTCCGAATTATGTTAAAAGAAGTCCGAAATAGTTATAAACTCGCAATTGACCCTTCGCTAAGCCACGCCCGAAAACCGCCACAGGCCAATCGTGGCTTAGCAACCGTAACTATGCACGGGAGGTCTGGCAAGCTTTCGAGCGAGGGAAACATGCCGAAGCGTTGTGCGTATGGATTGTGCAAATCTTATACCCGGTATCCTAAAAGTTTGGACGGGGTAGTGGATTTTGTTCCCTTCCCGAAACCTAAAACCCAAGAGGAGAAATGCCGGGCGTCCTTTTAACAATGTAGATTGTTCCAAAGCAGCTTTACATTGATAATAGGAAAGAATAAATAGCTCTAGAATAAAGTTATTATCCAGCTCATGGATCAAGTTCATGGATCAACGTTACTTAAAAATATATTTCAGCATTTTGTTAATCGACGGCCAAACTAGTAACGTTACGCCAATCCGATCGCGACTCTCCCGGTGTTAGTTCTAGTAAAAGTAAAAGGTAGTTAGTAAAAGGAGGGAACATTATCGGGCTTGCCGGAGATCTCCAAGGAAAAGGTTGGTATGCAAACTTAATCAGTTCATAACAGTAGTCACTTATGTGACCCACGACGTGTGAGCAATAGATATAATATAATGTGCGCGCTAAAAATATAAGCGGGATAATGTTATCATTGCAGTGTGGTCAGGCTAATGTCTTGTGTTTATTCCACAATACTTATGGATAAGCTGTTTGATTTATAAATATTAGAATATTTTCAAATTTCACTTACCCTGCTGTGCATGCACATAGCTGTTCCTGAATTTGTGTGTTTCCCATTTGAATGGTCAGCGTATGAGGCGCTGCTGCTTGCGCTGGGACCTAACGTTATAGGCTTTAGCTTTAATTTTGATGAAATTATTCTCTAATCGTTTGCATATTATGTCGTGGATATAGCCCTCGAATGCATACTGCAGTCTTGCTCTCTCAGATTTTCACCTGTTCGCCAAAAATGACTAATTATCTCCTTAGGAATGTCTGAAACCAGTGCATACACACTGTAATAGACGTGCCAGGCGCAAAAGCTTGACAGGCGTAGCAACAGTAACTAAGGAGGACGGGGCTTAGCGAAGGGTCAATTGCGAGTTATAATGTCCAAATTGCAAGATATAAACTCGCAATTGCTACAGTAGAAAGAAAAGTCTGAAAAATTCTGATAAAAAATCAGAATTACGATAAAAAAAGTCAGAATTGCTATAATAAAGTCAGAATAGCAAGAAAAAAAGTCTGAACTGTGATAAAAGAAGTCAGAAATAGTTATAAACTCACAATTGCGAGAAAAAAGTCACAATTACGAGACAAAAAGTCAGAATTGCGAAAAAAAAGTCAGAGTTGCGATAAAAGTCAGAAATACTTAAACTCGTAATTGCGAGGAAAAAAAAGTCAGAATTGCTTGATATAAACTTGCAATTGCGAGTTATAAAGTCCAATTCTGAGGATAAAAAGGCTATCTCTTTAATTTATTGGGCTTAACCAGCATCCTTATTATCATTGTTGCTCATTCTTAGCTCATTGTTGGTATTGGAATAACACCTCAAACCATGGAAAATATTGCTATTTCTAAGCGATTTAACGTTTAATTTCTACCTGGTGGGCAATAAAATAAACATTTGAAGGATAGACCCGAGCCATAGCTAGAAACCAGAGTATCATACAGACTTGTATCATACAGATTTGTGGTTGAACCAGTAAGTAACCACCTAGAATACCATAGCAATCGCATAGCAACTATGTAAAAATCTATTTCATACTTTAAATGCCAGCTGTGTTAGCAGTAGGGTTGTGCACAAGAAATTCAATTGAATTGGAATCTTGAATTGGAAGAGTTTGAAATTTCACCCATAGAAATTTGTTCACAGTTTTGGAATGGCATGTAAATGACAGAATTTTCAACTCTTTGTGAATTAGGGTGTAGGAATACTTAATCTCCCAGAATTACCTATGTTGAATTACTTTTAAATTAAATACATTTCTCTTCCTGACATTCAAATTCAAATTCCAGTTCAACTTCCTGTGAGGTGTGGCCTATTCAATTCAAATTTACACTCATTCTTCAGTTCTGACTGTAATAAATAAAAGAATATGGAAATGTTGTATTTGTGTGTCTGTACTGAGATTTGTTTTTGTCATATCAAAGGTGTTGACATATGTTGGCACAAATATGTCTAAAAGTACAGATGGTTAGGTATGATTGTTTGAGGACACTGAACTTGATTGAAAAGAAAATTGCTGTAGGCACCTGTTGGCATCATCGGGTTATGCGATACTTTAGCATGTTTGCATGTTCTCATTTGTGTATGTATGCACAGGCGTGCTCGTCTTGGTATGCTGAGGTTGAGCGTGTTATTTTTTAATAAACTGTGTGTTTACTGTAATGAGAGTCATAATGAATGGCTCGCTCAGGCATGAGAGTTCAAACTCTTTACTTGTAAAAAACGTACACAACCGCCCATCCTCCCCCTATTTATTTCTGCCTCTAATGGGATCATGACTCCATGTTTTTCCTTCATCCTTTCTAATTAAAAAAGGCCATTCTGTATGTCTATCTGTTTCTCTGTCTACCTGTCTATATGCCTGTCTATCTATCTGTCTGTCTATTTGTCTATCTGTCTACACAAATTCTTATTTACTTCTTAACACTCAGTCTGTCTATATATCTATCTATCTATCGACACAAATTCCCATTTTCCGCTTAACACTCAAAAGTGCAGGTTGTGAATTATTTGGTTTTGCACAAGCCTCATATCAATGAGCTCATCAGCCTGTGCCGGTGTGTTTATATAGTTGCAATGGCATTTCATTTGCTCCTTGTTTTCTCCAAGCATTGTGAGGTTGAATCCACTCAAAAAGCAGCTGTTAAAAAGGAGTTTCTTTGAAGTGGGACATTCTTGTCATGGCCCATTCAGATTTGTGCATTCCACTCTCGAATTCCTTTCCATATTGAGGCATGCTGGTTTATACGACTTCAACAGACGATACACAAAAGGTCTGGTTAATTAGAAGCTTTGTCAGTTTAATAGAGCACCACACACACACACACACACACACACACACACACACACACACACACACACACACCTCTTTTTCTTTGTCTGTCCTGGTTTGTGTTGGTATATAATGAGGTCCTCGCTTGCACCAGGGACAGTAAAACTGCAATCAGTGTTCAGAATGTGTGTGTGTACTTGAGTGTGCTAAGAATGCATCAAGGGACTGAAAGGGACCAGGTCTAGGTGCTGATCATCTTTTTGTGTCACACAACAGTAACAACAAAGAGGCGGACGAGGAAATGATGAAAGCCTGAGCTCTTGAACGCCTCTTCTTGTGCTAATAAAGACAAACCGAATGGTGATATGGTCCAACCCTGACCTCCATAATTCCTCCCTAGACGAGTAGCGAGTGTGTCGACGTCAGGTTTGCGTTTGTGTGTGTTGATGGGTTATTATAGTTAACTGAAACTAAAACCATTAAAAAAAATCTTGGCAACACTTTATTTTAATGTATCCTTCCTTGTACATATTGCATTTATTTACTATAGTAATAACTATAAAATAGGCATAATTACATGCAACTAACCCTAACCCAATAGTAAGTATACATGTAATTAATTACTATTACTCAGTACTTAAATGTATAATTACACTGTAACAGGGACCCATTAAAATAAAGGGTTACACTTTATTTTAAGGTGTCATTGTTACAGTGTAATTATAAATTTAAGTACTGAGTAATATTAATTAACTACATGTACTTACTTTAGGGTTAAGATAGGATTAGGGTTTTGGTTCAGAGTTAGTTGCATGTAAGTATGCCTAATTACATGTTCTGACCATAGTAATATGTAATCTGACACTGTAAAATAAAGTGTTACCAAATAAAGTGTAACCAAAATCTTTTTTGTTTGTTACTTGAAATGAAAACTGATGTACTAAAACGACTTTTTTTCAAACTGATTATTTAAATAGCGCTTTATGCAGTAGTAAACAGGGAAAAAACAATTGATTCAAACATCAAATATGAGAACATTCTAATTCTGCTCTAAAACATCTTTGCAAAGACAGTTTCATCATTATTCCACTCAAGCCAGTTCTGTGTTGATTCAGTTCAATAACAGTCGTGATGTTGCAAAATTTGTCATGTATGAAACAAAGTCGATTCGGCTATAAAAGCAGCTCGACAGAAGATGTGTCATCATCCAGCGCAATTCATTTCAAGTTTTTCTTCTCATCCAATAGCGTCAGTGCAGTCAAATCAATAATCCAGTATGATTGAATATTAAGTGTCTTTTAAACCCCAACTAAGCAAGCCAAAAGGGACAACGTCTAAAGTCAATGGAAAATACAATAAAAACAAATTTAAATACACACACACACACATAAGGCGGACAGAACAGAATAGCGACACGGTCCAACCCTGACCTCCATAATTCCTCTCTAGTAGCGAGTGTGGTGTTGACGTCATGTTTGAGCCTGTGTTTATGTGTGTGGATGGGTTTTGGCTAAGAGACTACGCCTCATTAAGTTCATTGGCTCAAAGGTTCATTAAAAACCAAGCAAGGCAACCATCCAAGTTAACTGGAGCCCACCCGCGCCACCCTGAAGTGTTAACACCGCCGCCACCCCCTTCTCTTTCCACATTTGCACCCTTGAGTTCCACCACTCTCTCCTTTTATTCCTCTCTCTCTCTAGACAATAGATTCCATCTGTTTGCGAGACTTTCTTTCCCAAGGCTCTCCTCAGGGGGGCCGTGAGCCCACGACTCTGTGACTCGAGTCGTTGCAGGTGGAGGGTGGGCCCGTCATCCAGCCTCGGTCTCCATGGACACTCGCACCGAGAGAGAGGGAGAGAACGGCGTGATGGTGACTTAAAGGAAGCAAGAGAGGCTGGTTGAAAAGAGATTTTGAGAGAGCCTTTGGGGAAAGCCCCTTAACGGCGTTTTGGAGCTTTGGCGAGGCAGCTGCACGTGCGCCGAGAGACCGCTCAGCTGCTTTTTAAGTACTTTCAAAGCGGGAGAGGTGAAATTCAGAGCTAAACTAATGGCTCTCACCTACCTAGACTGAGGAGAGAACACCTGCAGTTGTCAGGAACTCTGCAATCATTAAAGAGAGAGTCTTTAGGAATATTTTATTTGAACTCAGGGACTGTGATTCTTACAAAACATATTGCAAAAACCGGAAAGGAAATAACGTCTTGGTGCATCTTCTGCTGCTTCTGTTTTCTCACAGAATGTGTGTTTCTCATCGCCTCATAAAAATAAAAAATCACCATAAGTGAAAGTAGGTATATTTATTTATAAAACAGGTATGTCTATATATAGGTCTTTTATAAAGAGAGAGAGAGAGAGAGAGAGAGAGAGAGAGAGAGAGAGAGAGAGAGAATGCTTTTATTTAGTAAAGGTGCATTGAACTGATTAAAAGTGATAGTAAAGACATTTATAATGTTATAAAAGTGTTTTCTTTTAAATAAATGCTGTTTCTTTGAACTTACTGTTCATCAAAAAATCCTGAAAAAAATCGATCATGGTTTGCACAAAAAATTAAGTTGCACAACTGTTTTCGATATTGATAATAATAAGAAATGTTTCTTGAGCAGCAAATCAGCATATTATAATGATTTCTGAAGGATCATGTGACACTGCAGTCATCAGGAACTCTTTAGTTAATATTAAGAGTGTCTTTAGGAATATTTTATTTTAAATTAGGCACTTATTCTTATTAAACAACCTACATCTTCCGCTTCTGTTTTGTTTTTCTCACATATCGTTCGATATGGGTCAACGCTGTCAGATACAAAAATAATGTGTCAAATATTTATTAGAAATATTGACAAATCTGGCATTCACCACGGTGAATCAATGAACTGAGACTACAAGATGGTTTCACACTGATATTCAGTTCTATTTATTGAATTGTCCCCAGAGTCAGACAGGACATCTTACCGTCTGACAGCTGAAAGTGACTAAAATAACCAGATTTTGCATATCACACATACAGTATCCATTTTGTATTTCTGGTGTTTTTATAAACAAAAAGAATCTACTTAAATTGTCTAAAAATCCCAAATAGTTTCTTTGCAATTTGTGTGATGGAGTTGACAGATCATGGTGATGATAGAGAAAATGTGACCACATTTTTTTCCATGCCTCATAAAAATAATTAAAAAGAAAACTTTAAAAAAGGAACAATAAGTAAAAGTATTAACAGGTGTGAATTATCATTAAACGTGTATATTTAAAAAAATTACCTTCCTTTTGTCAAGGTTATATTAGTGATGCTTATTTCAATATAAGTTTAACATATTCAAAAGTTCATCATTCAAAAGTTTGGGGTCCTTTTAAAGAAATGAATAGGCTACTTTTATTTAGCAAGTATTGATTAAATCAATCAAAAGTGACAGTTAAAGGAGAACTCCGGTCAGTTTTACAGTTTCTCCACTGTTGCTTAGTTACCTATGATCACGCGCGTGAACTCGACAATCGACTGCTATGGACTTCGACCGAAAACAGGATGTAAATACAGGTATGTGCGCTGGCCGAATTAACTTCATTTTTATTCATATCTTTCACATCTACTGCAGTCAGATTCACCGTGTTCACTCTGAAGGAATCACTCACATTGGCTGGGCACTTGTAATGACACATCAAGGATGTTAAGAGGCTAAAAGCAGGTTTAAAACTTGCCCCATTGAAGTCAACAGGGGGCAAATTTTAAAAAGAGGATAACACGGTGTAGGCAACACCGATGCCGTACTGACAGCACTTCAAATTTACAAAAAAATGAGCTCAATGTTAAAATTGACCAGAGTTCTCCTTTAAGACATCTATAATGTTACAAAAGTTTTCTTTTCCAAATAAATGCTGTTGTTGAACGCTGTATTCATCAAATAATTAAAAAAAAGTATCATGGTTAAATATTAAATATTAAGCAGCACAACTATTTTCAACATTGATAATAGTCAGAAATGTTTCTTGAGAAGCAAGTCAGTATATTAGAATGATTTCTGAAGGATTATGTGACACCGAAGACCGGAGAATATTACATTTTAATACACATTTATTTGTACAGAGACTGCCTTTATATAGCTTTTCACAATACATATTTCAAATCAGCTTCACAATAGGCTATATATTCAAATATAAAACACTTTTTTCAAAATTATAATTAGGGCTGCCCCCTAATAGTGGACTAAACGTTAGGCGGCTAGAAGAAGCCTAGTTGACCAAGACATTGTGCAGGTATGACGTCACTTTGTATCCCAATAGGTTTTTTTCTTTTGGATTATTAAAAAAAAAAAAAAAAAAAACACACATAAAAACAAGCTCTGTGATCAACAAACGTTTATGATAATTACACATTTTGTCCATCAATATAATTATCACAGATGAACACAACAATGAATTTTGAAAGGGTTAGTTCACCCAAAAATGAAAATTCTGTCAGTATAACTCACCCTCATGTTGTTTCAACCCCGTAAGACTTTCGTTCATCTTCGGAACTCGAATGAAGACATTTTTTATTAAATCTGAGAGCTGGATCACTCCTCCTGAAGGCTTCTATGGGATCGAAACTTGCAAACCCAGAAAGTTAGTAAAGACATCGTGAAAATAGTACAAGTGACTACAGCAGCTCAACAACAAGTTTATAAAGCGACGAGAATACTTTTTGCGCGCAAAAAAACAACAAAAATTACGACTTTATTCAACTATTCATTGTCGTCTGAGGACCTGAATAAATTCACGTAGTGTAACAGCGCAGCGTGTCTGGGTTGTACGTCATCACGTAGGCTCACTATTGGCTGACGCTGGTCATGTGTGTGATGCGTGTGATGTACAACACTGAAGCGCTGCGCTGTTACACTACGTGAATTCATTCGCCCACACAGACGAAAATGAATAGTTGAATAAAGTCGTTATTTGTGTTAGATGGTGAGAACTGAAGCCACCAGTCTGCGAATGACAGTTCATGCGTTTACGTTAATATAGGCTTATCATATAGTCAATGCATTATTCTTTTCTTTTTGTATTAGTGTTAAAAATATTTAATTTACAACTAATTATCAATTATATTGATTTATATCTTCATTTATTATTTTTAAAATATAAATACTGGGCGAGGGCAACCATGGTAGGCTAACAGCCGTCATTTACCCTGCATACCCAGCTGATGTTAGTCTGGCTGTTTGATAAAAAAAAGATGAAATGTAGTTGCAATAAACGCGTTAAGAATCCACACAACAGAGGACTCTGCACTCTTATGCAGAACTGAGGAAGAACTGATGACGGGACAGTTTTATCTTCGGCTGACAAATCAGAGGAAAGGGGCGTTTCATTCCCGCCCACGTGTAGAAATCGAATATTCAAGCTATTTATTAATTTTTCTACCTCAGAACAAAAAACGAAAAATCAAGCTGAATTCTTGTTTTTCGGGTTTTTTTTTTTTTATGAAAAATCGAAAAAGGAACTATTTTCTCATTTTTCTACTTTTAATATTTAAATAAAAAAATGAGTGAACGAATGATACACGGATTCTAATATTTATCCAAATGATCGATATTGAATCAAGATCGGAATCAAATTACAAGCATTAAATTGAATTGAAATCGTGAAATTTGTGTCAAGTAATAATAAAACAGTAGCCTACCAGTCATTGTACCATGTAAACATTGTAACATGTTGTCACTAAACTTAATAAAATTCTGTTTAGTTACCAAATGTTTTGACAATCACAATATGCTTATTGTATTATTGTATATTTATTATGTATTTTTTTTTTACATATAATTTGTATAATTTGCACGGTCCAGCCCATATCACATACACAAAAAAATCTGAAACATCACCACTCAGAAAAGTTTTTATGAAAAGCGGCAACACTGTGCAATAGTGGAATGACATTATTGCAATAGCTTAGGCAGCTACACTGAACAAAATTATAAATGCAACACTTTTGTTTTTGCCCCCATTTTTCATGAGCTGAACTCAAAGTTCTAAGACCTTTTCTATGTACACAAAAGGCCTATTTCTCTCAAATATTGTTCACAAATCTGTCTAAATAGTTAGTGAGCACTTCTGGTCTGAAAACCAGTCAGTATCTGGTGTAACACAGTGCAACACATCTCCTTCGCATAGAGTTGATCAGGTTGTTGATTGTGGCCTGTGGAATGTTGGTCCACTCCTCTTCAAAAAAGATTTGAAAAAAATCAAAATGGATTTTTTCCCCCAAAAAATTTCCACTATTGTATGTTGTTGCCATATGGCAACATATCATAAAGTACCTTAAAACAATATTTTGTCCAAGTTTTTTTTATTTTTTTTATACAGCACTTCAAGTTAAGCCATTCTATGTGAGAAGTATTAATATTAAAGGTTTACTGTTTTTACCAGATTTTTTTTAATACTCTGTACATTTTCATGAATTGTATTGAATCCATTTAGCAACATAAAAGTCATACCCAGAATTCCAACATAAAGTTTAAACGTACCTTCACCTAAACTATCCATTTAAGAAAGTGGAACTGTACATTTTATGTCCATGATGTGTTTCACAAGTTAATTTATTTGACATTATTTAATAGATAAAGGCAAACATGGTTGTAATGGAACATCATCTAGAAGGCCGTAATAATAACAGCGAACAAAGCTCTAATTTATGTCTCACCTTGTATATCAAAAGTCATTTTTTTCATCTACAGATGATCAAGGTCTTGTACACTTGTCAACACATTAAGTCATGATAGAAATTACATGCAGATGCGCGCGCTCAGCAATTAGCCTTTGACTAAACATTATTATTTATCTCATGCACCATCATGCCTTCAGCTATTTATGCAAGTTTCATATAATTACATTTCCCTGCATCACAAGTTGAGAAGTTGAAGGTTTGAGGAAGTAAAAAATGATTTTAATCAGACAAAGTTCCACAAAAAAAAAAAAAAAAAACTTGCACATGGAGATGAAAAGGTATAGCTGAAAAGCATAGCTGAGTAAGATCTCATTGTGCGGTCGTCTCGAATCAGAGCCGCCTCAGATATTTTAAATATGCTTCGGTTAAAATGAGAAATGCAGAGACTTGCCGAGATTAGGCCTAATACTTGAAAACGATTGAGAATTTCACACTTGAATCAGTTCTGCGAATACTGAAAGCTTCCTGAGAGTTTGTATACGGCGTAATTCTATGGTCAGATATGGGGGCAATGTAATGTGACGCATGAATTCAAATATAATGCTAACTATGCCGTTTTAAACTAAGGTGCTTTATCGTAGGATTAGACTAGTTTTTGACCTCAACTCTTAATTAAAATGCCTTTCGCAAAGCAGAAGAACTGATAGAGTGGCCTTCACCTAAAACACACCCCAAACCCCATCTGTTGGGTTACGTGACTGTACGAGCATGTGCGCGTGTGTGTATTTCCGCGTGGGCAGGAGCAGCTATGAGACAGTGCATGTGGGTGGAGGATGGGAGATAATAGAGCACATGGCTTAAGCTATTAAAGGACTGTTTTACAGCTTAATCGTTTTTTTTGTTCGAGGCTCCATGCAGATCTGTTCTGGGTTATTTCTGCCTCTGCAGTTTCCCTCTTTTGGAGGATTTAACCGAGTTTACCCCTCTAATCTGACTCTTTTTGTTAGCGATACTCAGACCTGTTTGCAGCGCCCATTGTACTGCGCCCACTAATGCGCGTGTGTGTTCTCCTTCATTGAGACGGCTCTACTTCATTGCCATGTCCATCACTGTCAGATATGATCGTGTCTTCGCTGAAACAACGGATGTGCTTTGGCACAACTTGAGTTTGTGGGTCCTTAGAGACCTGTAGTCTGTAGCTCTGTGTTAGAGCAGTTGTTTTGCACTAAATGAGAGAGGGTTAGTGTGTGTCCGCTTTTGAGGCACAAAATGTATATAATATTGAATTAAATATATTATGCATTACTACTGCTCAAAAGTTGGGTTCAGTAAGGTTTTTTAACCACACCCCGTGTGGTGAAAATCAAGTTTTTAATGTTGTTTATATGTCTATGTGGGGTTTTTAATGTGCTTTAAGACAAACCATGTGCAAATTCATCAGTTAACATCATTGCTGAGTATTTTCTCCTTAAAACTGCAGTGAATCAAAGACAGCCTCAAAAACGTGGTTTGAAATCACTGGTGTGATACAACTAACTTGTAACCAATCAGGTCAATGTGTGATCGTCAACGAGTTGATCTCTGAGCTGGTGTGAGTGGAGGCGGGGCTAATTTGCATATTCATAGAACAACATAAATTAGGCAAGGCTGTAGAGTTATATTTAAGCTATTTGAAGGCATGAAGAAATTATTTTCAAGGAAAAAACGTTTAAATGTGTCCTTTTGGTGATCAAAGATGAGTTTTAAGGGATAAAATGATTGACTACAGGAGGACTTTAAGTGAATGAATTTCACCAAGCTGCATTTACTTGATCAGAAATGCTGTAAAACTGTAATATTGTTTTTTTTTTTTGCATTAAAGTAGTTCGTTTAAAAATTAATTGTTAGCATTTACTCACTTGTTCACGAAAAGAGATGTTTAACAGAAAATTGATGCAAAAAATAGCAAACCATAAAAACACCAAAAAGTAGACTCATATAGTCTAAATTTAAAGTCCTCTGAAGTAAAATTAGCTTTGTGTGAGGAAAAATGTTTGCTGTTTATTAAATCTTCTTTTCCACCGCAACTCCAATATCTCAGTTACAGTTACATATATTTGAATATATTGCCATTGTTTATTTAAAATGATATAACCTTATTAGTTTTCATGTGTCTCATAACAAATTGACACAGTAAATTTGAATATGTGCATGTTCAAGTTGCACATGTGATATTTGAAAGCTTCTGTATAGAGAAGATTTTCAGAGAATGACAACTTAAAAATTGACATTGTATTTATGCATTGCATTTAGATTTTCGTTGTTGGGAATATAGCCGAGTCATACCGACCACTTATATGGTACTTTTATTTAGCTTTTTTGTCAGTTTGCAGATTGAAAGTGAAGTTAATTTGTTGTGTCTGTTGGAAGAAAGAAAGAAATTGAGGGTTTGGTACGTCGGGATGTTAATTTTTGAGTAAACTACCCCTTTAAATAGGCTTTTTTACATATTCAGCTTTCTTTAGTGTGTAATGTTGATGTTTGTGCTTGGTAAGTTTGCAGACCTTTTTCAAGCTCAAAGTCCCTCCAAAAGTAGTTATTTTCTATATCAGTGCGCATTGTTTCTGAACTCCCTGAAACGCCTCGATTGTAGCCTTGACTTTTCTTCTAGGAACGTTCACGTTACGGTATTCCTCATTTAAATAATTCCTGCCCAAGGCATATCCGCAAAAAAGTGGGTGATGCCTGGTTGAGTCGTGTGTTCAAGAGATGATGTTTTTCCCAGCCAGATCTAACACGGTTATGGTAAGGGGCATGCAATCTCTGATAGTGGAAGTGGTTGACCAATCAGAGCACAGTGTGCTTTTCGGAAGGAGGGGCTTCATAGAGAGAGGATCTAGACCGAGCATTACTGAGGCCTTGTTTATACCTGGTATCAGGGGCGCAGATAGAATTTTTTAACTGGGGGGGACCAAGCTGTCAGCAAATGATTTAAACTCAATTCGTTATTTTCGTAATTTGGGCTTTAACTAGTGCTCAAGTAGTAACTTTGCATAATTTGGGCTAATGATTTGCATTAAAAAGCCATTGGGGGATTGTTATTTGAAATCATGGATAAACAACAATGACCAAAGGTAAACAAAAGCCTACCTGATCACCACTAGCAATGCATGATCAGACTGTTATTTGACTAGTTTGCCAATCACCCACCAAAACTTCATGTCTTTAGCAAAGTATGTTTTTTTTAACATTTGCTTATCTCAGCATACAAAGTCTATCATTATGAACAAAAAAGCAAAGAACCTATGTGCAAATAATAATAATACTAATTGTTTGGTTTTTGAAAAAACGAGGTGATTTTTTTTTGTCTCTTCATCGCCTTTATATGACATTTATACAGTCAATTTTTTTCAGTTCAGAAAATCACCGGCTCAGCTCAGAAATAGGGGCTGTTTACACCTGGCCACTTCATGCGCTTTCTGTGATGGGATAGCTATCCGATCGTGAAAAGACCAGGTGTAAATGCCCTCCGAAACGCATTCGAGACAGATTTGAATCCGATCGCTCAAACCACTTCAGGAGGAGGTCTGGTCCGCATCCCAGACGAAACTGAACAAGTGTAAATGCATCTGGTTGTTGAAACCATATATGTAAATTTTACTCCTTCCAAAAATGCTAAAAAATTAACGTGTGAGAGCGTGTTATAGGCTATATGTAATGTTATAGCCGGATATGGCGACGCTACTGGAACAGCATCGCCGCAGACGAGAAGCTGAACATATTCATCAAGCAAACTATCGCAAATCAAAGTGAAAGTAAGTCACAGACGCGGGACCAAGCGCGGGAATTGAAGATCGGATTTAAATCCGTTTGGCAAAAACACGTTTATGTAGGCTATAGTGTATACACATAATGTATAGCGAAAACACTGATTAATCCCCTGTTTTACCGATTTTTGTCGCGTTTCGTAGGGATAGTGAGGGCGGGGGACGGATCGGGTCACTATGAATCTGGGGGGGTCATGTCCCCCCCGTCCCCAGTGCCATCTGCGCGCCTGCCTGGTATTAAGATTAGTTTTGGTCCACATCTGTCCTGATTTCTTCAAGGGGAGGGTCTATGGGCAGGTAAATGTTTGGGCTTTTTCAGATCTTTCGATTTAATTGATCAAATAAGCTCACACAATTTACATATAACATGACCGGAGACGACAGAAAAACATACGAGAGCAACAGCTTTCCCGTCATGTGAAAACCATCTTTGACATCACTAATGTAGCCTTAAATATCTGCATGTGTGTGGGTGTGTGTGTGTTTGTCTGTACAAGGACATGCACATGCAATTTGTTAATGTAGCATGTTTAGCAGCATTGTGTGTATGGGGTTGTTTGATGAGTTTGGTGTTATTCAAATGAGCATTTTCTAGCTGTGTTCCCAAAAGGTCACATGTGGGGTGTTTGTTTGAGTTTGTCTTTTGTGTGAGAGAGCGAGATAGCATCAGTAATAGGCTTACGTGGTGGAGCGGTAAATAAAAGAACGGGACACACAAGGTTGGCAACGATGCTCATCTTCTCTGACCTCCCGTTTCAATATGGGCCCCATCCCTCGTTTTATTCCTCCCCTCCCTTGCTCTTCTCCACTCATTCACCCTGCTGTCTCTTCATCAGCCCTTCATTGTGATAGATGGGCACGTGAATGGACAGTAAAGTGCTAAAGTTTGTGGGCCGTGGATCCCACACCACTGCATAAAAAAGAGAGGGAGCGAAAGAGAGGGCTGGTGCTTCCAGAATTGGATGGAGTGGAGGGAACACGTCAGCATTTTCTCTCCCAGTACATTTCACTCAGCGCGATTGAGTCTTATTATCTGACCCCTCTCCCTCTTCACACTGACCTGATAATATTTTACCACTCACACATTCTCTCTGCTCTCTATCTCCCTCCCTCTATCTTTCTGACAACTTCCTCTCTCTTGTGCGTTGTTGCACGCACACACACACACACACACACACACACACACACACACACACACACATGTCTGGTGCACTATCTTTGTGAGGACTCTCCATAGACGTAATGGTTTTTATACTGTACAAACTGTATATTCTATCCCCTTACACTGTCCCTATCCCTAAACCTACCCATCACAGGAGACATTCTGCATTTTTACATTTTCAAAAAAACAAATTCTGTATGATTTATAAGCTTTTGTACCCATGGGGACCTCAATTTAGGTCCCCACGGTGACATGAGTCCCCATGAGTCTGTGTGCATTCAGGTTTAAGTCCCCACCGGTGTAGAAAAACATGTCCACACACACACACACACACACACACACACACACACACATACACACACACACACACACACACACACACACACACACACACACACACACACACACACACACACACACACACACACACACATTCTTTGTTTTATGGGGATTTTCCATAGACATAATGATGATTTTATATTTATATGATGATTTTATATTTATATGTCAGTTTTATTTATTATTTATATCTAGATATAAATCTATTTTCATTTTTAATCTGTTTTATGAACAGAAATCACACAACTAATGAGTAATGGGGCTCGTTTATGTAGCCATTCGACATTAAATAGGTGACTTTGAAGTAATTGACATTGACGGCATGTCTTCCGTGCCATTGCCATATGCATTTCTTGGAATCAGATATTGTCAATTAAATTTATAAAAAAAAAAAAAAAAAATCTTTTCCACCTATATATGAGGTATTTCCAGTTTAAATGCATCTCTCACTAGCAAATGTTTCCTTTGGTAAATGAGCCTTAATCTTTAAGACTCATTAAATTTTAATTAAAAATCTATTTCAAACATTGAAGCATTTATTCTGCATCGCATTATCAGTGTTGGGCTAACATTACGACGTAAGCACGTTATGTAATCAGATTATTTTTTGGATTTATGTTTCCATACTTGAGTATCTCAAAATGTAATGATGTGCATTGCATTTTTATTGAATTGGTCGATTTAATGACAAATTTAATCAAAAATCTCTCCTTTCTCCATGACATTGGCCTACACAGTGCATGTCTAGCAGTGTGACGTGGAAACAGCAAGCATAACACTGCAGTTTTGGAAAAACGACGGATGGAGAAAGATGGAGTGAGAAATTCAGAAAAGGTTATGTAGAGCCTTAAAGGGTTCTGTCAGGCTCTTCATATATAGAAACTTTTAGGGGTTCCCACTATGGGATCATTTTATGAGATTGTTTTTCTCATCCCCATTGACTTCCATAGTATTTTGTTTTCATATTGAAGATTTTTTTTTTTTTTTTGGGTGAACTATCTCTTTAACTGCCCCTTCATCAGCTGTCAGAATATCACTGTATTAAATAGCTGATATTCAGAAGCTCATTTGCGGTTTTGGGTTAAACCGAGCCGATTTGTGGATTAGCGCCTCTTCAATCTGGCTACCACAGCTGGTTTCCACTCAACACACTGTCTGACCCCTCGTATCATTGCCAGAGTGTGTTTGTGTGTGAGTGTACGGTGGCGAAAACCAACCCGATATGGGGTCCAAATCCCTCTTAACCGAAATTAATCACTTTTTCCCACCTGCTCAAAACAGTGCCTTGAGGGTCACCAACAACTAAGGGATTAATACGACCTTTAACGCTGATGTGACGTTCCTTAGCACGAAGATCCCAGAGATCTGTCCGAGACTTGTGAGATTACGGCGGACTTGTGTCCTGGCCAGACTTCCACGGCCAGACGGTTGCTTGTTGACGAAGGCGATTTCTGTAATCAGAGATAGGCAGATTGGTGTGTTTTTATGTTGTGCCTGTGTTTTGAGTGTTGCCTTGCGTTTATGTGTGTGTGTGTGTACTGTATGTGCGCAGTCTTTTAAAAGCAGATTTGGCCTAGTAAGAGCAAGATGTGTCAGCATTAGTGGCATACCCAGTTATTTCAAGTTAATGCACAACAACTGAGTCATTTCCCCTTTTACACTGACCCTCCGTGACATATCCCTTATAAAGTCAGAGACACAGAGCCCTATTGGTTGGGTTGATTATGCTGGAGAGCTCATGAGGACCGCCGGGTTCTTGCTCTCCAGCAGTGCATTAGCCGAGCACTTAGCCGCAGATGGACCGGAGCGAGAGTCTTCTTCGGGTCAAGGCTGTTCTTATCGCATAGTGGGCTGCACTTCAGAACTCTCATCAAGTGTAATACTGTGTTAAGCAATTTTCAACTTTTTTTATAAGTTAAACAAGATTCAGCTCATTTAAGTCAGTTTAATGTAAGTTGAAATGACGTAAACATCCAAGTTGACTGTACGTGAAAATTTAAGGCAGCTTTTTTTTTTTTTTGCGCAATTTTCCCCCGGAAATTGCGCTTGTTAACTCATGATTTCTGTTCTGTGCGTCTGTGCGCACCAATCTTGCACTTCTATCTACTCCTCAACCAGACCACCTAGAGACTTCGGGTTTTCGGCATTATGTTAAGGAAGGTCTAATCTCGGGAACGCACAAAAAAAATCCAGGAAAAGATTTACTATCTCTTAGTGTTGTGATCCCATGAGGTGAGAAAATTGCGCTAAAACACTCACCGAGTTTTTATTACTTGTTTTTTTACAGTGAGACACGAAGATGAACCTTTCATTTCATCAAGTTGATTGATCACAAAAAAAAAAAAATCCACAGTCATGTTTTCAGGCCTTTTCAAGTTTGATTTTGACGTGACATAAAGCAGTGATTTCTAAGTGGGTGAGCTATTTATGTAAAAATGAGAGATTTATACACTTTTTAATGCTACATTTTGTAATGTATGCATTGTTTTATTTATGTAATTTGGATTATTTTCTCATCCACTTTTTTGAGGTGGCACTTTGCCTCCTTGGAGGAAACGCCCCTGCAATATTTGTTAATTCAATAACACTTTACAATAAGCACCCATTAGTTAGTGTTAAAAGAGAACTGCGGTCAATTTTAACATTGAGCTCATTTTTTTGTAAATTTGGAGTGCTGTCAATACAGAGAACATAAAAATTATGTTATTTAAGCCAGCGCAAATACCTGTATTTACATCCTGTTTCCGGTCGAAGTCCATAGTAATCGATTGTCGAGTTCACGTGCATAGGTTTAGTTACCAATGATCACGCGCGTGAACTCGGCAGTCGATTACTATGGCCTTCGACCGAAAACAGGAAGAAAATACTGGTATGTGCGCTGGCTGAAATAACATCATTTTTATTCATATCTTGCACATCTACTGCAGTCAGATTCACCCGTGTTCACTCTGAAGGAATCACTCACATGACCTGTGCACTTGTAATGACACATCAAGGATGTTAAGAGGCTAAAAGCAGGTTTAGTACTTGCCCCATTGAAGTCAACAGGGTGCAAATTTTAAAAATAGGATAACACGGTGTAGGCAACACCGATTTTTGTAGTTGTTCTCTGTACTGACAGCACTCCAAATTTACAAAAAAATGAGCTCAATGTTAAAATTGACCTGAGTTCTCCTTTAATGCATTAACTAACAATGATTAATATATTTGCTACATAATTTCTTAATCTTTGTTAACTTTAGTTAACAAATGGAACTGTATTGTACAGTGTTACTGCTAATTCAGTACCAGAACACAAGAATGAAATATTTAACTTGGGATGCCTTGCAAATGTCAGTGAAAGTAAATGTCGGGTTACTACCCTAATGGGACGCATGCTACTGTTTTAAATTTGGGGGTCAGTAACTTTTTTTTTATTTATTTTTTAAGAAATTCATATATTTATTCAGCAAGGATACATTAAATTGATCAAAAGTGAGAGTAAATATATTTACAATGTTACAAAAGATTTCTATTTTAAATAAATGCTGTTTTTAAACCTCTATTCATCAAAGAATTCTGAAAAAAAGTTCTCAACATTGATAATAATAAATGTTTCTTGAGCAGCAAATCTGCATATTAACTCTTTCCCCGCCACTGATGAATATTTCTATCTTTCCGTGTTTTTACTGTTATACGGTAGGAGGCGCTATTACACATCTTCTGAAAGAATCTCCCGATCAATCTCCCGATCAAAACACAGGTGAAGAAGCAGAAACAAGCGATATGTAAGCAAATGTATAGTATGTCAAATAACATGATCATTCATCAACATTAAACAGCATCAAAACTGCCTAATGTTACACAGGACAAGCTATAGGACTGTGAAGCTATGGGGGTGTTGATGGACTCAATCTGCCAATGTTTTGATCATCGTTCTGAATCTGATCCAGAAAATGTGATTTTCTCAGCTTTTGCTCAAAATGTTGCTTTTTTAATTAAACTTACCCACAATCAAGTGTTGATTAAAAAAAGGAATGCATGAAGCTAGAATAAAAAGCTAGAATAAAACAGGTTGTTGTTTTTTTTCAAGCAGAGGGTCATTGAATTCTTTCTTTTGATATATTGCATATTCACATATTCATACAAAATATTCTGGGGGCAATGATGAAACTTTTGTGAAAATGATAAAAAATGCTGATAAAAATACAGCTTTGCCATCACAGGAATAAATGACAGTTTAAAATGTATTGAAATATGAAACATTCACAATATTTAATATTAATATTAATAATATTTCACAATATTACTTTTTTTAAATATTTCACTAATATTACGTTTTTACTGTGTTTTTAATCAAATAAATGCAGACCTGGTGAGCATATAAGATGTTTTTCTCAAAAACTTAAAAACGTTCCCAAACATTCCTTTCGAATGGCAGTGTATATTTGCGAGTGAAACTAGATGCAGAAAGGGGACTTGAATGTAAAAAGTTGTTTCTATATGACACTTATTTGTAGGAGAGGCATCAACAAATTCCAAATCCCAAAAAGATTGATTTGGGAACGTCAGCCGAACATGGAAAGTCGTTTCATAGGCAAGCAAAATATAATTTTTCTTTGTTGAAAGATTATAGACAAAGACCAACTTTTCTACAGAGTAATGTGTGCTCGCGAATCGTTCGCAATAAAACCAGGAAGGAATGTGTATCATGAAAGTAAATAGGGTCAATTTGGATATTAAACAGCTCAATGACTTCTGGACATTATATCAATTGTTTTAAGGTATGATCTGAATGAGTATGCTTTTGTTGAACATTGAGTTTGGAGCTGTGATGCATATTCATTAGCTGGATTCTTGCATCAGAACTAAAAGACACACACACACACACACACACACACACACACACACACACACACACACACACACACACACACACACACACACACACACACACACACACACACACACACACTCAAAAAAAAAACTAAAGGATTAAATAAAATAATATATAATGAACTAACCTAAATTCAAGTCAATGTAAATCTCCACCATGGAAGTAGGCTAAACTCTCCCTTCAGGGAAGGAGAGATAATGTTTTAACAAAAACCTGCCCATTTTTTCTTGCAAATCACATAATCTAAAAGAGGTCACTGAATCAAATGTAATCAGACGGGTAATTCTTAAGTCGGCTAATTCTTTCTGCAAGTACCAAGTACGTGCCATTTTTAGGAACAGGAGTGAATCCATACATAAGATCTCTGTTCATTGTCATGCATCACAGGTGTGTTTCAGAAGGAAAGTAGGCAACAAAATCATGCTGCCTTGTAAGATACCTTCTTTTGAGCAAAATACCTTATTTTTTACTTCTGACCACTCATAAGGCAATCCCACAATGCACTGCAATGAGGAGAGTGTTGATTACATATTTAATTGATAGGAAGTTATTTCTGTAAGTAAGCTTTTTCACAGAATATTCACACTCTCCCTTTCAAAAGTTTGGAGTTGGTAAGATGTAAAAAAAAAAAAAAAAAAAAACGTTTAAAAAAAATGTTTTCTGTTTTAATATATTTTTCAAATGTAGTGTATACTGTGATGGCAATGTTGAATTTTAATTTCATTTTTCAGGATTCTTTGATAAATAGAAAGTTCAAAAGAACAGCCTTTATTTGAAACAAATATTTTGTAAAATTATTAATGTCTTTACTGTCACTTTCGTTCAATTTATAGTGTTCTTGCTGAATAAAAATATGAATTCCTTAAATAAAAAAGTCTTACTGACCCCAAATGTCATTTTATAGCATATGGGGTTGTTAGCTTAGCAACATGCTAATGTCACTCTATTAGTCAACTATTGTGGATTTAATGTGATGTGTGCTATTTGTGTGTGTTGTATATGTGACTGAACATAAACAGATTGGTTTGCATGTAGAATTTTAAATCTAAAGTCCCGTTCACACCAAAGTCAATAATAAGATAACCATAATGATAACTACAGTAGGCCATATTAGCATCCACTCCCAGCGCAAGATAACGCTCTGTATATTCTAAGTACTTGCCTCAGGTTTGTCGTCTGTCACTTTAAATGCTCAAGCTCTTTAAAGCGGGATGGATTCTGATTGGCTGTCAATGTTTTCATCGTTCATCAACTGGAAATAATCGTTGTGAATGTCATTCCAACAATAGCGTTTATCTATGCCGTTATCATTATAGTTGTGGTGTTAACCCTGCTATTCTTTTATATTTCCTAGTACTATATCTTTAACGTTATGGTTATAGTTGTCATTGGTATGAACAGGCCCATTCCACTGCACTACTTTTCCATCGTTATTTGTAAACATGCACTAGACAGATGGGTTTTTTCTCACGCATGACACCACATTCTCAAATTGTGGTGCTCAAGTTAAAAGTTCAACTTTTAAAAGTAAAAAAACACACACGTCTCAAGAGCTTGCAGGTTTTTTTCATTCCACCATTAGCCACAGAAACACGTGTGATAGAAGGTAGATGCCTATGTGATGAGGCAGCTTCAGAACAGATTTGCAGTGAAACTTTTAAGTTTTCTTAAAAACTAAAAACATGGTTTATGCCACCATGGCACAGTTGTATTCAGAAGTAATGCATTGTAGAAGTCATGCCAGTTGGATCTGGCACTAATCATGAGAAAAACTGCAGTGCTGTTGTACGGTATTAGCTCGGCGCTCTACCGCTAACACTCTCAATCTGACAGCAGGGCTATAGGATCCAGATCATGAAGGCTACGGGGTTAGGTTGTAATTCCTAGGCTCAGAGCACACAAATGGGATCCGATCTTGAGCTAGGGCCCTCGGAGGTCTGCCTGGGTCAGTGGGGTCCTTTTTCATTAACAGCTCTTGTTTAAAGTGAGCTGCTGGGAGTGTTAATTTCCCTCTGATGAATTTGGACATTAGTGTCTATAAAACCTTTTTTCCTCTTCTTTTATCTCTATAACCTGTAGCTACTGTTTACATTCTGTAATTAAACTTCCTGTCTTCTACTCACTGTGGTTTAAAAAGCGAATAGATGCTGTGTGTGTGTGTGTGTGTGTGTGTGTGTGTGTGTGTGTGTGTGTGTGTGTGTGTGTGTGTGTGTGTGTGTGGTGATGTGTGTGTGTGTGTGTGTGTGTGTGTGTGGTGATGTGTGTGTGTGTGTGTGTGTGTGTGTGTGTGTGTGTGTGTGTGTGTGTGGTGATGTGTGTGTGTGGTGATGTGTGTGTGTGTGTGTGTGTGTGTGTGTGTGTGTGTGTGTGTGTGTGTGTGTGTGTGTGTGTGTGTGTGTGTGTGTGTGTGTGTGTGTGTGTGTGGTGATGTGTTTTGGAGAATGTATCTGTGCTAAGAGAACACTTTCACAGTAATGTGTACACAGAGAATAAACTGATCCAAATACTGTGGAAGTAACTAACTGCTTGCTGTACTTTGTCAGTAAAGAAAATTCTGAGTATTTTTTTTTTATATGTTAATAATGTGTTAATAATTGTATTTATATAGTATATGCATTATTATTGTTATTATTGTATACATTTTTAAAGCAAATTTTATTGCACAGTTGTTGACATTATAACTATTGTTGTCTTTATTATTATTATTGAAGATATTATTTGGCCCCCAACCTTGGCCCTGATGTCAACTGAACAATATTACCAGAACATTGGTGCTGTTTTACATAATACTGTGAATGCTTCCATGCAATAAAAGCATCGTTTCCACTGTGGTCATTGCAGGTTTGCAACTGAATTCAGTGTTTATGTTCTCAGAACCCTTAGAAAGGTGAAAATTTGTTTTTAATGAAAACATTTGTATTATATTAGCATTTTTTGTTGTTGTTGTTGTATTATATATGACAGTCTCTCGCTTACATTTTTACTTACAGAGCCCCTCTTGCACCTACACTTTTATTGCTGAGGATATTGCTTTCCCTGACCATTTTTTGTTCTTCACAGAATCTTTCCTGACTGTGTGTGTGTGTGTGTGTGTGTGTGTGTGTGTGTGTGTGTGTGTGTGTGTGTGTGTAAATGTGCGTGTTCTTCACTTTCTGTAAACTAACTCTGCAGCAGCTGTATCTCCTGGTTCTATCTCCACTGGTTAGCCTTGCCCCATCCATCTCTCGTTCACTTTTCACCTCCGCTCGGATGCCATCCCTCTGTTTTCTGAATTTGTGTGTGCTTTCTCTTTTTCCTCTAACCTCACTTTTCAGTCCCTTAAAATAGTTTTATGGCTGCAACTGATTCAAAAACATGTCCAGGTCACACTTCATCCTCAACCAAAAAAAAAAAAAAAAAAAAAAAAAAAAAAATTATATGACAAAGAAATTGAATCATTTAAATTTGCATTGTAAAATTGTATTATATTTTACCATAATGCATCTGGACATTTAACTTTTGACTTTTTCTAAAATTAGTAATGGCAATATTGGCAAAGTACTGTAAAACAATTACTGTAATGCAATGATTTAAATTAACAAACAAAATTATATATACATTTTATATTAACATATAATATAATATAATAATAATTATGATAATATATATAGTAAATATATTGTAGAGATGTGATTATACTGATGAAAGACCTGTGTAGACACGACCACAACGCAGCCCTGAAGTGTTAGCAGAAACCGTGTCAACTAGACTATCAAGACTAGACTTGACAACAAACATTGAGGTCATTTAGATTTTCTGTTGCGGCGTTCTCTCTGTATTTTTACGACTCGTTGCAGCCTTTAACCACTGCCTACAACGCACTGGATCCTTCACTGGAAACTGAAAGTAATTCACTCCCGCTATTTACTCTTTGAATTCTTGCACCCGGGAACAATACAAGTCGACACCATTATGACTAAAAGTTTACTAAGAAGTATTTCCTAGTACTATAAAAAGACAGTATTTGACTCTAGTAAGTGTATCCCAATAGCAGACTGGTGGAAGTGGCCTTGGACGGCAACATGCCCAGTGCATTATGGGTGTTGAAGTTTTCCTACCTATTTGGCAAAAGGGAAGACTACTGCCCTTTTCCTCTGTTTTCTCTAGTCAGTTAGCACAGATTTAAACATTTTCCCCACCTTTCTACTGCACAGGCAGCCACGTTCTACTGAAAGCCCGTTTTGCCAGTGGTTAAGAACCCCTTTAAAGACAAAGACAATTTTTTCATTTTAGTTTTATTCTTTCACTGAGACTGACTGCAAGTTGATTAGTAAGGTTTTTATGCTGTTGTGCAATGCGTGTGCCTGCATTTGCATATGTGTGTGTGTTTGGGTGTGTGTATACATATTAACCTGTGCCTGGGGGCCACTTTACATAATGACTGAGCAACAGGCCCCAGCTGTTCACATCTGTCTCTCCAGCTCTCTATGAAGCGCCTACCCCATGCCTCCTTCCACTTATAAAGCACGTCTCACTGTGTGTGTCGTTGTATGCGTGCATGTAGATCTGTGTGTGTTGAAGGCCCTGGCCTTGATAGAGGCACAAACTGTTATAAGAACACTACACCCAGGGTTTTAGAGTTCAGCTTAAATCTATGATCTATCTCTTGTGACTGAACTTTACTTCTTGCTCTTTACACATTCAGATTCAATGCACTTTTCAAATCTCCGAGATACAGTGAAAACGCTTTTATGTGAGACCTTGTGGGAATAAATGTCTTTTATGAAAAATAAAAGAATAAATTAAATTTTTCTATGTAGTTGTTGTGAGGATTTGATCATCGAACAAAACTAATGGCCTTGATAACCTTATCTTGTAAGACCAACCTTCTCTTGGTTAACTCTACCGTTGATAACCTTCACGTTGTTTAAATAGCAAATGCAATTTGCGCCTATTTGTGCGCCCATGTGCATGCTGGTCTGAAAACGAGGTGAGTTCAGGCGCAATGTTGGTAGGCATTTTGAGGTAACTGAAATAGGTGTCAGAGGTACCCCTCTACACACTAATGGAATCCCAGGAACTAGAGCCAGACAGATATTTTAGAAACCTTAAAACCAATTTATTTATTTATTTAGAATACTCTCATTCATGGACCAGTGCAGAAAAACTACTTTCCTGTCCAGGATGGGGATGACGCCTATCTCTCCCACTCTCTCGAGTTGTCTGGCAGGTGGCCATACTATCCCTCAACCCACTTTACATTTCCCCATCTGACATAGACTGCGCCATTGACCAACAAAAACCTGGTCTTAAGTCAATGGCGCAATATTTTTTTATTTGTTGTTATTTAAAGAGTGCGTTAGTATGCATCTATATGCGGGTCCACAACTCGTGTACACTCTGCTCATTACACACACAGGGGTGCGCAACAGCACACAAACATGCCAAATATTAAAAATAAAGGATTACAATGTAAAAGATTATTATTGTGTACATAAAGATATGGTGGAATCCGGCTTGTCCCGTAGATGGTCTGCTTGCGCCCTTTAAGCTCGCTCACGAACAGATCCGTTTCCTCTCTGGAGATGCGTTCCGCTTGCAAATTCCGCCATGTAAATAGCAACCCGCCATGGCGTGAGCGCAACTGGCTTTTAAAGGGAATGGGAGATGAGACTCTGATTGGTTTATTGCACGTTACGCCCAAAACACACCCATTACTCATTAAGAGAATAGGGACAACCCTTTTAGACTCGCCGACCATTTTTCTCGTCATTAAACTAGCAAAAGTGGATTCGGATATGCCCTAAGTGTACTTACGCTGTGCTCCAGGAGCAAGGAAACAGGAACTTGGGAATCACAGGAGGTAATATTTGCAGGTAAGGAATACAGGTAGTCCAAATGGTCTCGGTGAGTGCGGTGATTGATAACAGGTGGCTGTGATTAGAAGTGACTGGGATCCGAGTGAGGTGCTGGAACGCATAGGATTGTGGGATATAACAGGCCGCGAAGGATACTTCTATGTATATATAACTTAGAGAAACTTAGTTATTATGAGATATACAGTTTCTTTATATAACCACTATAATGCATACGTATGCAAGCTTTAAAATCCATTGTGTAGAAAAGAAGCATCCCTGAATGCCCACAAAGCTAAATTCTGCAGAAAATGATGAGACGAGCCATGGCTATTGACCCTTGTCCTGTGTTTATAAGCATAGATTTTCCTAAAGAAGAAAAATCTTTATCCATTGTCTAGAATCACTCAAAATTCCAACTGCTTTTTCTTGGTGGCGTCACCAGTGAGTAAATCCATGTCTCGGGTTTCCATTAGGTGGCATATAATAATAACAAAAAAATAGAAAAACTGTAGAGGGGTGAAAAAAACAACAACGATTTTCAGCAGACAATCAAATATTCAGTTGTGGAAAATGAATTCTGTGTAAAATCTGTTGCTGTGCACAGTGAGAGAACCAAGGGCCCCTAAGGAGTGTTCAGTATATAAAATAAAGTGAATAGACTGTGCAGTATTTATTATGCATGAGCATAAATGTTACAAAACTGGTCGCTGTGGAAACTGCAGCGTTCACTTCAGTGTCGACAAGGGTACCAGGGTCCCTCAACATACAAACAGAGTGAAAAAGAACAAGAAATGAATTAGAAAAGGAAAAAATGGCACTGTTGTTCTATATGTAGTCCATTTGAAAGGTCGTGTCCTGTGGTAGCACTCTTCTTTAAAGCTCATTAAATGCCCGCTAATGGCCGAATATGATGAGGTGAAAGGACAGATGCAGTGCCACTTTACAAGTGTTCCTCTGCTTTTTTACAGTCAGCAGTTTGCTCATCTCATTTCCATTCACTTATCCTCCCTCGTATCACTCCTCCAATGCTGTCAGGTTGTTAAGAAACCGTCAGGACGAGGGGAATGTGTGTAGGGGAGCCCCACTGGCATTTCTTCACCAGAGCTGGTGAACGTCTTCAGAGAAGAACCTCCACATGAGCCGAGACAAAGGCGAGCGGTGAAGCTCAACAGGTAAGCTGCGTTCTCTCATATGCAAGTGTTTTATCACGCTCAAAGACACCTTTTTTATACGGTTCCTCTTTTCCCCATCTCTCTTTTGGCTTTAAGACAAGGAAGAGTGAGGAGATGGAGGCTTGAAAGAAGGCCGTTGTCTCACTCTCTCTCCCTTGTCAGTTTTAAGTTGACTTCTGTGTCAAGGGGATGGATGAGGGAGAGACGGAGAAGTGTTTCTGTGTGGAAGCTGCGATACTAAGTTGAAACGGTATGACAAAGAGTCAAAACAAAGAGCATTTTAATAGCGCTGCTGCCTCAGGAAGCTAAAAGTGGGTGAAATCCATTAGTGGCCTTAAAATTCTTCCCTTTTACCAGAATAATCCCGGAATCTGTTGATGACTTCCTGTCTGAGTATTTTTGTGTTCATTGCAGTGTTCATATTTGTCACCAAGATTTTGAAGATGGCATTTTCAACAGATGTAGAAATTAAACGATAGGTGAATCTACTGTAATGAAGTTAATTCCTTTAATAATTATTATTTTTACAGTATTACAAATCTTATTTAATTAACTCAACTAATTCAATGGATTTCTATTTCAAAAAAAAAAAAATTGTGTTGTAAATTGTTTACATTTTTATTGTAAGTTGTACTTTCTATTCAATAAAGAATCCGGGTAAAAATGACATTTCCACAAAAATACTAAGCAGCACAACTTTTTTTCAGCATTGATCATATGTTTCTTGAGCAGCAAATCATCTTATTAGAATGATTTCTGAATGTGACACTAAAGACTGAAGTAATGGCTTGGTAATGGTTAAAGTTTGAGTAATGGTAAAAAATCATCACAGGAATAAATTACATTTTAAAATACATTTAAATAGAAAACAATTGTTTTGAATCGTTACGATATTTCGCAATATTACTGTTTTTGCTGGATTATTGATCGAATAAATGCCGCCTGAGTGAGTTTAAGAAACGTCTTTCAAAAACATTAAATATTCTTACGACCCCAAATTTTTTAACCGTAGTGTGCATGTGTCTATAGGTATAACTGAGCTCTACCAACCCAGGAGATGCTGGTTATGAAACTGGTTTTAAAATTTGCAAAAACATCTGCATGTCCCAGTCGGAGAGCAGAGAGTCGATCTCATTTTCTGCACATTGGGATATTTCATGCTGTTTTTGCATAAAATAGGTACAGGCTTGAGTGTAGGGTTGTTTGTTGATGTAATAAGAAAAGGAAAAAAAACACAAAATGTACCTGAAAGGGTCACTATCTGTGATGCCTCTCCGGCCCAGCCAGAAACCCTGCCGGGTTTGTACCCACAGGGAATCGAATTTCATATCTTTTAACTTTCACTCTTCAGAAAACACAAGGAGATTGACAAGGACATATATGAAATGTAAACAAATTGCAACACAAGCATCACTTGTCACTGAGTGCAATGACATCCACGACAGCATGCAGGAATCATATGACATGCCGATGGAGCAGCCTGTATGTGCACAGATTAGCTGTTCAGTCTAACCAGAGAAAAGGTCATTCTTATTCTGAGAGACATTATTGTGTCAATATTACATATACGACAAAAATCATGATACTAAAATACACTATGGGCCCTACTGTATCTTGCACCCAGCGCAATTGACTTTGTACACCGACGCATGTATCATTCCTATTTTCCTCCACAGATGCACGTCGGTAAGTTAGGAAATACACTTGCGCTCCCCAGGGCGGTTCAGCGCAAAGAGGAGGCGTGTTCCAGCACAAACGTTCCTTCATGCTATTTTGCAGGTTTAGAAAACAATTGCGCCACTGACCAGGAAAAAATAGTTTAAAGTCAGTGGCGCATTGCGCATGTTATTCATATGCTATTTTAAGGGCGCATGCTTGGCCATAATCAATGTAGTGTGTGCACAACATACACTTTGATTCTCTCATCTACACAGAAGCAGCAGTTTTCATTTTTGCAAATCATACATTATTACGATAGATAGATAGATAGATTTATTATAAAAGCATACATCTAGCTTACACATTTACCCAAATTATCATACGCCTGTTTAACCGAAGTTAATTTGGGTGGGTTTCTCCATTTCAATGTAACTTCTCTCTTTTACGGCCGTGACGAGAGCGTTGCTCTCCTTGGCTGTGAACCGCTCCTGGCGCGCGCCTGGCAAATCCGCCGTTACCATAGCAATCCGCCATGGAAAAACCGTGTCTGCTCTTAAAGGGAATGTGAGATGACGCTCTGATTGGTTTATTTCACGTTACGCCCAAACCACACCTATGAATAATGAAGCTACTTCAGACCAACCCCTTTTAGATTTGCGCCTGGCGCAAGAGTCATTTATCCCGCCGGGAAAATAGCAACAGCGCCAAGACCCGCCCACAAAGTTACTTGCGCTTTGACACTTGCGTTTCAGATCGTTAAAATAGGGCCCTATATATGAAGAGTTCAGATGCAAAAGCCTCTAAGTGCCATCTGAAATTTTCTTCTAGAATGATCATTTTTATAAAGCTTGTGTATTTAAGTTCAATAATTTCACTTAAATGGCAATGCAAATAACCTATTAATTGTCATTTAAGTGAAATTACTTAACTTAAATACACAAGCTTTATAAAAATGATCATTCTAGAAGAAAATTTCAGATGGCACTTAGAGGCTTTTGCATCTGAACTCTTCATACTGTATGTATATATATTAATATATATATATATATATATATATATATATATATATATATATATATATATATATATATATATATATATATACATATATATATTTTTTTTTAAATTAAAATTTGTTAATGACTTATATTGTGTGCATGATTTACTTAAAATTTTCTGAAAGTTATCTTGATTAATTGTAAATTAATCCCAAGCTCTGTTTTTTTTTTGTTGTTGTTGTTGTTGTTGTTGTTGTTTTTTTACATTTCCTTGTCTGATCAGGTAAATTTAATACCAGTGTTGCAGTACCACAACTTGACAAGACATGAAAACATAAAAAAATATATATATATATATATAAAAAAACGAACATTAATTAATTTCCTTTTCCTGTGCCATGTTGATTTTTCCCCCCTGCAATTAAGGTACTTGTTTGTCTTTGGAGACGAAGGAAAAGGGAGGTTAGACAGGCCTGAAAAACATCTCATTAAAGACCTGGACAGGAACCACTGAGTCATTCAAAAGAGCTCCAGACTCCAGTTATAACTCCGAACCTTTATCGCATCTCCCTGACAGACTTCCGACACCTTCCTCAGACAAAAATAAGATTTGTGTCAAAAAGAAAAGAAGAGAGAAGTTAATTTTCCAAACGAGCAGTGACTAGCACAGCAGTGAAAGTCAGTACAAAAACTGAGTTTCTCTTTTGATTATTCCTCGGCACACTCAGGGAACATTAGAATAAGAAAGAAAAAGGCGTTAGCAACACATCCATGGGTGTCACTAGACTCTTGTTACTAGGCCATGAGCCCTAACAAAGTAATCATAATCATACTCACATCATTTCTGTGGAACCAAAGTTTTTATTCAGAGATCACGTTGTGAATAGGCAACTTACAGAGGCTGTAGAAAGACTGATTAGTGGCTAGTGGTTAATGGTAAATGAGTAGCTATTTGATATTATAAATTATTGAATAAGGTCATGAATATCTTGTTTCTTGCCCTATGAATTTGATATCTGGGTTTTCATTGGTTAGCTGTGGTCTTATCCACAAAATACTCCAGTTAAATTTGATGATAAGCTTAGGAGCTTAAGAGGTCAAAGGTTACTTAATACACTGTGAAGAAATGTAGATAGATGTGATTATACTGACCTGCAGTAGCCTAGTAGCCATTTGGGGCATTCTACAAAAGATGTGTTCATCATATAGAAGTTCTTGTACACGTTTTATTCTTTCTCTCTATATACATATTCTCTCTACCATTCAAAAGTTTGGGGTCGGTAATATTTATGTTTTTGAAATAAATCTACAGTATTATGCTCACCAGGACTGAATTTCTTTGATCAAGAATATTGTAAAAATTGTGAAATATTGTAATTTGTTTATAATCTTATTATTGTGATGAAACCATTATAATATATGCTCAAAAACATTTCTTATTATTATAATGAAGAAAACCATTGTTCTGCTTAATATTTTTATGGAACACATTTCTTTTCAGGATTCTTTGCTAATGACTTGCTTGACTTAAACGTTTATTATGTAATGTAACATTACAAAAGTGTTTACTATCACATTTTTATCCATTTAATGCATTAATTAAAATCTTACCCAGATAGCAAATTGGTATTGGGCCGAATCTGGTTGAATTTCGGCTGTGAGTTTGGCCCACACACCACATGGAGTTATGGCCCGAGATTGGCCCAAAAGCTACTTGCCGAAAGTAAACCAGATCCATGCCGGAAGCAGACCAAAACTCACTCACAACTTCTTCTATGTCCCCAGAGATCAGCCATAACTGGTCCACAACAGTGCCAGATTCCCCAGATGTCAGCCAGAATCGAGCCAAACTGCCACCACCTTTACTGACCCCAAACTGAACGGTATTGAATTTTTGATTTGACTTAACAGTGTACCTTTAAAAAATATTTAAAAATGTGAGTTATGAAATATTCCATAAAGCTGTCGTAATAGCATAATCATTCTTTCAAGAAGTGAAATTTCCAAGAACAAGTTCAAGTCTGCTCTTTTTCTTCACTATTTTGTTTGCAAAAGGGGATGCGTTGAAATATCAAACTGTTATGATTTTGAATGCAGACATTTCTACATCAAAGCACCTTGTAGTTCTGCAAACTTGAGCATTGAATTAAACTACAAAAGTAACAGTTACCTTTCTGAAGGCTTAAATATATTCCAACATAAACTGAAATAATCAGTTTGGCTTGAGATGACACAATGCAATCCTACAAAAATGTACTTACCTGGAAAAGACCCATTCATAGTACTGTATAGTGTAGTGTAGTGTAGTGTAGTGTAGTGTAGTGTAGTGTAGTGTAGTGTAGTGTAGTGTAGTGTAGTGTAGTATAGTATAGTATAGTATAGTATAGTATAGTATAGTATAGTATAGTATAGTATAGTATAGTCTAGTCTAGTCTAGTCTAGTCTAGTCTAGTCTAGTCTTTTTACAGGGTCGCTGGCAGCCAGTTCCCCAGTACTGATGAAAGGCTAAAAACGTCCCTGGGCGCATGTGACGAAAGAAGACAGACAGAGAAAATGAAGGGATATGTTTAAAGAATGTCTAAATACAGCTTGCGTACTCTCCGGTTGAAAGCCCTCCATCCATTCACGATTGCGAGGAGGGAGATTGCAGTCGGCACATTCACATTTTGGCGTCTGGGACTGTTTGCGGGCACAGAGGATAATTGAGTGTGAGTTAATTCCTATCAAAGCCCATTGGACTGCAACTAATGGACCGAGGGAGATGCCTCAAGGAGCCAGCGCTTTCAATTTCTTTTGTTTATTTAGATGGGAAAATGTTTAGTTTTTAATTAAGTAAATCACTATTATTTGTTCCAGTGTGGTTGGTAATTTGAAGAGATTGCAACCTGACTTGAAATGCAAGCGCTATTGGCTTTGAGAGAGAGAGATAGGGAGTACTGGAGGAGGCTAAAGCGTGTCGTAATGGCCATGAACCCGAGAGAGCTCTTTCCATGCAGTATAGAAACACTCCCTGGGCTTCACTTTGAAGTGTTCCTAAGGTTCTCTCTGAAAACTTGAACTTATTCAAAGGGAGCGCTTCAATGGAGAGTGAAGGTAAAAAAGAGAGGAAAAAAATCAAGGACTCATTGTAATGTCCTAGACCTTTTTAAGTGCAGTAACTGTGTATGTGTGTGTGCGTCTTTTTAAATGTACCTTTCTGTCTTATTTTTACAGATTTGTTTTGTTGGTGAGTGATCGGAGAAGATGGACTTCTTGTATTCACTTGTACTGTCAAGTGCCTGGGTTTTTCACCTTATGGATTTCAAAGGTACATTTTGAAACAGAAAGGCAAAATACAGCTATCTTATTTGCTTTTACCTGATCACACTAATGGAAGCTTGTTTCTAACACTGAATAAAAGGTTCTGACTTTTTTTCTAGCAATTGCCAGTTTTACAGTCAGAAATGCTAGATATAAAATGGCAATTCTGAGAAAAAAGTATTTTTTCCCCTCAGAGTCTGACTTTATAACTCACAATTGTGAGTTTATATCTCAAAATTCGGAGAAAAAAGTCAGAATTGCAAGATAAAATGTCACAATTATCTTTTATTTTATTTTTTATTCCATGACGTAAACAAGCTTCCATGCACATGTATTTAATCTAAACTTTGTAATGAAACCTACAAGTCATTATACCAAATACCTTGTCCATAGCTTTGCAGTTAACAACATAGAATATAGTATATAGTCCTTTATCAAAGCATAAGCGTATGTGTCCAAAGCAGTGTTGGTCAAGTTACTTGGAAAAAGTAATTAGTTACTGATTACTGATTACTTCTCCAAGAAAGTAATCCAGTTACTTTACTGATTACTTATTTTCAAAAGTAATTAGTTACTTTACTAGTTACTTTCAAAAACATGATGCACGTAATGAATACGCTATAAAGCAATAGACCTTTCTGCTTAATTCTATTCTTTCTGCATATTCCATCATCTAAAATTGAATCAAATGAAACATTCTTTTTTAAAACTTGTTTTATTAGTTTCAGTATTTTAACTTTATGCACTTTGCATCAATGACTCACTCATTAAGATGGTCGCCTGCCGCCTCCTACTGGCGGTTTATAAATATTATTTCTATGCACAAATAATATTTCTTATTTGTATATTCAAAAAATATTTTAAATAATCTCATTACATTATTTAATGCAGTTTATTTGATTGGTAACAGCCCTTTAGCATCTTATTATTCTATTGTAATTTATTGATCAAATTTAAGAATTTTAAATGAAAGATGAAGCAAACGATTAGGGAAAAATGCCCTTTAAAGGTCATTTTAAAAGGTTCAAATATCATAAATATGCCGATTTATATATGTTAAAGCTGACTGAACTGATGAGAATACTGATTCGGAATAAATTATATTTACAACACACACACTAAAAAAAAAAAAAAAAAAAATCCTGTTCTAACAAACGTTTTTACTCGGACAAGTGAATGACCGACCGAAGGACAAATGAAAAGGCTTAAATGTTGAGCCCTGGTATATATTTTTTATTATTATTCATTTATTTACCCATAAACCTGTCTTTAGGAAGCCATAAGTTACAGTGGCAAGAATAACTTTGTGAAACCTTTGGGGATGGTGGACAGGGTTTACATAAAGACAGGAGTTTGCCTTAATCTAGTTGATCATTCATTTCTTTTCTTTTATTCCACAGCTGATGTGTGCAGTTTGTTATTGCTTGCATTAAATTTTCTCTTGTTTTGTTTTTTAATTGCAGTCTTTTTCTTCTTCCATTCATGCTTATCAGCTCTATGCAATCTTAAGCTTTTCTTGGTTCAGCTGCACACAGTCTGAAAAGGTTTTTTGGCAATTTGCTAAAATAAAAGACCCATTCTAAGAGCTGTTGACTTTTCTACCTTGGGAAAGAACGTTAAACGAACAACTTAAAAAGGCATAACAAATCATGACATAAGACTGACATCACTCACAACGTACCAATGCATTATCCCTCATGAACAAATATAACGTCTCAGGTTACGACTGTAACCATAGTTCCCTGAGAAAGGGAACGAGACGATGCGTCGATAACGCTTTGGGAACGCCCCTGGCGTGAATGCGTCTGAAGCATCTATGTCAACTAGTCCAATGGAATGAATGAAATGCGCGTCACGGGCGGGTGACGTCATGACCAGGAAGCTATAAAAGCGCATCCGGTGAAACCGGCTTTAGCTTCGAAATTTGCCGAAGCAAGTCGATTACAGGAATGCAGGAAGTATGGCAGGGCGACGCATCGTCTCGTTCCCTTTCTCAGGGAACTATGGTTACAGTCGTAACCTGAGACGTTCCCTTTCGAGGGAACTCGCGATGCGTCGATAACGCTTTGGGAACGAGAATACCCAAGCCGCCAGAATTCCAAATGCCTGCGTGTAAGCCTGTTGTCAAAAAACCCACACTAAGCACTGAGCACCTGAGACCCTGGGGCAGCATCCAGGTCCAGGCTATAGAATCTGACAAATGTGAGCGGAGAAGACCAACCCGCCGCATCACAAACGTCTTGGAGGGACACTCCAGATATTAAGGCTTTAGAGGCCGCCATACTTCTAGTGGAATGAGCTCTGACCGCCAAAGGACAGGGCTGGCCAGAGGACTCATAGGTAAGAGAAATAGCCTCGACTATCCACTTACTAACTGTCTGCTTAGAAGCCGGACAACCTCTCTTGGATGATCCAAAACAGACAAACAATTGATCGGACTTCCTCCATGGAGAAGACCGATGAACATAAGTATCCAATGCTCGCACTGGACACAACAAGTTCAGCTTTTCCTGGCCCGGAGAAGTAAAAGGTGGAGGACAGAAAGCCTGAAGCACAATAGGCCTCGGAATAATGGTTGGCACCTTAGGGACATAACCCTGTTTAGGATACAAGAATGCCTTGACCATTCCCGGTGCGAATTCAAGGCAGGTGGGAGAAACCGAAAGGGCCTGAAGATCTCCGACTCTCTTGAGGGACGAAATGGCTAGAAGAAAAATAGTCTTGAAAGTCAGAAATTTCTCTGAGACCGACTCTAAGGGCTCAAACGGAGCCCCCGATAGGCCCTCCAGTACCAACGCCAAGTCCCAAGCCGGCATCCTAGTGCGTGTTACAGGCCTTAGCCTCAGGGTGCCACGAAGGAAACGAGTAATCAGGGGGTCTCGACCCAACGATACACCACCCACCGGGACGTGGAAGGCCGCAATGGCTGCCACGTATACTTTTAAGGTGGATGGACATAAACCTGACGCAAAGCGATCCTGCAGAAACTCCAGTACTGTGTTTACTGAACAGTTAACCGGGTCCCACTGACGCTGGTGACACCAAGTAGTGAAGACTCTCCATTTCAAAGAGTACAATTTCCTCGTAGCGGGAGCTCTGGAGCTTAGAATGGTCTCAACAACCTCGGTTGAAAGACCACTCTCTATGAGTTGGGCCCCCTCAGAGGCCAAACCCAAAGTTTCCAAATCTCTGGTCGGGGGTGGAATATTGTGCCCCCGGCCTGAGACAGAAGGTCTCTCCTGATCGGTAACTCCAAGGGAGGACCGTCTAGTAGATGAATCAGGTCCGCAAACCAGATTCGACTTGGCCAACGTGGTGCTACTAGCAATAGGCTTATTCCGTGCTGACGAACTCTCTCCAGAACTCCTGGGAGCAGAGCAACAGGGGGAAAGGCGTACAGACGTAGCCTCGGCCACGTCTGCACCATAGCATCCAGCCCCAGGGGGGCTGGGTGGGTAAGGGAGAACCAGAGTGGACAGTGCGTCGTATGCTGAGACGCGAACAGATCCACTTCGGCCTTGCCGTAAAACTCCCAAATCTTCTCCACCACCTCGGGGTGAAGTCTCCAGTCCCCTGGCCTCAGCTCCTGCCTCGACAGGACGTCTGCTCCGATATTCTGGCCCCCTGGAATATACACTGCCCTCAGAGAGAGTATCTTCCCCAGGGACCATAGGAGGATCTGGTGTGCCAACTTGCATAGTGGACGCGACCGCAGACCCCCCTGACGATTTATATAAGAGACCACCGATGTGTTGTCTGTCCGGACAAGCACATGGTGATCCCTCAGGTCTGGGAGAAAATGTCTCAACGCGTTGAAAACAGCCAACATCTCCAGGCAATTTATGTGCCAAGAGAGATGATGACTCCTCCACAGACCCTGAGCTGAGCGGCCTTCCATTACCGCTCCCCAGCCGGTGAGGGAAGCATCTGTCGAGATAGCAACTCGATGGCAAAGAGCTCCCAACACCGGACCCTGGGACAGGAACCAAAGTTTCTTCCATATAACCAAAGCGCGGAGACACCGCCGCGTGACCTTGATCATACGAAGCTGGTTTCCCCTCGGGGAAAACCCTCTGGTCCTGAGCCACCACTGCAAAGGTCTCATGTACAGCAGGCCAAAAGGTATCACGTTGGACGCCGCTGCCATGAGCCCTAACAGTCTCTCGAACTGCTTCACAGTGCGTGACTGACCTAGCTTTAGCTCTTTTATGGCTGTTAGGATAGCAGCTACACGAACGGGCGATAGATTGGCTCGCATCGTGACTGAATCCCATACCACACCCAGAAAAGTGGTCCTCTGTAATGGAGATAGCACACTCTTCTTGGCGTTGAGCCTCAACCCCAATTTCCGCATATGTGCGAGGACGACATCTCGATGCCGAACCGCTAACTGTTCTGATTCCGCTAGAACCAGCCAGTCGTCTATGTAATTCAGAATACGTATGCCCTGCAGCCTGAGCGGGGCCAGAGCTGCATCTACGCACTTCGTGAATGTGCGGGGTGATAAAGCTAGACCGAATGGAAGAACCCGATACTGGTATTCTTTGCCCCCGAAAGAAAACCTCAGGAACTTCCTGTGCTGAGGGAGGATGGAGACATGGAAGTAAGCGTCTTTCATATCTATTGTGACAAACCAGTCCTCGGATCTGATTTGAGTCACGATCTGTTTGAGTGTCAGCATCTTGAACTTGAGTTTTTGAACTGTACGATTCAACAGACGAAGATCTAAAATGGGACGCAACCCCCCATCCTTTTTTGGAACGATGAAATAGCGGCTGTAAAAACCCGATTCTCTGTCGGGTGAAAACACCTGCTCTATAGCTTCTTTCGCCAGAAGAGCTTTCACCTCCTGTTCCATCACCAGAGCCTGCTCGGGGTGTACCAGCGTGGGCACCACCCCGTTGTAGCGAGGAGGACGCAAACCGAACTGGATTCTGTATCCTTTCTCTACTATATGCAGGACCCATTGAGAAATATTTGGCAGATTCTTCCACTCTGTCAGAAAATCTACTAAGGGAACCAGCCTCTCGAGGCTGGCCTCTGGTGTAATTGAGACACTCGGCCCGGGGGCCCGAAACATATCGGCAGGAACCACCCGAACTGAATGTTTTTGAACCCCCCTCAGAAGGTTCATATCTGACGCAATGTCGAGTTGACATTGCACCAGACGATCGCTGGGAACCACTGCGCCCCGAGACCAAGGGTGCGGGGTTGGCAGAATGGCTCCCTGAGGACACCGAGGTGGAGCGGACACCGTATGCTGAGGTGTGATCCGCTCCACCCCGGGTGGGGCTGCCCTCATGGGTCTGACTCCATAGGAGTCAGGACCTTTTCTTTTGAGCCGAAGACTTCTTAGCCTGAAGGACGGTCCTCAGATCCGGCTTCTGCTTTGAAGGCTTCGGCTGAGAGTGCTGCGTCTGTTTCCAGTGTTTTTGTGGCGGAGCACGAGACGCAACACTCTCTTTCTGTTGTGCTCTGTATGAGGAGCTTGACGGCTGGGACTGCTCACGCCCAGCAGCCCCAGGGGGTTGGACACGGCGAGGGAGAAATTTTTTAAATGCCTCTGACTGTTTCTTAGCCTCCTGGAATCTTTCCACAACCGAATTAACAGCCTCACCAAAGAGACCAGAGGGATCAATAGGTGCATCTAACAGAAAAGCACGATCTTTTTCTTTTATTTCTGCCAGATTTAACCAAAGATGCCTCTCAGTGGCTACAAGGGCTGCCATAGACCGCCCAATTGCTCTGGCGGTCTCCTTAGTAGCCCTGAGAGACAAATCAGTGGCCCGACGAAGTTCTCGAACCTCATCGGGCCCCACCCCCTCGTTTCTGTCCAAATCCCCCAGCAGATCAGCCTGATAAGCCTGGAGCACTGCCATAGTGTGTAGACATGCTCCAGCCTGACCTGCTGCCGTATATGCTTTGCCCACGAGAGATGATGTAGTTTTCAGAGGCTTTGTGGGCAAAGCTGAGGCCTTCAGGGACGATGCTGAACCAGGCGACAGATAGCTCGCGAGCGTCTGTTCAGCCTGTGGCATCGACCCATAACCATATTCTCTCAGCCCCCTAATATCTGAATAAACGTGAACATGGGGACTATAGAGACGAGAGGAATATGGTTTATTCCAAGATCTGGACAGCTCACTGTGCAGATCTGGAAAAAATGGAAGGCCTCGTGGTGGAAGTGATTTAATAGATGGAAGGAAACGCTCATCTAGTTTGCTTTTAGGACGAGCGTCCCTTTTCTCGGCTGGCCATTCAATATTCAACTTTTCAACAGCACGAGTAATCACATCCACCAACTCCTCATACGCTGGAGAAGAGGACTGTGAATCCTCTTCCCTTATTGTGCTTTTACTTTTTTCACTGTCAATGCTCAGCACATCCAACTCCTCAGAGCTGGAGCACTGAAGCATTGGGCTCTCTTCCCGGGCGGAAGAAGCCGCAGCGCGGGCTTCCGACACCGGGGAGAGAGCGCTGGATCCCCCAGGACAGGAAGGAGATAAGGTCCTCGGACCCGTCTCCAACCCTTCTGAGAGATCCTTTTGCGATCCCCAGGAATGCATTCTCCGCGCTGCCTCGGCAGACGCGGGTCCCGCACCCTGAGGATCGCGAGGCCGACCACTTTCCTCAAAAAGTGACAGCCGGGAGCGGAGCGTGCGGAGAGGAAGCCGCTCGCAATGCTGGCAGTCAGCCCCCTCGAAGGCTGACACCGCATGCTCCACTCCCAAACAAATGACACAAAGCTCGTGTGTATCCCCACCCGTTAAATAACGCGGGCAAGGAGGAACACAGAGCTTGAACATTTGCTTTTCCATTTCAATAGACAGACAACAGTAAATAAGACAGACAGAGTTACACAGATCGCTTGCTGAGGCAACAGAAGCTAAAGCCGGTTTCACCGGATGCGCTTTTATAGCTTCCTGGTCATGACGTCACCCGCCCGTGACGCGCATTTCATTCATTCCATTGGACTAGTTGACATAGATGCTTCAGACGCATTCACGCCAGGGGCGTTCCCAAAGCGTTATCGACGCATCGCGAGTTCCCTCGAAAGGGAACGTCTGATGTTTGCACGTGCATACAGTTTACCATTACGGCATCGTTCATGAATAAACATAACGTCTGAACACGGACAAACGGTTCGTGTTGACGCGTCAAAATTCACGCGTTTCGTTTAAAGACTTTGAACGCGATCGCTTGCCATAGTGTTTACCACTGACTTCACGGCGCTCATGACAGTCACTCACGAGTCACGGCTCACGTCGCGAGACAGTCTCGCAGTATAACGCAGTAACGCACCTTGCTTACGGGGAAGTAACAGTAATCTAATTACTGTTTTTGCAATTGTAATCCCTTACTTTACTCGTTACTTGAAAAAAGTAATCGGATTACTGTAACGCCTTACTTCTAACGCGTTACTGCCCATCAGTGGTCCAAAGGTACAAATACAAAAAAGTTTGGCAAAATTGGGAGAAGCAATTTTTTCTTTCAAAAAAAGAAACTGCTTTTCCATTGACATTGTATTAGCCTTAAACTAAACTACACTTTCAAAAATGTTACATGGTATTAACAGATTCACAGAAACATTCACAGATCCTGAAATGTATGTGGGTTAAAAGTGACATCCGTTTTCCCCCTTAGACTTTTAAAGTAGGGGAGAGCAGTGGCGAAAGTACCATTTTTCAGAAAAAAAAAAAAATTTAAAAGATGATGTTTTAGACAGAGATATATTTTTAGAAATAGAAATAGAATAGAAGATAGAACAACTTCAGTATAATTTCACTTTGAACTTAAGACTGCTCATGTTACTTTCGACCCTGTCATTTGGGACGAAAGTAACACACAGGTGGGTCAAAAGTAACACAACAAAACAAGCTAGATTTTTTTTTTTGTGTTACTCTTGTTTTTTTTGTTTTGTTTATTAGCCTAAATATACCAGAGTATGACCTTGTTAACATGTAACTGCCAACATATTTTGGCCTTTATCTTTACAAAAATTGCTAATTTACATTTTCAATTCAAATTTCAGTTTCATCAAATGTTTCAAAAGTAGTGATGTAGTACTCGAGTCCGGTCTCGAGACCGATTTCTGCTTTCTCGGACTCGACTTGGACTTGTTCCTTCAAAGACTCGGTCTTGACTCGGACTCGACCCTTCAAAGACTCGGTCTTGACTCGGACTTGTTCCTTCAAAGACTCGGTCTTGACTCGGACTCGGCATAGGCGGTCTCGTCCCCATCACTAGTCCACTAGAATACATACCACTAGAAATTTTTTATTTGCTCTGCATGTCCTAACTATGATTAAAAAAGTCAGGGTGGGCTTAACATGTTGATGACAGAGCAGCACTGTTGAAGCAGTTTAGAAAAATAGGCAGAAGATGATGCATGTGGTAGGAATTTTTTTAATGATAGATAAAACATAGTGCATATTAAGACGTTAAGACCGCTCCTCTAAACAATTCCCAATCTAGCTTAGTCTGTAGGCCTAACTGTTGATTATTAACTGGGGTGATATTAAATCATGAATATGAAAACTGACATGTTTTTATGGTCTTGGTCTCGACTCCTAAAGACTCGGTCTCGACTCGGACTTGCTTCCTCAAAGACTCGGTCTTGACTCGGACTCGACTGAATTTGAAAACCAACGGACTCGGTCTCGACTCGGACTCGACCCTTCAAAGACTCAGTCTTGACTCGGACTCGGCATAGGCGGTCTCGTCCCCATCACTGTTCAAAAGTAACCCAACAGTACAAACTTGAATTGTTTGTCAGTCCATTTTATAAAATTTTATTAAATTAGCATAATATAAATTCTCAACATAATGTAACAATAGTCATGTTTCCATCCAGCTGTTTTTATGCATACATTTAAAATGTGCATAAAAACATCTGGATGGAAACCCTGCAAATTCATAGGTGGAGGTGGAAAAGCTATAAGGTATGGCTAAAACCTAAATGTGACTAGGGTAAATGGAAACAGATTGAGTGAAAAAAACGGTGACACAGAAATCAGCTGATTTAAATGTGACTTAAGCTTTAAACGCCCTCTCATAAACATCTGGCTGAATCAGACCTCTGTCTGTCTTACTGACCCTCACTCTTGCCCTATTCTGTTGGTATAATATGACACAAACATGTTTTAATAAATGCTGCAACACACAGATTGTCACCACATTAGCAGCGGGACAAAAGAAACACTTGTTTTCACTGTAGCAGGACAAAAACTTTCGTCCCGACAGGAACTCCTGACATTTAAACCTGATTTACATTTATACTGAAAAACTCTGACATGGAAAACTTCTGGATGTGTCACACAGCACTAAATAACCTGTAGATTGATCATTACTGTGTGACACATGAAACGAAAAACACAACTTGTAATTAGAAAAAAGTATATTTTTTAATTGATATTTTTTACATTTTCTTATTTTTATTTTATTTTATCATTATCAGGAAGTGTTGTTGCTGTTTTACCTTTTCACCTCAACTTTTTTCCTGTGCAATCCAATTAAAAAAAATCAGTGCAAAAATAACAAAATATATCCTAAAGGGGTCATATAATGGTACATGCACTTTTACAAGTTGATTGTACTGAAATGTGTGTTGGCAGTGCCTGTACACAACCATCATAAAATGATAAAAATCCATCCAGTGGTTTTTTTTTTATCTCCTTATATGTTTTCCAATCTCTAAAATCAAGCTGTTCGACCGTGACGTCACACGGTCGGACGCCCCTCCCACGATTTGTGATTGACAGCAGCGTTTCAACACAGTCCCGCCTTCGCTCGTGAGCGAGCTGTCAATCATCATAGTCCGCGCGTCATTGTTGATACTCACTGGTGTCCTGTTCTTGGGTGCAATAAGGAATCATGTTTGCGCGAATCATTTCACACACCAGACTGCTTTATAAACGAGGGTCAGTATAAAGCTGGATTTGCTAAGAAGCTGCTCCTGAAAAAAGGATCGGCAACTATTCGTGTTCCTGCTGCACCTCCAGAAAAACTGAAGTGAGTGTAACGTTTTATTAACCTTTATATTAATCTTTATATTAATCTTTGCAAATCGCTTGCTGCACGCTTCACGATGAATGCAGCTATTTTTACACTCAGGGCACATTACGGCATGTTTTCTATGTATGACGTTCTCAATATAATTCATAATCCCACGTTTATAATGAACAACGCGGTATGGTTATTGTGTTATTATTTCAAACGGTGTACGCACAGAACAGAGGGGCGGGGTGAGCAAAGCTCATTATCATTTAAAGACACATGCACTTAAACGGCGTGTTGAAAACAGAGCTGTTTTTGACCAGGTAAAATGAGTGTTTTCTTACAATACTAATGAGAATTTTTAATGAAAGTATATTACAAACTTTTAATTTAGACCCTAAAGAATCACATTAGCTTGTACAAAAATGTCATTATATGACCCCTTTAATAAAAATCTAACTTTTATTCCAGGTTGCGTGTCTAGTGCTTTTTTACAAAGATAAACAAAAAGTATTGAAGTGGAACACTAATTACAAATAATATTGTTATTATTATTATTTAATTCTAATGCTAAAACTCTGTTCTGTAAGACAATTACTTTACACTTAAAATTGTTTGTCACTGTTGGGCAGAAACCTTGTATCTCCATATTTCATCATAAATTACTACTATTGGTCACCCTTTACGTCTGTCTGTGGATTTTGCAAATATTTAACCAATGAAAAGTTTTAAAAACAGCTTGTGACTTAACCTTGTAACTCCATTGACTCCTTAAACTGTCGGTCAAACCTCATAACTCCACCCACTTCTTGAATCTTGAATGAAGTGCTGCTCGCAGTTTGGAGGGTCACTGCTTGTTTGCAAAGCAACAGTAAATAAAGAACTGGTTGTTTGAATAAGAATGGCGTTTTCTTAATCAAGAAACAATATAAAAGTAATTTTTTAATGTATTTGAGGAGCGAAGAACAGTGTTTTAGTCTTGCCATCGAGTCATCATAGGCAATACTGTCTTAACCTGCGCATAACACTTCATCTTTGAGATTTTGGCCAACTGACAGAAAAAATGGAGTGCTTGCAAAGCTACAGCTACAATAAAGTTCATAACCTGATGTTGAAAACGTAATGCGATGCACTTACTGCCGTAGATGCGGCCGTTCTAATCACGGACACAAACAGACATCCGCTGATCAAAAGCTTCATTTGAGCTTGATTTTGTTAATAAAATAATTACACATGCAAGTATATGATCATTCATAAAGTCACAATATCAACTTGACAACACTGTTTAATTATTTGTAAAAATACAGTCTTGGTTTCCTTCTGACAGGTCGGAGTTGGTGGGCCCAAAAATGTTTTTGCCTATGTCACAATTATATATATACTGTATATATATAAGCATTTTTGTCATACAGTAGGTGGAATTCTTTTATAAGATGTCCTCAAAAAGTTCCTGCCAGCCACACTGAATGTGTATCTAGCCAATTTGGCCCACGATCAAATGTTCAAATCTTCTATTTTCAAAGCTATATGCGGTAAATGCTCCCTCACCGGTTCTGCATCTGAATAAAAAAAATGGCCACGGAAATTTACTGTAATGATTGCTTTTTCCCTTTCTGCCTCCATATACACAATTTGCGAGTCTAACACCACATGACACAGCGTGGAGCTACAACTTGCCTTCATCCTCCTCGGTCTGAGAAGCTTTTGACACAGAATACCAGGCCTTCCTCCTTCTATTCACCATCCTGCTGTTAGCTTTTAGCTCCAACAATCAAGGCTTCAACAATCAAGTTTAGTGGAGTTGAAATTGGTTATCCGTGTACTGTATGCCAAAGCTCAATTTGCACTGGATGGTAGCATATGTTGTTGCATGGCACCAAGGAAATAATCTGCTGTGTGTGCAACATTCGTGTCATTATACAGGAGTGGTAGTCTGTATGTCTGTGTTTGTGTGTTTGGATGCATCTTGTGTATTATAAGACAAGAGGATATAAAGAAAAATAATAAATAGCATTTTTATGAAGAATGATGGAAGAAGAGTAAAGAAAATACATTTAAATTCATTTATTTTAAACCAAAAATGAAAACCAAATGTGTAAAGCATTTTTAAAACCACAGAGTATAGACGGAAGTGCTGTACAATAATAATAATAAAAAAAAATACAAATAAGATAGTATACAGTACATAAATAAAATACCTTATTAGAGAAAGAGATTAAAGGAACACTCCACCGTTTTTTGAAATAGGGCTTATTCACCTTCTTTCCTACATTTAGATAGGTGGGCAAATGCATTTTTGTGTCAGTGCATGCATTGTTTTAGTTTGACAGGGTCGGCGCTAGCTTAGCTTAGCATAATGAATGGAATCCTTTGTTGCCAGCTAGCATGTCCTGAGTAAAAGTGATATATATATAAAAAAAAAAAACCCACCTAATTACTTCTTGTGGCCTGCATATTCACAACAAGTACAAATAGCGATGCAGATTAACACTAGGTGATTTCCTATGCAGATATTGACTTGGGACTATATTAGGGGGAAGCACAGGCGAAGCACTGCTACTTGGGCGCAGATATATCACACCCAAGTAGCAGTGCTTCGCCTGTGCTTCCCCCTAATATAGTCCTTAATATATAAGTCAATATCTGCCTAGGAAATCGCCTAGTGTTAATCTGCATCACTATTTGTACTTGTTGTGAATACGCAGGCCATAAGAAGTAATTAGGTGGGTTTTTTTTTATCACTTTTACTCAGGACATGCTAGCTGGCAACAAAGGATTCCATTCATTATGCTAAGCCAAGCTAGCGCCGACCCTGTCAAACTAAAACAATGCATGCACTGAGACAAAAACGCATTTGCCCACCTATCTAAATGTAGGAAAGAAAGTGAATAAGCCCTATTTCATAAAACGGTGGAGTGTTCCTTTAAAGGAATAAAATACACCACAAATACTTCTCAAACCTAATGATCATTAAAATAGTGAAGGCCTCATCAAAACATTTGATTTAAATGTTTTAGCTGCAACTGGCGATGTAATGTGACTATAATTTAAATCATTATAAAGATTTTTTTTGGTTTCAATTTCTATTCGCTGTGTATCTCTGCCCACTGTGAATTTAATTGGTACAAAATTCAAACTTCTAATTGGCTGTGATTGTCATGTTGCTCAGTAATTACACTCTTATATTTGTAGATGACCATTTATTGTTGCTGAAAACTTTGTCATGCTTGGTTTTCGCAACTGAAAACTGCTGAAGCTCTGCATATTGAAAACCACAGAAGTAGTTTATAAAAAAAAGGTGTCAGTATTTGCTTTGTAAATATAATTAGAAATCCAATTGTTTGCTTCTAACTGCAACCTTTTTAATACTGTATGCAATGTGCAACAATCTTTATAGCGAAGGAGATTGCATGAGATTGCAGTATGTGAAATATGAGACACTGCTAGTGGCTCAGTGGCTCAACCATAAGTTTATCAAGTGACGAGAGTGTGTTTATCAAGTGACGAGAGTGTGTTTTGTATTCACTGTAGTCACTTGGACTATCTTAACAAAGTCTTTTCTAACTTTTCTGGGGTGGCAGATATCGATTACATAGAAGCCTATGGAGGAGTGAGCCAGCTCTCCTATAAATAAAATATCTTAATTTGTGTTCCGAAGATGAACGAAGGTCTTACGGGGTTGGAACAATATGAGGGTGAATGATTACTGACAGAATTTGGACTAACCCTTTAAACCACCTGTGTTTTCGTCTATGCATAACTTTATATGTATGACTCAAATGTCAATCTAAAGCGGGCATTCACTCTGGAATCAGATGGAGATATGAGCAAAAATGTGTTTTTTTTCTTTGTTCTAGACTTTGAAATCTCATTCTGTTATATCCCCTTTGAGTCATTGAATGAAAAACACACAGGTTGTGATTAAAATCTCAAAGTGGTGTTTATTTAGACTTTAAAAAGAGCAGAATAGTGCTTTGTTGTACATCGCTTTGCGTTGATACTTTCTGTTCCAGAGCTGTAGTTTAGAGTTGCCCGCTATATAGACTAAAAGTCAGATTCAATGCTGCAGCCTAATCCCATGTCATTTTCTTGTTTAAATAAGACGTCAACGTGCCGCATCAGGAGTCGGAATCAGACCGGTGTGCGTGTTTGACATGTCTTTCCTCTCCTATCGCTGCTTCCCAGGCAGTGCGACTTCTCAGCGCACGAGTACGGCTGGCTGCAGCATTTAAATGTGCCATGCTGATTATCTTGCCGCTGTGTTTACGTATTCATTTATGTAAACATTATGCTAATGTGTTTTTCGGCTTGTCGCTTGTGTCCAATCGTGCCCTTCAAGTTTGACGTGAGGTGACTGATGCAGCCTTGATGTGAAGTTGCAGCTTCTGTCGTTCGGGTTTCTGAGAGCAGTGAAGTGCGCCCAGATGCACTGGATACTTGTCATTGGCTCAAAAGAGGTGCCGGGGTTTGAAAAGTCTCGCTCGTGCTCTCGTGAGTGGCCTTTCAAGAAAATGCGTCCTAAAATAACTGACCCTTTTGTGCACGCTACATTTGCTTTAACACACTAAAGAGTGTCCGAGTAATCATGGTCTCTAAGAGGTCTTTGAAGGCTGGCTTCACGATCGGATCAGAGAAGGCGGATAAAAGTATGACGCCGCCTTCATAACAAGTACGCCTGGGGCTCTTGAAATGTGTGAATGCCTTCTACCTAGCGTTTATATCACTTTAAAGGAATAGCTCACCAAAAAAACAAAGGCCGCTCTTGCTATTCAACCATTCATAGTGAGTTTTCAAGTTCCAAAAAGGCCAACAAAAAAAAAACACTGGTATACACTCTTAAAAATAAAGGTTGCCATTTAAGATCCATTTTGGGTTTCCCAAAGAACCTTTTGGTGAAAAGTTCTTAAAATGTCCATTTACATTTGGCATCGATGGCTCCATGAAGAACCTTTAACATCAATGGAAATTTCTATTAGCCAAAAGACTCTTTATATTGGAAAAAAAAAATCCATAAATAATGGATCACTGTGAGAGTATAAGAATAATTGAATGTTCCCCAAATAATCTTTTAGTAAACAAATCTTAAAATATGTAGATATTTTTTTTTTTTAATTTTGAAGGACATTTTAATAATCTAAAGAACATTTAGTACAATGGAAAGGTCCCATGTATGGTAAAGGTTCTTCGTGGAACCATAGATGCCTGTTTTTAGAACCTTTATTTTTAAGAGTTAATCTGAAACCAAATAATAGCTTTGCATGAGAAACAAATAGAAATATATATTTTATTCAAGTTTCTTCACGTATTCAATGTGTTTTCCCCCATTTAGTAAAAGTCAAGAGGGTCCAATGTTGTTTGGACTACATTTACTTTCAAAAGTATAATCTTTTGTGAAGAATGTAAGTCATACAGGTTTGGAAAGAGGTGAGTAAATGATGACAGAATTTTCTTTTTTAGCTAAACTAGTTCTTTGAGTTGTTATTCATTGATAATGGTGACAAAAATCCCAGAATCCCACACTATTCCTTTAAATCTCAAACCACTATTGAATATCACATTCTTTTAATTAGGTACGATCTCCCACGCTGAGTTTCCACAATCGCATGCCTGATGTTACACAACGGGGTCGTCGGAGAGTCATCGTCAGTGTTATGTCCTGTTAAATCATGTTTATGACAGGTACAAGCTGACTCCATTCGAAAGAATGATCAGCAGATGGGTGTCACACAAATCATAATGCCACAGCCCAAGTGGTGAGGAAATAGGCGCCTTTTTGTAGCCCAGCCATTATTCTTCTGGGTGGATATTAGCCGTAGGTGTATTGACAGCTGAGAAAACAGCAAGGGGATTTGAGATCTCTTCATACCTTCATTTTTCCCTGCTCTCCTTCTCACTGAGGAGAGATTTAATTCTCTGTAATTACTTTATTGACTCATTTGCAGAGCTGAATTGGCTCCAATCTGTCGTCAATAAAACACAGAGATGAGGAACAGCACAGTAATGCTTAAGTACAAGATCATAGTGGGAGGCAAATTTTTCTTCAATGGGGAAAGTGTCATGGCAGCCCTGGTAAATCAGCATCTAGATGTGACAACCTTACAGAAAGCATAACATTATTTATGGTACTCTTAATCAGAAGATTATGGTAATCTTATGCAAAACTATTGAGCAAATTCACTAAACAGTTGGACCAAATTTAAGATATTTTGGTATAAAAACCAGTGTCCTATTCTCTTTCAACCTGCAAACCATGTTTATTTATTTGCTAAAGTATTTTTTTATTCACATTTGACTCTTGGCATATATACAAAAGGAAAAATTTTCCCTAGATAAGGACAAATGAGAAATAATGCCTCATTGTATTTCAGGCTTTAGTTATCAACTGGAATTCAACGAAAACTTCTATAACATACAGCCATATAATTATGATTTGAATATTGGTGGAATACGTGAATGATGTATGTCTCAAATAAAAATCTAAAAATAATTTACTGAAGCATTATACAGTAGTAATCTGAATTTTTTTAATATGACACAGGGCTCAACGCTATAAGGATTTTTTTTTCTTTTTTACTTGCCCTGCAAAAATTCACTGGCCCTACAACAGATAAAGTAATAAATAAGTAAAATCAATTAAAATAGGTCTAGTTATTGTTTTCATTCTTTTTTACTCATAACCGTAAGGTTATGACTCCAAAAACTACTAGCCTAACTCAAATCAATTCAACTCAATTAAAAAAGTGATACAGACAAATAAACTAAGTAACATTAATGAAATAAGAACAAATAAACACAATTATGGGCAATAGCACAAATAATTACAATAGAACAAATAAACAGTGCTTTTCAGGTTTTTCAGGAAGGTCTAACAATAGTTTTCAGGTAGAAATTGAATAATCAAATGTAAAATAGCACTGCATAATCTTCACTGGATAAATTAAATACAGATTAATCCTTATTAAAGTTACAAAAGTTAGTCAGTGAGTGAGTGAGTGATGTTTTTGTCTTTTGTTGTTTGATTAACATTAAAAACAGACAGTAGCATGTTTATTAGGCTGCTGTCACTTTAAGAGCCACATGGATCCAATATACTGTTACACAAGCCTTTTATATCAACTGTTTACATTCACTTAAAACATAACCGACTATGTTGATGAGGATACTCGGTAATATTGACATTTTGATATAATTATGTGCAAATATGTCTGTTCAAGCGCAAGAAGGTGCGAAAGAGAACTCAATTCGGTACTCGCTGTGTTAGAAGATTTGTGTGTGCGACACACATTCGAAGCACGCGCCAGAGAACGCATACAAAACGTCTTACACAGCGAGTACCGAAACGAGTTCTCTTTCACGTCACGATTTTTTTGTGAATTTGGAGGCAAAGCTCACTATCACTGTTAGTTAAGCCAGTTAGAAAATATTGTGTACCAGATTTGAACTCACACCGACTATAAGCACAACAGCTCAAGAGTTTTAAGAGATGGAAACTTGAAGGGGCATTAAATTATCTTTGCCATTTCAAACCTTCTGAAGAAAATAAATCTCTTACCACAGTTGTTGACCTCTGATACAATGGCAGAGGATAATTAAAGAAGAGCACTTACTGAGCTCTATTTGGATCCCATTTTTATTGTTGAGAGCTGTTAACTGAAATGAGATTTGAATTGCTCTGGTAAAGCAACCAGGTTTATATGCTTGTGTGACATCATCAAACACTCTATATAGATATTAATGTAGATTTTATATTACTGAGTTATATAATTAAGTATTTAAATAAATATTTCACTATAAAAAAAAACATGCATGGACTTTCAGTGAATCTTTATTTTCTCCTTCAGTCTGAATGAACTGATTAATTAGAATTAATCACATTTTCCAGTTCTGCAAAGTGCTGCGTAGATTACATACAAGTTATAGTCCATTACTGATTGCAGATTAGATGGGTTTGCGGTTGCGGGTGAATTGCGTGAAGGAATTGCAGTGGTTTCGTAAGTTGATGAAATGACAATAAGTAATTAAATAATAAAAATGTAGAACTAAAATAAATAAATAAAAACAAAAAACATTCTAAAAAAAGATTAAATATTTTACCTGCATGTGAGCATTAACTGACATCAGAGAACCGTGAAAATGTATTACATGTAAATATGAAATTACATGAATTTGTGTATTTAAAAAAAGAATAAATAAATTAGGAACAATTTACTGACATTGTGTGAACAATATGTTATCATGCAAAAATAACTGTAGTCTGATTATGAGTATTTTAAAACATAATTTAATCCAATTAGAACTACTTATTTTTTGGAATCTGCTTATTTAACCCAGATTAAATATAACATAACCAATTATATGTATGAGTGAAAGAATCAGTTAGGATTAATCGATTCACTGAAATGAATCGTTCCTTTCAGCGCTACATATTAGATCGAACCAATTCACTAACATGAATCAGACTTTCCAGTGTACTTTTAAGAGAAAGGACCAATTCATTACAATGAAATTGTCCAACAAACCCCTGAACTACTGTCAGTCTAATGAACAGGGAACTGTAAGTTACTGTAGTTTAGTTAGTCAGTCCCTGCAAATATATTTTCATCGTTCAGCAATAGAAGCTTGTGTCGAAAATGAAAGATTTCACCATCCTAACCTTGACTCGCATCAACCCGCCCATTTTCTTCTGTTGTCTTTCTTTTTTTTCTTTTTTGTAGGTGTGTGTGGGCAGCAGGCATTCAAGACAGAGCCACGTAATGTGACGGTCAGGGCGGGGGCCACATCTCTGCTGAAGTGTGAAGTGCTGAGGGCCTCAGGGGCCGTGCAGTGGGTTAAAGATGGGCTGCTCCTGGGACCTCAGAGATCACTGCCTGGCTACCCACGCTACAGCATGACAGGAGACCAGAAGAAAGGTGAGAACTCGGAGGGATGGAAAGAATGACATGCGGTGATTAAAAACAAACGTCTACGAGTTGCTGAAATGTTTGCTGACATGTTGTTAGATGTGCATGAGTGAGCAACTGTCCCCTAAGAGTACAATAATGTGAAACTGTTCTCAAAACAGCTAGAGTAGAAAAAGTTACAGTACATTTAATAAACTTGGCTAAATCAGAGAAAGTATTTATTTATTTACTTACTTGCGCACCATCCGTGCGGACACAAAAATTTGGGCGTAAATCTCACAAAAGCTGCCTCACATTTCATCCCAAAATAAATAAATAAATTAATAAATAAATACATAAATAAAATGTATACATTTGAATATTTCATTACATTTCATAAATATATATTTCATGTGTAATTTTTTTTTAATACATGGTATATGTTTTCAAGTAAAAAAATAATTAATGGTATTATTAATATTTTATTTAGTCTTTTTTTATTTTGTAATCCACAGTGTTGGGGGTAGCGCTTTATAAAGTACCGTAAGTTACGTAATCAGAATACTTTTTTCAAGTAACTAGTAATGCATTACTTTTTAAATGTACAACAAAATAGTTAAGTTACTTTTTTTAATCAAGTGATGCAACTTTGTTTTCTCATGTATTGACTGGCAGCTCTCCTGTCCTCATGTTGAGAGAAATTGTGAGTAAGTGCAGAGGCGTTGTGTGTGAACATAATGAATATTGTAGCTCTAAACTAAATGTGAACATTTACTCATCTCACTGGCAAAAGACAGATTCAGTATTCCACAAAATCAATAAAATAATAATAATAAATGCAAACTCAGAATATTACGCAAACCTGCAGTGATTTTAAATTGCACAAATAGGTTATTATTACAAATAAGCCCAGCCTAGGAGAGAAAACGTAATGCAAAAGTAACATAACTCATTACTTTCCATAAAAAGTAACTGTAACTTAATTAGTTACTCTTTTGAGTAACACAATATTGATACGCATTACTTTTAATGCTCTACACACTATGTACTCAGCCAGTGTATGAACTTTAAAAGGTTTTATTATTATTATTAATATTTATTTTAGTTTGTCATTCAACGTCAGAGTCTGATAGCCCCTCCCCTCCACTACGTAATTAAATTAAAGGTGCGACAGTTGAGTGCATGAAGTGTCCAATAGGGGTGGGGGAAAAAATCGATTCTTAGATGCATCGCGATGCGGGATTTTCAAAAAAAAAATATATATATATTTTTTTAATAACGTAATATTGACGGAACGCAAAAGGTGTAACTCTAAACATAACAGAGTCGCGCACATAACAGAGACTCCTGATGGCTGAGCGCCAAATTCGAACGGCACCCTCTTCGTTAAAAGCTAACGTATGGAAAATTGGCAATTTCATTGTGACCTATTTAATATTTTTTGTATGAGAGATGCTTTCTGTATTGTTTAGTTTTCACATCAATATGCTGTAAACCGATCTGTATGCAATATGTGCAATGCCAGTCACAAAAAGTTACATTTTGACTGTGCTCTCTGCAGATGTTCATTCACTTTCTTTGTATAAGCTGTTTTTGATTGTGGTATACAGCAAACATTTCAAGTCATAACTCTTTATTATTTAGTTGTGTATAAGAGCGGCTTTGTATGTCACTAATTATTCAGAATATGCGTAAGTCCACAAGCATTATGTTTGTATGAGAGCTGCTGGTACATAATTCTATATTTTTGAACGAAAACTGTCTGTGAATTTGCTACAGCAAAATGTTTGGGTTTTTTTGTCTGAAGGATTATATTGCTCATTGGAAATAACAAGAGGATGTTGGTTAGAAGTCAATTATTAAGAATATGCTGAAGTTTACAGGAGCTAGTAGCTAGTACAGGCACACATTTATTTTCCTGTTGGTTCTCAGCAATGTTGGGACATATGCTGGCAAATGTAACCTTACAGTTGACTTGCCAAATCACTTCCATTTGTTTTATTAATAAAATTAATATAGGAAGTATTGGAAGTAAGTTATTTATGGGTCATCATAAATACTTTGCTTTAAAAGTACCAAGTAGTAAAAAAATGATTTAATAATTTAATTTAATAATCGTTAATAATCGATAATTACCCTCTGAATTGTAATAGAATCGAATCGTGAGGTGCCTAGAGATTCCCACCCCTAGTGTCCAACATTCCACACTTCATTTTTTCAGTCAATTGCATCATCTGTTTAAAGTGTACTTTTTTCTAAAAACATCATAGAATAGTACACATAAGTATGCAAATTGGGACACACCCTCTTCTTTTTTTCTTGATTTTGGAGTGAAATATGACCCATAATGCGCTTGACAGATTTTGTGAGATTACCATTAATACATTGTTGTCTTAGGTAAATGAACTGGAGTGTTTGGGAAATGATAAATCAGGTTTTTTACTTCGACGTGAAAGATTATTAACATGAATCATTAGAAAATGTTTTGCTCATAATCTGCAGAGGGCTATAGATGCCTCAGTCTCAATTTCTAGTTTAGATGCAGCCTTCCTCATCAAAATGCACTCAGCTCTCTTAAAACAGCTTAGCGAGATGCTATCAAAGGGGTTCTAATTTAAGCACCGGAGACAGATTTAAGAAATTAGCTCTCTTTTTTTTATTAGAGAGTGAGAGGACTGCAATACCCCAGCCCCCTAGCCCTCATCCACCCCCCACCCCAATTCCCTTACAAATAAAAAAAATAAATAAAGATAAAATCATCCCTGAATTACTCCTATTTTTAATGTACATTGAGAGTAAATTGAGATGGGCTGAGACACTGAACATTCTATGATGCTTGGCCAGTGTGCTTTTTGTATATAAAAAAGCCAATTAAAAGTCCCGAGCATATGCTTCTCTTTATAGAGGACAAAAGCTGCTATTCGGCATATCAAGAGAGAAGTACAAATGCTCAAAAAATGCTTACACTCTTCAATGCTACCGCTTTCCTGCCAGGCATTGATAGCATGACAGATAAAGAGTGCCATGTAAGGGACAAATGATATCATAAAAAAGACACGCTGAAAGCATCTTTAATGTTAACCCTGCCAACCTTAATCTACTGATACGCAGCCGCGTATCCACATGAGTTCACGCAGACGGCGTGACAAACGGTAGGTTATACATTGCAAAAGGAAATGAGTGAGAGAACGGGTCAGAGTCCCTGTCGGCATTTCGTATTGGTTGTCAGAGGCATAATTATTGGACTCCTTGAAACACGCTCACAACACCCTGAACTGCAACACCGCGGCAGCGTGTTCCGAGTGCAATTTCAAGAGAGTGGAAAATCATTAATGATCTGAAAGTGGTTTCCTTTCCTTCTATGATCACATAGATCTGAAAATTGCTGCTGGTTGGTGTTAATTATCCTGCCATCCTGGCTGACACCTCCTTTTTTCAGCCGTGGAAGTTGTCATATCAGGATACTATTTTCTGCATGTTGGTTTTCTTCAGAGGGGAGGAGAAAAGGAAAAAGGAGCAAAAAAAAAATGCTCAAAGCTCGAACAGCTTGCATAAACTTTGCCGGAGCAGCCATTAATCCTGGCAGAATGGTAGTTGAACAAACAACCCCTTGGTGGCACAATATTCTGCTAGTAAATAACAAGCATCTTGCACACAAAGGAATGATGTTGAAGGGCTGCATCAAACAGAATGAATCACGTTCTTCTCTCCACAGTGTTCATAGCTAATTGGGACCGTTAATTTGAGATTGCATACAAATTTAGCACTGCCATTTGACAATTGCAATTTCTTTACTCTGATTTGTTTCTAGGTAATTATAAGTGGATTTCAAGAAGCATTTGAACATGCCAAATCTCCAAATTCTTCTTATTGGTGGGAACTCTTGAAAAACCCTAGACATCAATCAGCGCATACGCTCAAGTAATATTCTGAGTTAAATTAAACTGTACGTTTGCAGAAAACAACAACAACGAGCAAAATTGTATTCTGACATGGGTTTCTTTTGTGGAAATAAATTAATACTTTTATTTAGCAAGGATTCATTGAATTGATCAAAAGGGACTGTAAATACCTTTACAATAAATTCTTTTTCAAATACAGTAGTGGCCAAAAGTGGTGTTTGTAGGGGATATTTGCAAAATATTTACTTTTCATGACACTTCAGGTTCTATTAAACAATCAAAATATGAGGAGTATATTATATGTGGAAAAAAATGCACTAAACTTGGTTGAGGTATTAAAATGGCAAAATTATTTGGCAAGAAAGGCAAACTCCAGCATATTATTAAAATAGGTTTTATTGTATTGTGCAAAAAAAGGCATTGAAAAACAAAACTCACAGGAAACAAAGCATTCATTGACTACAATGTAATCAGTTATTAATATTGTATTGGTTCTCCCCTTGTTTTTGATTATGGCAGCCATTCTCCTGGGTATCGACTTACTAAACTTTGCGCATGTGTCATGCTTAACTTCTTTCCAACTCTCCTTAAAGGGTTAGTTCACCCAAAAATTTAAATTATGTCATTAATGACTCACCCTCATGTTGTTCCAACCCCGTAAGACCTTCGTTCATCTTTGGAACACAAATTAAGATATGTTTGATTAAATCTGATAGCTGGATCACTCCTCCATAGGCTTCTAAGACACTATAACTTGCTGGCCCAAAAAATGTATTAAAGACATTGTTAATATAGTCCAAGTGACTACAGTGGCTCAATTTTAAGTTTATAAAGCGACGAGAATACTTTTTGTGCGCAAAAAACAAACAAAAATAACGACTTTCGTCCACTATTCATATCCTTCTCTCTGGGCCTCGAGTTAGTTTACGTAGTGTAATAGCGCAGCGCGTCTGTGTTGCACGTCACCACGTAGGCTCACTATTGGCCGACGCTGGTCATGTGTGATACATGGTGACGTGGTGGCCCAGAGAGAAGGAAATGAATAGTGGAATAAAGTCGTTATTTTTGTTTGTTTTTTGCGCACAAAAAGTATTCTCGTCGCTTTATAAACTTAAGATTGAGCCACTGGAGTCACTTGAACTATATTAACGATCTCTTTAATACATTTTCTGGGCAAGCAAGTTATAGGGCCCTATTTTAACGATCTGAGACGCAAGGCAAAGCGCAAGTAACTTTGTGGGCGGGTCTTGGCGCTGTTGCTATTTTCCCGGCGGGATACATGACTCTTGCGCCCGGCGCAAATCTAAAAGGGGTTGGTCTGAAGTAGCTTCATTATTCATAGGTGTGGTTTGGGCGTAACGTGAAATAAACCAATCAGAGCGTCATCTCACATTCCCTTTAAGAGTAGACGCGCTTGTTCTATAGCGGATTCCTATTATAACGGCGGATTTGCCAGGCGCGCGCCGGCAGCGGTTCACAGCCGAGGAGACCGACGTTCTCGTCAGGGCCGTAAAACACAGAGAAGTGACATTGGGGATGGAGAAACACACCCAAATTAACTTCGCCACTGACTTTAGACTAGGTTTTTTCTGGTCAGTGGCGCAATTGTTTTATGGAACAGCAAAATAGCACCAGGGATTGTTTGCACCGGAACACGCCTCCTTTTTTGCGCTGAACCGCCCAGGGAGCGCAAGTTCATTCCCTAGTTTAGCGACGTGCTTCTGTGGAGGGAAAAGCGCGCTTTGCGCGGGTGGCAAAATAGGAATGATACAGTACATGCGTCGGTGTACAAAGTCAATTGCGCTGGGTGGAAGATAGGGCCCATGGTGTCTTCGAAGCCTATGGAGGAGTGATCCAGCTCTTAGATTTAATCAAAAATATCTTAATTTGTGTTCCGAAGATGAACGAAGGTCTTACGGGGTTGGAACAACATGAGGGTGAGTAATTACTGACAGAATTTTCATTTTTGGGTGAACTAACCCTTTAAGTTCTTCCCAAAGTTAAGCTTCATTGGAAGACCTTTATGATTTATCACAATTCAGGTTTATAATTTTCCAAGAGTTTTCAATGGCTTTAAGGTCAGGGGACTGAGGAGGCCATTTGAAGACTTCAAAATGCTCAGCCTGATCACTTTCATTGTGTGTTTACTGTGTGTTTGGGATCATTATCATCTTGGAAAAATACATATTTGATCTCCAAACAGATTCTCCATACTCGTCTACACTGTGTTCGGCAGGATTCACAAATATTGATCCATTTTCAAAGTTCCAGCAATTTTGTAGATCCTACAAACACCTGCTGTAGACATGCGTCCACGATAGCATTATGTTTCCCCTGCCATGCTTAGTAGTGCATTTGGAATTAAAGAGAACTAACCTTTAGATGCTGGGATCTTCACTAATCTTACTATATTGGTTCTTCCCACATTTTATTAAATAAAATGAGTTTGGCCAATTTTAATTATAAGTTGACTTCCGAGTATTATGTCTGCACTTTTGAAACCGGTGTACATTCAGCCCATTCTCCAAACTGAATGACTGGTTGAATTATTTTTCTATAGTACTCAACAGCATTACAAATGATACCAGTAGAGCTTAATAAGTCTCTGAGTATTCATTCTATATTGTCAAGCCTCTATTCCGATAAATTTTCCGTGTGACCAAGAAGTCATTGAAACATTATATTTCTCTCATATTAATTTCTTTACGCCTCATATTTTCTGCTCTGTCTACTTTCTCTTACAGGCCAGTACCATCTTCAGATTTTCAACGTGAGTTTGGAAGACGACGGCAACTACGAGTGCCAAGTGGGGCGGTCCGTAAGCAGCCGTGCCATTGTGTCCCGCACAGCCTGGCTCAATGTGCAGAGTAAGCAAACCAATCTTTTACCACCGCGCAAGGAGTGGGGTGCAAATGGTGAAAAGAAGCACGCGAGACAACTTTAGCCATGACAGATCGCTCAACCAGGGCCGCTAATGGCTGCACACGCACTGAAAAGGTGACACTCGGTGGCAAACCTAAGCCTGTCACTATAGCCACATTCAGGGTACTAATGAGCCATGGAGTTTCTCTGCAGTGTCGTGGAGAATCCCTTGTGCTGCACTTCAGATAAAGTCCCATTGGTCACAGGTGTATGACAGCGGTGATAGCTCGCATTAGTGATGTGGCCAATTAGTTAGCGCGCTTGGCCACAGCGGATAGGGCACTTATAGCGGGCAACATCTGAGACTTACCTATACCTGAGGTTCCCCTGCTCGTAGGTGATAACTTTTTTCTTTTAATTTAGTTTATTTTTTAAACTCCACTGTAAAATATAACATGTCCAGGTGGGTTTCGCTTTGTCCTTTGCTGTAGAAACTTTTAGGAAGGTAGTCAAGTTAAGAGTTGCTAAGGTTTTAGAGAGAGAAACGAAGATTTGGAAAGAGTGAAAAGTAGCACGTTTTGACCAAGTGAAATAATATAAAATAATAATCAACATATTTTATATAATTTTATTAATATAATTATTTTATAATAAGAGAAAAATAAAATAAATACTAATTATTATAAAAATGAATGAAAATTTAAATAAAATTATTTTAATTATTGAAAAAAAAAACTTGTATGAAGGTAGTCAATTAAATGCTGCTAAGGTTTTAGAGAGAGAAAAGATTTGGAAGGAGCAAAAAAAGTTTCACTTTTTAATAATAATAAAAAAAAAATTATATAATATATTAAAATTAAATAAAATAAATTCAAATTATTATACAAATAAATGAAAATTTAAATAAAATTATTTGTAATTATTGCAATTTTTTAAAATGTATATACTTATAAAACTTGTCCAGACGAGTTTCACTTTTTCTTTTGCTGTAGAAACTTTTATGGAGGTAGTTAAGTTAAGTGCTGCTATGGTTTTACAGAGAGAATGGAAGATTTGAAAAGACTTTTGGACCAATTGGAATAAAATGGATAATAAATTGAAATTCTTACCATAGTTTTGAGTTTCAGGTTCAGTGCAATGTATCAGTTTTGTGACTTGGCTATGCTTCTCTTTGTATTGTGTGAACCTTTGAGGCCGAATCGAAATTCATAGACATCACAGGGAAGGAGTTTGACTTAGTGTCGAATTGATTTCAGTGGAAGATGCTGTTAGTTATTGGTTCAATGCTGTGCAGCTGTTCTTTCCAATAAGAGTTCAATTTGAGGATCTTTGGAGCCATTTCAACATGTCAATTCCTTAAGCACTCGAGCTCTGAGGATGTTATTACTCAACCGTTCTTGACTCGTTGATTCGAACATGACCGGAAGACAGATTCAGTGAGGTGCTAGCTTGAGAAAAGCTCTCATTGTATCATTGAGAGAGAGTGAGTTGTTGAATCTATTACTTAGACCCGACATACTGATTCACAAATGAATTGTTCATTCTGATTTGAGTTCATTAAACAAGGACTAACTGAAAAGAATGAATCATTCGTGAATTTTGTCTATACTAATCTGTTGTTATTTCTTATGAGATTGATGCAGTGTTGAAGTTCCACTCCGAAAGGGAAATGAGTTTTCAAATCATTGGCAAAATCAAGATTATTAAAGTGATTAGCAATCGAAATTTTCATCTGTCTCTCACACAAAGCTAGTGTACCGCTTCAAAAGTGTTGACATATAATGCAAGTCATGTTGAATGCTTTTATGATAGTGTTTGTTCTTTTTGGAACTCCACAGTTGTGGTCAGCTACTATGAACTGTTGCTGTATGGGGAAAAAAGATGCATGAAGGCTCTTCAAAAAGAATTGCCTTTTGTTTTATTAAAAATAAAACATGAGGGAAAAAATACAGTAATGACATATGCCTTAAAGGTTTGCTATTCCATCACTTTTCTTAGTTTAGGCATGCATGTATACATTTGTTTGTAGTTTATTGCTTGTGTAACGTACCTTTCAAGATGAATCTGAGGCGTCGTGTGGCAGATGGATGTTACTGAGCATGGTCACTGGTCCACGTCATATCACTGTATCATTCTTTCACTTTCTAGGCTTCTCTCACAGTCACACTCTGTAATGCATGCGTAATCCTCCCTGTTTCACACTTTCTCTCTTTTTTCTCCCCAAACTATCTATCCATCTATTGCTCAATCCCTTTCAGCCTCTGACTTTTGCTTTCCTACCATCTCTTCTGCCTCCTGTGGTGGGAGCCGGCCCATATGTCTAAGGCAGGGGGTCTTGAAAGCCCCTTTTCTTCACCAGTCATCAAGCGTTCACTTCCTCTTCTGTCCCAGAGATGTGTGTGTGTGTGTGTGTGTGTGTGTGTGTGTGTGTGTGTGTGTGTGTGTGTGTGTGTGTGTGTGTGTGTGTGTGTGTGTGTGTATGTGTGTTTGTAATGGAGGGCGGTTGCTGTGGTGACTGCTTTTCTTTTGCCTGGGAAGGCAGCAGCAGGTTTTATTGACAGCAATGAAAAAGAGAAAGGACAAGAGAGTGAAGATAGTTATGGCTGTAACAGAATCTCAGTTTCACACACTTACACAAACACACACACACACGCTGCTGCATCAACAGCAGCAGGACTGAGTCACTCATTTATCACAATCAACAGATTGTGTTTGCGCCTTTAATAGGACTGTACATTTAATATATTATTTTAGTGTGTTTTAATTATTCAAAAATAACAATAAAAAATAATCTGAATATATTTTATATTATTTAATTATTATAATACTTTTTTCATTTTAAATAAATAAAAATAAAAATAAATTCTAAACATTATAAAAAATTCAATTAAAAATACAAAAAAATGTTTATTTTAATTGCATTTTTTAAAATGTATAAAGTTATATGATTATATATAAATATATATTTTTTTCTAAGAGTGCAATAAAAATTTCAATTATGCCTTCTGTACTTAAATACCCATGTATGATTTCCAAATATGATTATAAAACCATATATTAAAAACTTGATATAATTATTTGTTTATATAATTCATCCATTATATAATTCACCCAATTTCATTATTATATTTATTTGTATACTATATATATATATATAATCAGAACAATTATTCATATGTTACAATATATGTAACAAAGTATATGTGTTACAAAGATGATGAAGAGTAAGATTCCAAATATTAAGTGATTTAATGATAAAATAAACCCAGAATATTCCAGCATGTGCAACAGTTTGCTCTAGACACAAACAACAACCGACCAACAACTGAGGAAAAAGGGAACTTAAGTATACACTGATAACAAACTCAAATACGAACAGATGTGATGATTAAATGAATATTCATGGTAACAAACAAGTGGTGGGAAATATAAACAGAGACAACAGGAAATAAGCAAAACTAAAAGTCCATGAGAATGAAAACGAAACTGACAGATCATGACATTACACCCCCTCCGAGAAGGTGCGACCTCAGGCCAAAACTGAAGAGGTGAGGGAGGCGGGGGCTTAAGAGGTGACGAGTAGGTGGCGAAGGGCTGGTGAGAGGAGACGGATGAGACCCTGGAGGCGATGATGGTAGTTGCCTGGTGACCGAGATGGTTTGACAGCCCACGGAGGAGTCGACTGCGGGAGGTGCCACAGTGTAAAGGTGACCTCCGACATCCGGGTGACGACCGACGGAGATGGAGACGATGTCAGAGGATCCCCGGGCGCAGACGAAGAGCTGATTGGCTTGAGTGACACCGCTGGCTCTGGAGACCAAGGCGAGGGTGCGGCGACGAGCGCTCGAGGTGGAGCCAGAGTGTCCGAGGACTGAGGCTGAGCCGGTGGGACTAAAGACAGAGGCGGAGCTGGAGGGAAGGAGGAATCTGCTGTAGCCGTAGGATTGGAGGGACTGAGTGCAGTGGAAGTCCGTGGCTGATATAGAGTGATGACTGACCAAGGGGGAGCCGGTGGGACGAGGGAACCCGGTGGGGCCGCAAATTCGAGGGTCTCTGGTGAAGGCGAGGGCTGGAGGAGCCAAAGCGGATCCGACAGGTCGACGGGCCGAGGTGGAGCGAAAGGATCAGAGGCTGGAGGCGGAGCCACAGAATCTTCTCTCTCGGGTGAGTCTGGCGGTTGCACGGCCTGCGGCTTCACAGCACAGCAAGGCATTCCCGGGGAAGACGAAGGGCTGCAGGCATCCAGCAGAGGCGGGGCTGGAGGACTGGCTGAGCTTAGAGGTGAAGGTGACGGGGTAAGCTTGAGGTGATCAAGAATGGTATTCCAATTCCCAAAAGGTCAACTAAACAGTCTCAGTGCGGTCTTGAAACAGCGATGATTCAGGACAAACAGATAAATAACAGTTCATAGAGTTGTCTCGAAACAGAAACTCGAAACTCGGGGATAGATGCTCTCCAGACATCTGATGACGGCCTCCATCCAGTCAAGTCCTGTGGTGTCTGGGAGGTCTACTGGTTTGTGGTAGTTAGCACCGATCCAGATAACTGACTTCAGGGTCTCGTTGTCATTAGAGCAGGTGATGGCGAGATGAAAAATCCAATAAATGAAGGCTTCGGCAGGCTAAAGCAGTGAATTTTGTTGCGAAATCCATCTGGGTAGAATCCATCTTTTACAATATGAAGATCCAAAGATGATGAAGAGTCAGAGAGGTTCCAAATACTGATTTTTTTTTTTTTTTTTTTTTTTTTATGCAGTAAAAAAAATCAGATTCAAGTGTTTTATTTATTTATTTATGTATTGCAATGCTGGAAAGAATCAATATGTTCAATGATAATTTAAAGGTGAACTAAGTAACTTTTTTATCTTAATCGAACAGCTTCGGAGTCATTGGAATGGTTATATGACTGTTTTCGGGTTGAATGGTGGTCATCTCGCACCCCGCGAGCGCCTGTGAGACGAAAAACCACCCTTGCAACTTTGGGCCGGCGGGCCGCCGGACGCAGCATCAGGAAGTATCGCGTGATATCAGGTCTCGCGATGTAACAAACTGCTTTTCGGCACTGCACACATATACTATCTAAACATTTATATGCTAGCCTTCTGTGTATTATACACACCTCAGTGGACATGGCTCCGTGCGTTCGCCGGGTTCTTTGAAAACAAATGCACATGACCAGCGGGAGAAGATGGGACGAGCCCAACGAGTTTTAACGACAGTGTTGTCAAATATCTATTCCGAAGCTGTAGGGGGAGCTCTATAGAGAAACCCGCGAGCAAAAAGCGAGAAAACAGCGAAGAAGTCGGCAAAGCTGCATAGCGCTGCTTTAATAATAAATTTTTATTTAGGAAAAAAGCAAACAATATATTGACTATTCAGGTGACTATTCAAATGCACTTTTTTTGTAATGTCTATTTGTGGTTTACTTATCTGCCACAATAATGTAGGCTAATGTCTTATTTTACTAACTTAACTGTATTAACTGTAGGGTTTGTTAATTGCCATTTAATTTAATTTATTTGATTACAATATGTATTTGAGCCCGCTAGTCTGCTTATGTGAAAGATGCATCACTCCATTTTACTTTTTGTTTAGTGTTTCCATATATAACTGAAATATTATAGGCTAATTTTTGTTTATGTGATGTTTTGAAATGGACATTTGCAAATGTGAGTGCTGAAGGCAGCAGTATTTTCCCATCCATTACCTCACCATTGCACCCATTCGGGGCTGGATTTTTGCTGTGTCTGCTTCTAATCTACCTCAGTAAATCCAATCCAAATGGCATAATGTCTTTACAGAGGGGAGTGGTGAGGTGGGGGAAAAAGGAGAGAAGACTGAGCGAGAGACTAAAAGATGAGGCAGGGTCTTAATTGGATTCCCTATGTCCATGTGATATGTTTTATAATGGCCTAATTCAAGATGAATCACCCTTGGCTTGCTAGAAGCTAAGCGCGTGGCCACAGCGTCAATAGCTATCTCCACAAGCACTGCCGTGAAGCTTTCTCAAGGCTTCTGTGTGTGTTTTTCTTCTTTGTCACACATAGACCATGGTTATAGAAGATAACCATGGCTGTCACTTCAAGTGGCACCTTATAATCCTGAACAATAATGCGGCCATGTCCTTTTTCTCCTTTGATCCTGACTATCCATTCTAGCAAAACCATTGTTAGCATTTCACAAATACAACCAGGTTCAAATCTGGCTCAAAAGCTTCTTTTCGCCTGTGTAAAATAATTCATTTTGAAAACCTTTTCCAGTCTTACAGTTAAAAATACCACTATTGTGACTTTTATTCTCAAAGTTGCGTCTTTATCTCACAGTTGCAAGTTTGTTTCTTGTAATTTTTTCGTGCACTTGTTTTGTGTGATTATATTTAACATTATTTAAGTCATATATATATATATATATATACATATATATATATATATATATATATATATATATATATATATATATATATATACACTCACCTAAAGGATTATTAGGAACACCTGTTCAATTTCTCATTAATGCAATTATCTAATCAACCAATCACATGGCAGTTGCTTCAATGCATTTAGGGGTGTGGTCCTGGTCAAGACAATCTCCTGAACTCCAAACTGAATGTCAGAATGGGAAAGAAAGGTGATTTAAGCAATTTTGAGTGTGGCATGGTTGTTGGTGCCAGACGGGCCGGTCTGAGTATTTCACAATCTGCTCAGTTACTGGGATTTTCACGCACAACCATTTCTAGGGTTTACAAAGAATGGTGTGAAAAGGGAAAAACATCCAGTATGCGGCAGTCCTGTGGGCGAAAATGCCTTGTTGATGCTAGAGGTCAGAGGAGAATGGGCCGACTGATTCAAGCTGATAGAAGAGCAACTTTGACTGAAATAACCACTCGTTACAACCGAGGTATGCAGCAAAGCATTTGTGAAGCCACAACACGCACAACCTTGAGGCGGATGGGCTACAACAGCAGAAGACCCCACCGGGTACCACTCATCTCCACTACAAATAGGAAAAAGAGGCTACAATTTGCACAAGCTCACCAAAATTGGACAGTTGAAGACTGGAAAAATGTTGCCTGGTCTGATGAGTCTCGATTTCTGTTGAGACATTCAGATGGTAGAGTCAGAATTTGGCGTAAACAGAATGAGAACATGGATCCATCATGCCTTGTTACCACTGTGCAGGCTGGTGGTGGTGGTGTAATGGTGTGGTGGATGTTTTCTTGGCAAACTTTAGGCCCCTTAGTGCCAATTGGGCATCGTTTAAATGCCACGGCCTACCTGAGCATTGTTTCTGACCATGTCCATCCCTTTATGACCACCATGTACCCATCCTCTGATGGCTACTTCCAGCAGGATAATGCACCATGTCACAAAGCTCGAATAATTTCAAATTGGTTTCTTGAACATGACAATGAGTTCACTGTACTAAAATGGCCCCCACAGTCACCAGATCTCAACCCAATAGAGCATCTTTGGGATGTGGTGGAACAGGAGCTTCGTGCCCTGGATGTGCAACCCACAAATCTCCATCAACTGCAAGATGCTATCCTATCAATATGGGCCAACATTTCTAAAGAATGCTTTCAGCACCTTGTTGAATCAATGCCACGTAGAATTAAGGCAGTTCTGAAGGCGAAAGGGGGTCAAACACAGTATTAGAATGGTGTTCCTAATAATCCTTTAGGTGAGTGTATATACAGTAACATATTTTGATAAAAGGGCTGCCCCCGACTATTCTAGTCAACTAGTAGTCGTTCATTTAAGCCATAAGTCGACTAATTGCACGCTTATATTAATTTAATTACTTAAATATGTACTAGGGGGAATACTAAAACATAACAAGCCTTTAATATGGGTGTAATATATGCCTCGCGCTCAAGCAAACGCATAAAGCTTGCTGCAAAGCACCAGCAAAAGTAATAATTATGAATGTGTCGGATAAAATAGCAAGGAGACATTTTAATAATTTATTAATAAACTAATGATTTCTGAGTCAGTGTCAGCTGCAAAGATGGAGTTGACAATGCTGAGTCCATCTCTACAGTAGCCTATAGTGGACACGCCATTATGCATCTTTCATAGGGGTTACATAATCAGAGAGTATTTGTTTTTTATTTTAATTGGTTTGTTTAAAAGTAGATATTTCAAGCTTTCTTTAGATATATTTCTAATGTCTTCGAGGCAAGTAGCCTATACGCTGAGTTTCGGTTCATTTTTATGATGCGCTTCAGTTCATGGAGACTGAGATGGCAGAAAGCGCATATTCTTTTTGTATTATTTATTTAGAAAAGTGCACAACATTTAGTTGTTATTGTAAGTTTACACAAATAAGTGTGACCCATTACAGTTTTGAATGATGTATTACCACTTTTCTGTATGACCACTAATGGCTAAAATCTTATTAGTACTTTTGGTGTGAAAGAGCCTTTACATTTTCCCCAAAAAAAGTGTTTTCTTGGTTAAGAAAAAGTAATGCAGTATTATAACACATTACTTTTTAATGTAACTTTCCTCAACACTGACTATGTCTTTGTAGAAGAATTGGTTTACCTTTTTTTGTTTTTTGATAGATAGATAGATAGATAGATAGATAGATAGATAGATAGATAGATAGATAGATAGATAGATAGATAGATAGATAGATAGATAGATTCATTCATTCATTCATTTGATTCATTCATTCATTCATTTGATTGATTGATTCATTCATTCATTTGATTCATTCATTCATTCATTCATTTGATTCATTCATTCATTCATTCATTTGATTCATTCATTCATTCATTTGATTCATTCATTCATTCATTCATTCATTCATTCATTCATTTGATTCATTCATTCATTCATTCATTCATTCATTCATTTGATTCATTCATTCATTCATTTGATTCATTCATTCATTCATTCATTCATTCATTTGATTCATTCATTCATTCATTTGATTCAATCATTCATTCATTTGATTCATTCATTCATTTGATTCATTCATTCATTTGATTCATTCATTCATTTGATTCATTTGATTCAAAGGAAAGATGCAAGAAGTTGGCTTTATTTCTGAACTTTCGGATATGACACAGAATGTCCAGCAATTTCGTGACCCAACGCTCTCTCAGCAGAGCTGGAATCTCATTCCTGATGAGAGTCACTGCTTAGTCGCCATGATCTCGGTTTTCTTCAGGCAACTCTTTGCCGCCCACATTCAGTATCTGAGTCATGAATTGTGCCACATATACGTGATTGTCACTCACATTAAGTCAACTGCACGTCCTAGTGCTCCAGCCCGGAGGTGTTTCTTGCTTCTCTGCATAGCCTCAGACTACATATAAATGCAAAACTGTGTCCAACACAGCTTCCTCCTGAAATGATGAAGCTTTAAAGAGGCTCAATGGTTGGCTGATTATGTTTTTTTCCTGCAGCCCCAGAGTGATTAGTCATGTGGCATTCTCAGATCAGATGATTGGCTCAACAAAAAAAAAGTTTCTAAAAAAGTTTGCCTATGAGGAAACTGCTACTGAGATGAATGGGGATGCTAATGGTTAGATTTGTCATGCTATTATAGACGTTGAGAGTAGCGACTCTGGAAACAGATCTCAAAAGCTAATATTTTAGTTGTGAATAGATATATTACATTACAATACATCACATTACTGCATTAATATATTATATTACATTACAGCATATATTAAATTATATTATTGCATTTTATTGCATATTATATTATTGCATATTAAAACCCACTCAAGACAGGTATCGGACTGAATCAGTTGGGATTGTAACATCTAGTCCTTATTATATAATTTCCATATTAAAAAAAATAAATACATTTTAGTTGTAAATAGACCTATTCTTATGTAATATGATATATTATTATAATTATAATTAATATACTTAATGTTTATATGTGAATAAAAGCCTAAATTAAATCTGTTCATCAAATGATGCGATCAAGTCTCTTCATCTCTTCATTTGGACAAAACCACTCAATTCATATGGATTAGTTTTACGGTTTCTTTATGAACTTTTTGAAGAGTAAAATTAGTAGTTGCGTGTCTGTCTATGGAGGGTACAGAAATCTCTCAGATTTCATCAATAAGATCTTTATTTGTGTTTGGAAGATGAACGAAAGGGTTTGGAACAACATGAGGATGAGTAAATAATGACAGAATATTCATTTTTGGGCGAAATAACCCTTTAAACAGCAAGAATTCTGTCAATTTTCTCTGGAAAGTGCTATATAGTGTGAGAGCGCCAGTGTCTGTTGGGACTGCGTGTCATGTAGGGAAGTGGATTTGAGTCTCTAGATTATGGTTGGTAACTGGTTCGGACACTATTTTGTTTATCATATGTCGGTTTGATTTACTCAAATCAAGACTTGTTCGGTCGAGTGTTGAAAGTGTTTATTGTCATATGCAGTGGGCTGAAAATGAAGAATGTAAGAGCAGGAAAGACAGAGAGAGGGAGAAATTGCTGTTATCTCTGTTGCCTCAGATGCACCTGCTGCACTCTTCAGACAGGAACGAGATGGGAGGAGATGAGAGGAGAGGTGCAGAGCGAAGGAAGAGGTGGAAAGATCAGTGGTATGAAGACGAGAAGAAGAGATGAAATGAGAGAGGGAATGAAAGAGATAGAGCAGAGGAGAAGAAATGGGACTGCTTCAATGGCTCTTAGCTTCAAAGCTCACACCTGAGCCCAGTGTAACTGTGTGTATGTGTGTGTTTGTGGATGAGTGTATTCAAGCCTTTTGAGGCATGTCTGGTCAAAACTTGTTAACAGACTGTGTTTGCTCATGTGGTCTAACAAGGCTCTGTGTGTGTGTGTGTGTGTGTGTGTGTGTGTGTGTGTGTGTGTGTGTGTGTGTGTGTGTGTGTGTGTGTGTTTGTGTGTGTGTGTGTGTGTGTGTGTGTGTTGTGCAGATACACATGCCATGAGAAAAGACGGTCTTCAATTTGAGGCAGTGGTTGGGTTTAGATGAATGACCCTCCATCTGCCTCAAGTTACCTGGCTATGTAGGCGTTCATCTCTATTCAGATACGGCCAAATACGGTTTCTCTGACTCAGTGAACTTGACATTAACGTTGACCCTATTTACTTTCTTAATACACGTTTCTGGTCTTATTGTGAACCATCAATGCATTTCATTCCAAGGAAAAATCGTTTTTTTTTTTGTAATATTAACAAAATGCATCTGCTCGGTTTCTGAAATCACTGTTGGGTAATGTTAACCAGCTATTTGGGTATTGGTTAACAACCAATAGTCTACACAGCTTAGATGACATCAGTTTTAAAAGAAAACATTGCTGTCTCATATTGCTTAAAAATGTTTTGTAAATGTTTACTTGAATACTTTCCTAATATTTGAACTGAATACAAGGACCACATCATCCATCCATCCATCCATCCAACAAACTTTAAGGCTTTTTACCTGTTTTCAGAACTTTAAATATGACTTTGTCATCCCAACATTAACATTTGTTTCCTAAAAATTACAGTCATATCAATTTCCTTGTATTTCACTTCTTTTTTATTATATTTCCTTGCATTGAAATTTAAGGTTCTATTCTGCATCTTTTGCTTCCAAAATGCAGTACAAATTCAAGGGTTTGGCTGGCCATGCGATCTCGACATGACTGCCTCTGTGAGTTAAACTACATTTATATGTCTAGAGTCCTCATCTCATGTCACTGTACATAATTCTTTTTCTAAAGTATTTTTCATTTCTTTCATTTCGAAACTTTTTAATGGGGGAAAAATTACTGAGTGCACCTTTAAGTAAACATCACTGTTGTCACAGCTTCATCTCGATGACAAAACTGCATCAACATTCATTTACACATTATAGTTCATGTGGGAGGGAGCTGTTTTTGTTTATTTCACCAGGAAATGTGTCTATTTGTACACGAGAGAGCTTGAAGCGAGCATCTGTGATCAAATTATTGCCTTTTGACTATCTTTTCATTCACTACGCTATTGCATGTGTGAATCGGTTTTGAGGAAAACATTTGCATGTTTATATGTTTATTGATGAGTATGTGAGAGAAAAACCGAAAGGGTATGTTCATCTGTCTGCGCTAATGAGCCTCTTATCTTCCATATCTGTCCATTCGTCTAAATTTGTCTAATGAATCAAAATTCACTGCTCAATGTTTCTATGCCTGAGCGCTTGAATGTGTGTGTGTTCATTTCTCTGTTCTTCTGCATACAAATGTGTATGTGTGCATGTATGGCTTTGTATTTGCTCTGTTCATGTGAGCGAACATTTGTCAAGGGAGGAGAGGTCGCAGGAAGTATGGTGGGCGACTCAGGTGGGCTTCTCTGAGGTCATAATCTTTGCCTGACTAACCATTGGCTGTCATGCTCTGGCTCCTAATGCTCCCAGTAACACAGACATAAAACTCCCCACACATACCCAGACACACCTCTGCACATTCCCCATACGCACACACACACACACACACACACACACACACACACACACACACACACACACACACACAACCTCTCCCTCTCTCATCATTCCTTCTCTCCGGTCTCAAAGAACAGACTGCTGAACACACACACCTGGTTTCTACCGCAGCTTGACTGCAGCAGAAAGTGAAAGGAGAAAGAATGAGGAGAAAGTAACTGGAGGGTGTTTAAATGACCAGGGGGCTAGAGACCCCTCGTTCCAGTCATTGCACCCCTTGTTGTTTCTAAAAACAGTCTGAGAGGCCTAGTCATTTAAAAATTTGGTCTCCATGACATTAGACTTGAGATGAATGAGTTCAAATATATTAGAAGTGACAGTAATTAACTTTAATTTTAGATAGGCTATATGTAGAATTGAGAAACCCTTGTTATTACCGACATCTGTGGACGTGAACTGAACTGCAGCCAGCAACTTATTGCTCGTGCTCACTCTCGTTCACACGTAACGTACAAGAGACTGAACTTGATTCAAGGCCCCAATATACTTACGACAAAGTTCTTTTTCCTTCTTTGCTCAGAAGTGAAAAGAAGCTGGAAATACCTTTGAATTGATACACTGTTAAAGGGATACTTCACCTCTGGGAAGATGAATGTGTATTTAAAATAGGTCATTTAAGTAGAAGAAATGTGGAGAAATTTTTGAATTTGGAGCTTTCTAGACTGAGAAAAGCCAGAAAATGTATTTTTGGCTTATGTGGATGAAAGACAACAACTATGGGATCAAATTCCCGCCAAATATATAGCGGTCGCGTATAAAAAAATAATAAGCGTAAATCAAAAATTTAAAAACACATGTAAAAATATATTGCACAAACTGAAAAAAAGAATGCAAAATGATCAGAATAGCAAACAACGTGGTCACGGATCAAAATATAATAAGCGTGAATAAAGAAATAACAAGCATGAATAAAAACTTTAAACACATTAAAAGTTATTTTGCACAAAACTTAAACTTATGGTCATGCTTTGTTAAAAAGTATGGTTTTATTACTGTGTACTTTGTGCTTTCTTGCATTTTCTGCTCATATTTTACTCTTTTGTACGCTTGTGATGTTTTTCTCTTCGCTCTTCTTTCTATGTTCTGCGCTTGCTCTTCCAAATGTTGCAGTTCGAGTTTCATGTAAATTAGGGCGGGCTTAAGCGTCACCATTGGTCCACTAGTTCTAGATTGACAGATACTCCTCTAGCCAATCAATCGAAGAGGGGAGTTGACGTCACACCAATGCGACTCGTGGCTACTGATGCTTACTTGTTATACAGGGGAAGACGACCATCAACAGGACACCTTTAAACTGCATGTGTGCCTGCAACTCAAACTGTTGCCGGTATACGCGTATACCTGGCAATATGGTATAGTTAAATTCGTCATCCTAACAACGACCTGTTACAGTTATGCCTGTCTGATGATCCATCATTCACCTCTAATGCACTGGACCTGGCACCGCGAACGTCGATCTTCTCCAAGCAGCCACCACCACCTACTGGCCGTTTTACTTTCATATTTAAAATCATATTTAATCAATAACAAGGATGTGTAATGTCGGTCCTGACTCCTGGGTGCAGAGTTTAGCTCCTTCAACCCTAATCAAACACACCTGAACCAGCTAATCATCGTCTTTAGGATATTTAAGACAGGTGAGGTTTTTAATCGGAGTTGACGCTAAACTCTGCAGGACAGCGGCACTCTAGAAACAGCGTTACCTATCGCTGATGGAGATGTTACTGTATTCAAATTTTAAGCTATATTTAAAACATTAATTCTAAAGTAATATGCAATTATGTAGCTATGTAATTAAACACAGTAAGTTTGTAATAAACCACTGTATTAAATTCAACTGGTTTCTCTATATCTTCTCTGTAACACAATCATTTTCAATAATCTTGTCAAATTTGGCGAGGTTAATAAAAAAAAGGTAGGCAATACGTAGCGGCGACAGGTCAAAGTCCTAAAGTCTTCAGACAATGGCCGTTTTTAACTTAGTTTTTGCGACGAATTGTAGTGTTTCATAATTGCAGGATGTTTCGCTAACAGCAGCCTTAACATATTGACATCATGAGCCAAGTAATATTGTTTAACACCAATTACCTGTGTGCACATTAACATTCTCATGTATCTAAAAAAAAAATGAATTTAATTATTTATGTCCAGAGTTCAGATAGCTTTACTGCTTGAAAGTCTTTGTAAAGTTAAATTGAACTGCCGTCTTCCCTTGTAAGTGTAGCACTCCTGAAAAAGAGTATAATGATTAAAGAAAAATGAAACAAAAGAGAGTGCAGCAGTGCTTCTTTGTTGTTATATTTACTCAGAATGAAGTGCTTCACGGGCGCGCACCACCCACTGAAGTGTGCGGTGACGTAATCACGCTGGTATGCCAAGCGAAAATAATTAATTTAATAAATGCACATATCAAAGCACAAATAAGAAATTGAACAGTATATAAAAGTATTAGAAAATAACATTTTAGTATATTATAATGGGATTGAAGAAATTGTACAAACATAAACAGCTTGTACCACGAGTCGCATTAGTGTGACGTCAACTCCCCTCTTCGATTGATTGGCTAGAGGAGTATCTGTCAATCTAGAACTAGTGGACCAATGGTGACGCTTAAGCCCGCCCTAATTTACATGAAACTCGAACTGCAACATTTGGAAGAGCAAGCGCAGAACATAGAAAGAAGAGCGAAGAGAAAAACATCACAAGCGTACAAAAGAGTAAAATATGAGCAGAAAATGCAAGAAAGCACAAAGTACACAGTAATAAAACCATACTTTTTAACAAAGCATGACCATAAGTTTAAGTTTTGTGCAAAATAACTTTTAATGTGTTTAAAGTTTTTATTCATGCTTGTTATTTCTTTATTCACGCTTATTATATTTTGATCCGTGACCACGTTGTTTGCTATTCTTATCATTTTGCATTCTTTTTTTCAGTTTGTGCAATATATTTTTACATGTGTTTTTAAATTTTTGATTCACGCTTATTATTTTTTTATACGTGACCGCTATATATTTGGCGGGAATTTGATCCCATAAACAACTCCCAGAATGCACTTGCTTCGCTGCCTTAGGAGGCCACGCCTACCGGTTAGAGAGCACAGTTGAAAACAACAAGGCTAGCCTAAGTAAGTGATGAGTTTGCCAGGGATTTAGAGACCCAAAATGTCCGGGATTCGGCTTTTGCGTTCTACAGTCGCCATTCATCATGTTTACTGTGGCGAGCAGGACGAGGCTGACGGCCGCGGGAGAACGGCGCGAGGCCGGTGGCTTCATTACTGAGACGCGCCGGGTCTCGCATCTCTCACGGAGGAGCGGGAATTTTCTTAGCAATGTTAAAACGCACATCAACCTATCCTAACCTTGTTTAGCGTTCATGTAAACACTACAGTCAGATTCACCGATCGGAATTAATTCAGCTAGATTGAAACGAGAGGTGTGCATGTAAACATTGAATGGCGACCGCAGAACGCAAAAGCCGAATCCCGGACATTTTTAACGATCTCGCCCGCCGGACAAGTCCGGGAAAAAGATGGTAACCCCTACTTACTCAGCTTTCTCCTATTATTCAGCTTTCTCCACAGAACAAGAGCATGCTAGCTTAGCTTCCAAAGAAAGACGGCTGATACTGTGTACATTCTGTGAGTGAGATCCCACCCTCTATGGGCGGGTTGAAAACATGCGGAACAACGCCATCTACTGGCTGTAGTCTTTAGCCTCTGGACAGAAAATCCTCCGATGACGCAAAATGACGATTTTTGCGTCATCGGAGGATTTTTTCCAGACAAAAAATACATAAATCTCTCCTCTCAGGGGGATATGAGGGGGGAAAGCACGGTAATTCGAAAATACTACAGGTTTTCTACTAATACAAAGCTTAATGCTAAATCCTGAAGTAACCCTTTAACGAACATCCAGAGAGCAACGCTAGATAAATATGTAAATATGTGCTGCATGCTTTCCTCTCAATAACAAAAGAAACACACAACAAAAATGACAGCGGTGAGAAAACAGCCGTTAAGAAAGCATCTGATCATAGCAATGTGGACGTATGCAATTCACCGGCATCATGACGACAGATGAGGTCATGAAAATCACACTGTTATGATTAGTTTGATTATAAAATATAATTGAGACTATAGACTATGTAGATCGAACAATGTCAGACTATATCCCTTTTCTTTGCACGACACATTGGCACTACAATACCAAATGGCTCTTTCAGCATCGTCCTAAACATTGTATAAGCATTTATTTCATGTGTTGTAGAACGGAAAAGAGGCATTAACGTCACATCCTTTTGATTTTTCTAGCGAACTACCTTCACCTTTCTTTGGTATCCTTGGAAGTCGGGAAAGGTCACGTTTTTTAAGCTTTGTTACAGGCTGTTCACATTTGCAAGTGATTAATACATGGAAAATATTAATATCATATACAAAGAAAAAAGAAACAATATAATATGAAACATATGATGATATTATAACACTACAGGACAATAATCGTTACATGGCAATACTTGAAATGGTATTGGAATGCATTTAATCTATTTAATCTACCTATTTTGCTATGTTAATATCCTGTATAGTTATGTTATGTGAATAAGAAGAGGAAATAGTTCGGTACCAGCAGATTAGTTCAAGAACAGTAGTATGGTCTGTTGTAGATATGACATCACTGTGATGAAACACTGTTGTTTTTACATGCTACCTTGGCATTGCTGTTGTATTTTTTGCTGTTGTTGTTTTGAAGCACCTTTTAGCTTTTTTAGCTTTGCTATATATCGAGCACTGAGCCAAAAGTTGAGAGAGCGAGAATGAGGGATGAAGTGAAAGACATGCATAGAGGCAGAGAGAGAGAGAAAGAGATAAATGCTCTACCTGCTTGCTTGGTCTGTGAGCACACCATCAGTCTTTACTGGGAAATCTATGTGCCTAAACAATGTCTTCTCTACCACAACAAGTGATGAGCCTGGCTTCATCTGCAGAGAATGAGAGAGAGAGAGTGAGGGGGCGATGGCGTAAGGGTGAGAAAGCGAGAGAGTGAGAGGAAATTGTGAGCAGTTAAAAAGAAAGGGAGAGCAGAAGAGAAGAGAAAACAAATGCATCTCATTATCTAAGCGGGCTCCTCTGCAGTGCTCTCCTCAGCCATCAGTGTCTGTACAGCTCCTATTGCTTCCTTTAAATCCATTTGAAGCCCAAGACTTGCCCCATCTGTCTCGGTGTGAAGCCCCTCGCTCCTCAGTGCCGATCTACACACAGCAATAACGCCCCCTAGTGCCTTGAAACTCCAGGGGAGCAACTGGCTACCTGAACAACAACACTGAGGCTCTAATTACAATGTGCCAGTTCTCACTGGGTATTTCTTTGGTTTATTTGCTAGGGGTTTTTTTCCATAGTGAAATTAAGGATTTTATATTGTTTTGGGTATGTAAGCTTGCCCCTCTGAGAAAAAAAAAACACAAACAAACTGATGATCATCATGTCATCCAGTATAATTTGAGAATGTTCCACAGAGAGACTTGTGCTTCAAAGGAAGCCAGAAAATCAAAGTAGTTCACATAGTAAATCACAAATAATCTTATTTGACTATTATTTGACTTAGAAGTCCAATTTATTTAAAAAAAAAAACTTATTTATAATTAATGATGTAATAATAATAATGTCATTAATGAATGAATGTATTAATGAAGTTATTATTTATTAAATAATAAATCTTAATAATATTGTATTTAAATTTACTATTTAAAATATATACTATTATAATAATTATTATATTATATTATAATGTTATGTTATTAAATTTATTGATGTATTTATTTATTTATTTATTAGATTATATATTTATTTATAAGAAATATATAATACTAGATAGAATAATATAATATAATTGATATTATATAGAAAATATAATCATGATATTATTTTTATATAATATAATTGATATTATATAGAAAATATAATCATGATATTATTTTTATATAATAAACTATATATATATATATATATACGACTTCTATTATTTTAATTTTATTTTGTAGAGAAACAGAAGTTTTCATTCTATTATAGTGCATATAAACAATTTTATAGTCAATTGAGATTTTAATTGTAATCATAATGCTATTTGTTTATTTTCTTCTAAGCTGTTACTGTGTAACAATATTATGTAGAAAGCTGTCAGACTTTATTGTCTCAGTTAAAAGTTTCAGGGGCCGTTCACACAGGACATGTTCTTGCTTTTGGTCAGCACTGTTTTTTAACTGTTGTGTCAGAAGTACATTTTGCCTTTTTCTAATAATTCAGCCTTTAATAACACAAGACCTGTGTTTTTTGCTCCCTACTGTTTTGCACCGTCTAGGTATTTTTACAGCTAACTCACTTCCTGTGTGAACAGCCTTAAGTTCATAAGCAGGATTTTAAGATATTCCTTACACATTGTACAACCAAAAAATGTTGCCGTTTCACACTTTTGCATCCAATATCAAGCTCACAGTGGGAAAACTGTGCAACTTGGGTAAACTTGGACAGTGCCACATTTGAGTTCGATTCGTTTGAACAGAGCACAAAAACTGATTTTCACTCTCTCTCGTCAAAAGCTGCGAGAAGCGCTCTGTAGCCCCGAGCGATGCAGGGGAAAGTTGCGCAGCGGAGAGGTAAAGAGGGAGCGCTTTGATCGGCGGCGTGCGCGTCTCTTCTGCTGGAGGTGATTTGCAGCGCTGTTGCTGCTGCTCTTTTTTTCCTATAAGCAGAGCGCTATGCTAGATTAGCATTTAGTGCATTTCCACAGGCTTGTCGACAGTGCAGGGGCCACGCTTCATCATCCGTCTGTGATTCACACAGGCGTTTCAATTGATAATGAGATGGTCTGCTTCTGCAGTGTCGTGCTGAGGCCACTGAAAGTGAAAGTGCTCTGATAGAAAACAACCAAGAAACACTGCGAGGCCCTTCGTTAAGATCTTAAATAACCATGTGCTGGGGTTTGTGAGGCCCTAAGTAAGATTTGTTTCACTATTTGTTTTAAAGCATTAAAGTGGACCTATTATGCATAGGCGGCGATTTCTCCCTGTGGTTGCCCACTGGCAACACTCCATACTCCACCCCCTGCGATGACAAACGCATCTACATCTTTCATTTTTGTTTATTGGAAACTTGCAAGTGCAAATTCATTACCAGCCAAGTATAAATACATATTCACCTATGTTTCCGAGAGCAAATGAAAAATGGGCTAAGCAAGGAGAAACATTCACATATGCAACAAATGCCCCTTAAAACATTTTAACATGCCTCTTGCTCCATACTTATTAGGCTATACTTGGTGTTCCCTTTCGAGGGAATACGAGCTGCGTCGGGAATCGACACATTGGGGAACGCCTTGGAACTAGTCCAATCTCGATTGGTGTTGCGCCATTACGTCACTCGTGACGTCACATGTGACGGTGATGCGGAAGCTATAAAAGGACGCCGGATCACAACAGCGTTAGCTTTCTGGTCTTCAGCAAGCGTTCTGTGTGACTGTATTGTCTTATTTGATGTCGTCTGTCTATCACTGACAAGAAAAATGGCGAATAAAGAGAAACAGTTCAGACAGTGTGCATCCCCTTGCCCGCGTTATTTGAGCGAGGGTGACACACACTCACTCTGTGTTGTTTGTCTGGGAGTGGAGCATGCACGGGCAGCGCTCAAGGGCGCTGTCACTGCAAACTGTGATCTGTTGCCCCTGAGAATGCTCCGCTCTCACCTGAGCCTGTTCGATGAATCAGGCCAGGCTCGCACTCCCCGTGGGTCAGGTCCCGTGTCTATTGAGGCAGCGCTGCGCCTTCACTCATGGGGATCGCAAATGGAGCTGGCAGATTATGTTGAGACTGCTTCGGCCCTTTCTCAGCATTCAGCAGCCAGCTCCATTGGTCCCGCGCACGGGTCTGAAGCCCACTCTGCGGCTTCTTCCGCCCGTGACGAGGACCCGATGCTCAAATTTTCTGGCTCAGAGGAGTTAGATATTTTGAGCATCGAGGCAGGAGAATGTGAGGATTCGCCACCCCATTCTCCTGCTTTCGAGGAGCTGGAGGTTGTGACCAGGGCCAAATTAAACTGATTGGCCAGCAGAGAAGCAGGAAGGAAACCGATGGTTTGCAGGAAGCTTAGAAAAAGAGCAAGTTAGATGAACGCTTCCTGCAAGCCCGGTCAAAGCCTTCGTGCCGGAGCCTACCATTTTTTTAATAAGCCCTTCTCGTCCCATCTGTCGAGCCCCAATGTTCATATTTATTCTTCCATCGTGCGCTCAAAAGAGAAGAGATATGGGAGTATGCCACGGGTTGAAGAGACATTAGCATCATATCTTTCGCCCGATGCTGCATCGTCCCTGAGAGATCCGGTGCTCCCCTCCATGCCCTGCCGTACTACATCAGCCTTGGTGGGGAAAGCATATATGGCGGCAGGTCGGGCTACTATGGGGATATTGCAGGCATACCAGGCCGACCTCCTCAAAGAGGTGGACAACAGCGGGGAGGTCGCCCTTGACAATATCAAATAACTGCGTCAAGCGGCTGACTTGTCTCTCCGTGCTACCAAGGAGACGGCCCATGCCATCGGCCGCTCCATGTCAGCATTGGTAGCAACGGAGAGACACCTGTGGCTGAACCTGTCGGGCATTGGGGAGAAGGACAGGGCCTTCCTCCTCGATACCCCGCTCTCACCTTCTGACCTCTTCTGTGACGCAATCAATACTGTCATTGAGAGGTTTCAGGAGGCGAAGCGACAGTCAGTCGCATTCAACAACTCATCCCCCGCTGTCTGCTAGTCTGCTGCCAGGGGGCAGTCCCATGAGGCTGCCGCCAGCTCCTCGGACCTGCAGCAGCAGAAGGAGAGCGTTGCCTCTCATGCCCCCCCACAAAAGGCCTGGGGCCAGAGGCAGCATTCTAAGCCGAAGTCCTCCAAGCCGAAGACAGATCTGAGGACTGTCATTCAGGCAATGAAGGCTGAAGTTTCTGAGGTTCGCTTTTGGGGGAAAAGTGTATCAATACAGAGTTCTTCCATTCGGCCTAGTACCTTCACAAAATGTATGGATGCCGCTCTAGCCCCACTAAGACTTCAGGGCATTCGCATTCTCAATTACATCGACGACTGGCTCATCCTGGCACAGTCAGAGGAGATGGCGCTTCAACATCGAGATGTTATTCTGAATCATCTGAGGTTCTTGGGGTTGAGACTCTGAGACATCTGTGGTCTGAAGGTAGGCTACAGATCCACATACCCTTTCTGATGTGTCACAAAAGACATGTAGCTCCCTAACAGGGAAAGGAGTGTCAGCAAAGGCAAGAGTATAAGGTCGAGGTAGTTTTCGAGGTAGGGTTCAATATATATACATATATATATGTGTGTGTATATGTATATATACAGTATGTATATGTGTGTGTATGTATGTGTGTATATATATATATATATATATATATATATATATATATATATATATATATATATATATATATATAGACTTCAGCATTGTCCATGATTTTGACGGACAGGGTCGTAATAATCTATTACCCGTCATTTAAATTTTCATATTTTAATGATAATAAGCCATTTAATAGGCTCTATTTTTGTTCACATTTTCCTTTTTATTCAAGTTCAAATGTATTTATTTATATAGCACATTTAAAAACAACAGTTGACCAGAGTGCTTAACAATGACAAGATCCACACAAGTAAACAAATAAACAGAAAACAAACACAGTAGAAAGTGTCTCAGTCGCAAAACTCAACTCGAAATAAAAGCTAACGAATACAGGTTGGTCTTAAGCAATGACTTAAACATTTCAGAAGTCCTACTGTAGCTGTTCTTATATGAAGCGGTAAACTATTCCAGAGATTAGGACCAGCCACTGCGAAGGCTCGGCCACCTTTATTTTTCAACCTGGATCTCGGAACATCGAGGAACATCTGATTGGACGACCTCAGTGCTTTGACAGGAGTGTGAACGTGTAAAAGTTCTGATAAATAAGAAGGCGCAAACCCATTCAAACTCTTAAAAACAAGCAATAGAATCTTCTTCAAGCAATAGAAGGGGTCATATAATGGTACATGCACTTTTACAAGTTGATTGTACTGAAATGTTTGTTGGCAGTGCCTGTACACAACCATCATAAAATGATAAAAATCCATCCAGTGTTTTTTTTTTTTTAATCTTCTTATGTTTCCCCCCATCTCAAATCAAGCCGTTCGATTTTGTGACGTCACAAAATCGACCCCCCTCCCACGATTGTTGATTGACAGCAGCGTTTCAACACAGACCCGCCCTTGCTCGTGAGCGAGCTGTCAATCATAGCCCACGCGTCATTGTTGATACTGGAGCACTATCTGTGAGCAGAATGGCGTCTAAGCGATTGTGGTGTTCTGTTCTTGGGTGCAATAAGGAACACAACAGTCATTTTGATGTTCCTAAATCCGAACCGCTGAAGACGCAGTGGCTGAGTTTGTTTTCGAAGGGAATATTCCCCGCGATTAACATCGATTAACAATGCTTTCATGTTTGCGCGAATCATTTCACACCAGACTGCTTTACAAACGAGGTCAGTATAAAGCTGGTTTTGCTAAAAGCTGCTCCTGAAAAAAGGATCGGTACCAACTATTCGTGTTCCTGCTGCACCTCCAGAAGAACTGAAGTGATCGAGTGTTGAAAACAGAGCTGTTTTTGACCAGGTAAAATGAGTGTTTTCTTACAATACTAATGAAAATTTTTAATTAAAGTATATTACAAACTTTTAATTTAGACCCTAAAGAATCATATTAGCTTGTACAAAAATGGCATTATATGGCCCCTTTAAAATCAATCCTGAAACGAACAGGAAGCCAGTGGAGCCGGGCCTACAACCGGAGTAATGTGCTCACACTTTTTAGTCCCAGTTAGGAGCCGAGCTGCTGCATTCTGGATTAACTGTAAATGATAAAGAGATGACTGATCCAGTCCAACATATAAAGAATTACAGTAATCTAGCCTAGACATAATAAAAGCATGGATTACTCTTTCAAAATCATTGTGAGGCAGGACTTGATTTTAGCCAACAATCTCAGTTGAAAAAAATCTGGCTCTTACAACAGAACTAATCTGTTTTTCAAATTTAAAAGCAATGTCAAATATCACAACGAGATTCTTTGTAAATAGACGAATGTGTAATCCTAACGAGCCAATAACACCTACACAAGCACTTAGATCCCCAGGACAACCAAACACAACAACCTCAGTCTTATTTTCATTAAGACAGAGAAAATTCTGATCTAGCCATATTTTTTAAGTCTCTCAGGCAGTTAAGCAATGACTGAATATAAACTTTATCATTTGTTTTGACGGGCAAATAGATCTGTACATCATTTGCATAACAATGATAGGAAATGTTGTGTTTTTAAAAAATGGACCCCAAAGGCAGCATGTACAACAAAAACTGCATGGGTCCCAATATGGACCCTTGGGGAACACCACAAGTAAAAGGAGCAGCGGATGAAGAAAATTCACCAAGGTGAACAGAAAACCTCCTATCTGTCAAGTACGATTGGAACCATTTAAGGGCTGTGCCCTTTATGCCAACACACTGTTCAAGTCGGGATAAAATAATGGAGTGATTGACCGTGTCAAAGGCAGCAGTCAAATCCAAAAGCACTAAGACAGCAGATTTACCCGTCAACAGGTAGAAGATCATTAAAAACTCTTAAAAGAGCAGTTTCGGTACTGTGCCGGGGCTTAAACCCAGACTGAAATTTTTTGTTAATACTACAATCATCTAAAAACGATTTAAGTTGATTCAAAACCACTCTTTCCAAGATTTTCGATAAAAAGGGAAGTTTAGAAATAGGTCTAAAATTAGCCAAAATTGAAAGATCCAGATTATTATTTTTTAACAGCGGTTGCACAATGTTTAAAACCAGCTGGAACACACCCTGAGCTGAGAGATGTATTAACCAAAGAAAAAATGCTTGACCCAACAATGTTGAAAACCTCTTTAATGTTTGTCCGGTAAATCACAATAAACTTTGTGCTTTGTGATCCTGTCCATTTTATCATGTAATTCAAACAATAAAAAACATTTTGACACTCTTTAATGTGGAGCGAGAGATCACTGTAGCACCTCAGTTCAAAGCGGAGGGCTAGTGAACGTGATCAGTCCTCCTTTTTACTATGTTACAGGACAAAATAAGCATGAATGAACATCAGAAAATATGTTTAAAGATACAGTCCATCTTACTGACATCCGTATCATGTCTCTCAAGTAATTGCTCAATCAGTGTTTCAACTGCAGAAAGATGTAAATAAAACAGCTTGTAAACAATGGCTGAATCCAAAATCGCCCCTATGCCTTCAAATAGGGCATTATTTGAAGGGACAGCCATTTGTAGTGGAAACCATAGTGGACAAAATCGAGTGCACTCATTCTATCCCACATTGCACCGCAATAACGAGTGTACCTGGTGGAACATGCCCTTGATGTCCCCACTAACTGCAATGCCATGTTGCCAGAACTTCAAGATAACACGCAGTAAAGATGGCCTCAGTGTTGGCCTAGGAAGCAGTCGTTCATTCAAGCTTTGACCTTGGTACCGGAAGGAACAGTTGAAGACTATTCAGTCTTTCCCATTATGATACACCATGTGATGTGGGATAAACCAGGACTCTGTTGTCTTGTCTGTCTCCCCTGGTGACATCTTGGCTATTTAGCCTGCAGATTCAAGCTTTTGAATTTCAGAGCAGTTTTAGCCTGCTCAGGATTCTTTGCCAGCTTTTTCTCAATATTCTGAAACTGGTTAGCAAGGCCTCTTGGTCTACATGGAGCAAGGTGATATTAGACTGCCTTAGCAATGGGATAGAATACCGCTGACCACCGCAGCAGACTGTAAGAGGTTATATAAATTATTGTTGGTCCTGCTTTGATCTTGTGATCAGCTTTCTATTGTATGGCAAGGTGTTAAATTGTCATAAGCGCTTCATATGCTTATATAGCCCATCACGTGGTGTCATAATGTGCAGACATTGTTGCTGGCCTCTAAGGGGCTGAATTGGACACATTGGGCCTGGCAGTATCCATCCAAGCCTTGTACATATGGTGACAGGGCCATCCAATGTTCCCTTACGTACAGGCTGAGGAAGAGTCAGGAGGTGGGGCGTACCGGACCCTATGAGGAGTAAGGGTTTGACTCTGTCTACAGGTTATGGTGGTAGACTTTTTAGGTGCTGATATGCTTTCTGGAGAGTTGCCACAGGATAATTGTGTTCAGCAAGACATAGACCAGAGGCTGTAAAGGCATTATGGATGACATACCTTGCTGTTGGTTTGGTGATGGGAGAAACCTCCAAGGTTACTATGGACCCTTCAAGTTTGATATGACTTTGTTGGATTGTCTGTAGAGGGAGAACTTCTGGGGCTTCATTTAGTTTAAGCTGCTGAATTACTGGAGGAAGGATGGTGGTTCTCTCGGAGCCATCATCAAAAATAGCATAGGCTTCCATTGTTTGACCACCATTGTGCAAGAGAACTTTGACAACCTTAAGCATAACTTTGTGTTAGCGGTTGGGTCTGTCAAGATAGATTTGTGTGGATGTCAAATGTCACGTAGGACAGTAAGGAGCAGTTCTTTGCAGACTTCACATGGCCGTCACAATCTGGGTGGTGGTCAATGTCTTGAATTTATCACAGGAGTTGAGATAAGGATCTCGGTTGTCACATTGAGGACAGTAGGCTTGGAAATGACTTTAGCCTGGGCAGGTTCAGAGGGCTTGACAGCTTTCTCAGATGTCAGGTGTTGACTACTCTCTGTCTTAGGGTAAGGCTGAAACATGGCAGCTGTTTGGCTAGAGATGCGCTTCGCTTGTGACTTTGTTTGTAACCAAGCCACCAAGTCAGGGAGAGTGTAGGTTCTATCTGTACCAGTTTGGAGAATGCCATGACTTAGACGGTACTCTACAAAGCTGTCTTAGTAAGCAGGTGGCATCTTGCCTAGAAGGCAGTCCACATGAGAACCACACCTAAGCTCATAGCTCATACCCATTCTGTCCCTCTAGAGTCCCCAGAATGCCAACAAAGGGTTTGAGTGATTGGACAGATAAGGCAAATGAGTCAAAGACATTGGAATCACCAATTTTGTGGGTGTGGTTGTGGCTTGTGGGTGGTGCATGTATGCCTCAGTCAACTGCTGAGCACTGTCAAATTTCAGATGGCTCAGTAACGTTTAATATTTGTACTGCTTACTAAAATGAGTATGATGGCTTAATAAATTGTCCAAGGCCAATTTCAACAAGGCAGAGTCACTTTTGGTGCCACTTTCAAACACTGGTAGCCTGGGATGAGGGATGCCATAGGCAGCTGCAATAAAAAGTTTGGTTCCGGGTTGAGGTAAGTAACGAGTTTTGGGAACAGGTGGATGTTGGTGTTGTTGAGGATAGATGGGTGTGTTATATGAGACTGTCACTATGTGATGAGTGGCTGGAAAGGGATGTTTCTGACTGATTGGTGTAGCTACCTGGACTGGTAACAAAGTATTCACATTTGATGTTGAGGTAATGTTTGCAACAGGAGTTACATTCTGTGAAATTCGAACACTATCTGTGTCTGGTGTCACAAATTGGGTTGCAGATGGTTGCTTTGAGTTGAATTGAGGTAATGGCCTAGAAGCATGGCTAGGAGACTGCTATGGGACAGGTGCCATGCTCTCCTAAGAATATGCAGCTTGAGATTTTCCTTGGAATTGAGTGACTGCACTTGGGGAAAATTGTGCTGTGGGAGCTGGAACTCATGCAGGCATTGTTGCTTGTAATGTCAACTAAGAGTTTTGGTTATTGACTGAACTGTGCATTGGGCACATGTTCTCTGTGCCTCTGGAACAGTCTGTGTGGCTTGGATCATGGAAGATAATGAGTAGGGAGACTGTTGAAATATAGGTTGGTCGGCTGAGTATGACAAGGAATTGAGGTGGTTGCCCGGTGTTGTCTGGTGATGCTTGAGTCTCTGGATCAGTCAAACTTGTATCTGAGCAGGGAACTCACCAGCTTGGCCACTTCTAAATCAGTTTCTGCTCTTTTCAGCTTGCGTCGTCTTTCTAACTAGTTAGGTAATGCCTCCTTTGCCATGAGAGCCTCTTCCTGAGCACATTGAGCCTCTTTAGCTTGAGTTCGTAGTCTCTGATATTCTATTTCTGCCAACATGTCCTCCTCCATTTGTTGAAGGATGTTGTCATACTGCTGCTGTTTTATTTTCTTCTCCATTGTGGCTGCCTGGCTGATTGTGAGTGCAGATGTAGCATGAACACTGGAGATAATGGAATGACAGCTGGATTTAAAAATTTGAGCTGGCTTTACTATGGGACGTTTTCGGCTCGAAGGACCAAATTCCGGCTCGAAGGACAAAATTTATGTGGGGAAGTGCCACCCAACATTTACTTTATTTCACTGATTTGATAGCGGACAAATATGGACACAGATTATGGCTAGAGAATCAAGCACTGGAGGAAGTTTGTCTTATTTATTTCAACTTGTCAGGCAGCCATTTACAATATTATCATTGTGGAGATTTATGGAAGGTTATGTTTTGATATGTGTTTGCAAAATCGCAAAACAAAAACAATGTTCAGAGACAGCAGGTGGAGGTGTTTTTCACATCACTCTGCTAGCAACAACTGTCATATCAGACCATCAGAAACTGCTGTCTGTTTTCCATACCAGGACGGACTTTCTGACACCCTTAATGACTGAAGCTGTCAGTCACTTTTGACAGTTGCAGCGTGCAAACACTGTGCTCTACGGTGCAAATCAGATTGTAATTAGAAACCTCTGACGGTCTTCAGTCTACTGAGTGTGAACACAAATAAGCAAGGGGACCATTTAAAAGAAGGTGCTTATCAATGGGTACTGAATCGAAACAGTCGAAAAGAGTTGAAACAGTCTTGGCTATAGGACCCCCAGTCCAGCCGTGCATATTGATATCCGACACGCTACGAAAATTACAATGTAAATATTATTCCACCCGTTACATCAGATAATAGCAGTTCACCCCCAGGACTCTGATTCCCGCCCAAGGCATACACAAAATAAAGGGACGAATCCTGGTTGAGTTAGTGTTAGTAGTGTGTTGAAACTAATGATCATGGTAAGGGGAGTGACATTTCTGAAACCCGCTTGAAGCAGATGGCCAATCACAACAAACTGATCCAGTCGACCAATCAGAGGACATTGCATTTTTCAGAAGCAGGGGCTTCATAGAGACAGGAACTAAACAGAGTGTTACTGACAGACTGGGAAGAGAGTTGCTGAAACATTGTAAATAATGTGAAAAACATTTTAACATTTCTAACATTTAAGCACGAAAGACTTTTCTAGTAGACCCTATAAACAAAATCAAGACTTTGTAAAAAAGCATAATATGGCCTCTTTAAAGAATAAAGATAAATTGGATAATATCAAATCTGTTTTTATTGTCTGTTTTAAGTAAACCTGGATTCAAGTCAGTAAAAAATACTGAAATATCCAAAACAAATAAACCAGAGATGATCGCAAAGGCTTTTTTTTATGCTGGACAAGTGGATAATCATAAGTAAATATATTTTATACAACCTGTATGATTTATTTATGCATGCATTCAATCTAACAAATAATTGATTAATTTGCATAGAGCAAACCTCATGAGACTTGTTTACTTTACATTAGTTGACTATAAGCTGGACATACTTAGATGAATAATAATGTGTGGCTTGTGAAGAAGTGGGATGCTATTACTCTTCGAAGCAATCAGACCTACAATTGTATTTCCTGCCAGACAATAAAGAGGGTACAAATCTGTCAGATTTACATTGAAGGATGGACCTGAGCCATATCATAGAGTAAAGACGGTAGACTCTTTTGACTTGGCCAGAATAACTTTGCTGTCACATACTGTAACAACATGCTAAAAACCACTCAGAACTTATCTGCACTCCCACTGGCATTCTCTGCATTGTCAGTGTGCATTTGCATGAAGATGAACTTTCTTGAATTCATCTCTCCCTAATGTTGCCTCAGATCACCAGCTCTCATTGAAAATGAATGACTTCTGGTCGCTTTGTTTCTGCAAAGCGCTGTCAGTGTGAATGCCCTTAACATGAATGAAATAGCTTTCATTGCTTTGGTCAGGACACGGTGTAAACCAAACGCTAAATCTACCCTTACAGATGAAGTATGTGATGTTTTCACTGAATAAATACGTTGTCCTATCCCAGTTTAATTTGCAGCGTCAACATTACTAGGCATCACTACTTTCATTTTGCCTAAAAGGGAGTTTGAACGTTTTTTCAGTTTGAGTGTTCGGAAGAGCTGTTAAAAAAAGAGGGTCATCAAATGGCAAAAAATTATGCACTTCACTTTTGATGTTAAAATGTTGGCACTTATTGGGTGAAATAAAAAAGCATTTGTTGAATTAATTACATGATATGCTTGCTGGTAAATTAATATATTTTATTAATATATGTTCTGAAAAGCCCCCAAATGAAGATGTCAAACACATATTTGCAGGATTATGCTGTGTTTAGTGTTTAATGTGCTTCAGTTAAGTTTAGTCTTGATTGCATCCTAGTTAGTCTCCTTGGTTACTGATTACTTTCTGTCTGTTAGTTTCCCTGTGTATTTATACTCCCTGTCTCATTCAGTTCATTGTCGGTTCTCGTCTTACGTATGTGCAGTTAATGTTATGATTCTTCGTGCCTTTACCTGTGTATTCTCTTCGTGTCCATTATATTAGTTAGTATCTGCTATTCTGCATCATGATTCTGTTAACTGCCAAGACAAGTGTGTGACCAAAACAGATTATGAGGACTGCTTTTCACAGAACGGCTGGTAGCTGGACGATTATGTGAAGGAGTACCTGGAACTTTATTATGAGGTGTACTGGGACGATGAAACTTTGAAACGGGGTTTCTGGAGTGGGATGGACGATATCCTCGGCCAGATGCCGTTGTTTGGGGAGGATCACTGTCCGTTCATCGAGTTCATTGATTACGACTTGCGGGTGTGCGGATCCTCCGTCACTATGGGATTCGTTGAGGACAACAACATCATTATCTCTGACTCCCCAGGACTATCTACACCTCCAGCAGCCATCTCTCTCAGAGACAAAGCAGGTCGACACACCCGTCCCGAGGCTGGAGCTGATCACCAGATCCAGCGAAGAGTTAGGTCCGGTGAGACAGTTCTCCGATTGAGCCAGTTGAGGAGCGCTGGCTCATCAATTTCACTGCGGACCTCGACCCTCTCCAGCCCACTACACTCTTCATCATAGATGACCCAATCCCACCCAATATCCTGCCCACTCCACTTTTGATCAGTTTAATGCATCCTTGCTGAATAAAAGTATAAAAAAAGTTAAAACATATATTGATGATCCCAAACATTTGAAAATTAAAGGGTTAGTTCACCCAAAAATGAAAATTCTGTCAGTAATTACTCACCCTCATGTTGTTCCAACCATGTAAGTCTTTCGTTCATCTTCGGAACACAAATTAAGATATTTTTGATGAAATCTGACAGAATTCTGACTCTTCCATAGGCTTCCAGAGTGACTGAAACTCGCCGACCCAGAATAGTTATTAAAAACATCGTTAAAATAGTCCAAGTGACTCCAGTGGCTCAATCTTAAGTATATCAAGCGACGAGAATACTTTTTGTGCGCAAAAACAAACAAAAATACCGACTTTATTCCACTATTCAATTCCTTCTCTCTGGGCCTCGTACTGTTTTTGCGTAGCGCGTCTGTGTTGCACGTCACCACGTAGGCTCACAATTGGCCGACGCCGGTCATGTGTGTGATGCGTGATGACGTGCAACACAGACGCGCTACGCAAAAACACTACGAGGCCCAGAGAGAAGGAATTGAATAGTGGAATAAAGTCGGTATTTTTGTTTGTTTTTGCGCACAAAAAGTATTCTCGTCGCTTGATATACTTAAGATTGAGCCACTGGAGTCACTTGGACTATTTTAACGATGTTTTTAATAACTTTTCTGGGTCGGTGAGTTTCGGTCACACTGGAAGCCTATGGAAGAGTCAGAATTCTGTCAGATTTCATCAAAAATATCTTAATTTGTGTTCTGAAGATGAACGAAAGACTTACATGGTTGGAACAACATGAGGGTGAGTAATTACTGACATAATTTTCATTTTTGGGTGAACTAACCCTTTAATATGTATTGGATTGTATTATTATTTGTTATTCTTAGTAGTAGTAGTAGTAGTAGTAGTATAACGGATATAAATATACAGTATATATAACAGGTTATAAGATGTACATATAATATTAATAAAAAAAATTTATCACGTTACTTTGTATAATTAATGATACAAATGAATGTTAAATGTGCTTCCCCACACATATACAAATCTACATTTACTTTTTGTATGAACCAGGGTTTTATTATGTTGCCAAAACCCTTCAAATTTAGCTTACTTATGGAGAAATATCATATATTTTGTGTCCAAAGTACCTCTCTCAGAAGTGTGTGTGTGTGTGTTTAAAGCTCTGAAATATCTCTTCAACCAGACACCAAATGAGTTCACAGCTTGCAATAAAATAATATATTGTGACAATCCCCTGCAGGTTAATCTCTCCTCACCTTCTCCTCATTCTCTCTCTTGTTTAAGTCCCTCCCTCACAGCCGTACATCCAGCTGGAGTCTGATGAGCCGTGGGTGGAGGGAGACGAATACACGGTGACCTGCATCGCTCCTGATGCAAAACCTCCTGCAGAAATCACCATGTTCAGAGGTACGCCATCACTTAAGAGCCCCACTCTTTCTTACGTCCATTAAGCATAGCTCTTATGAGACAATTACACTGTTGATACACAACGCAGATAAAAAAATCTCTGTGGGAGCTTTCAAAGCAGTGGCTGTAAACTCAATCCAAGAGACATCATGATTCATTTACTAAGTTTGTGTCACACCATCTCTTGGCAAGAAGTACCCTGAGGCAGCTTACTGACTCTAAAACTTTTGTGCTTTTTTTCCTTCTTTCTCAGATGGAGAGGAGCTGACGGAAACCGATTCTTTCACAATGTCAGGCTCACAGGATAAGCTTTTAACAACTCATGCCGAAGTTATGTAAGTTTGTGTGTGAACAATAAAGTTAAAAAAAAAGATTATTTGCAGTTGAATCCCCATCACCACTTACATTTTACTGTATGACCTTGAGAATTTCTCTTTTTGAAATTAGAAAATACCTAGGATAAGGTTTTAAATACTGCATATACTGTAAAGGCAAAAGAAACAGTGGTGGATGGAGTTTGTTAAGAAAAAAACTTTCCATTTAACCAATATGTGAAGTGGGTATTTAAAGGTGCTTTGTGTGATATTTAGGAGGATCTGTTGACAGAAATGCAATATACATAACTACGTTTTGAGTGGGGTATAAAGACCTTACATAATGAACCGTTATGTTTTTATTACCTTAGAATGAGCCAGTTCTATCTACATACACCACGGGTCCCCTTACACTTTAAGTCGGCATTTTGCACTGACATGTTTCTACGGTAGCCCTGAACGGACAAACGCGTTTCGTCACTATGTTGTTCTTCGAGCAAAGAAGCTAGCCAAAGTCAGCTAATAAAACACTGACACAATGATGAAGAAGTAACAATAATATTTGCAATAACATATTGTTTTAACTGAATAATTAAGTAAACATAATTTCTTAATTTATCTTTGTAAAGAAACTGGCTACTCTCTGCTGTTTCAGATGACGACATTGTTTTCCTGTCGGCCACCGTAACTTATGTTGGTTGCAATTCGTAACCTCACCACTAGTTCCGCTAAATATTACACTTTTTTTTACATTTAAAGGAGCAGTTCTTTTATCCACCTTCATGTCATTCAAAAACTTTGATTTCTTTCTAATATATAAACAAAATGTAGTTTGTTAGGCAAAAATGTTGTTAGTTACACCTCAAATATGTGTAGTAGACAGTTAAGCGAAGTAGCAGTTAAAGTCGTGCATGTGCAATAGAACGCCAGAATGCCGTTGCCATTCCATCAGAGGCTATTGCTTATAATCCCTACTACGGGGCTTTTGAATGCTTGATTCTGATGAAAAGTTCTAAGGTGTGCAATTATTTTCAAGGAAACGCATGGCTAAAGTAGTTCCAGTCAGGTCTTGACCGCATTACAGTTCCACTTCGCCAAAATGATTTCAGTTATTTCAAAGGTCTTTACAGCGTTACAGAACCAAAACCCACAACAACACTGACCGACAAATAAATATAGTAAACAATAGGAAAAAAACGACAAATTATTTGCAAGGTTTCATTTGCCACAAAATTAGGGGATAGTGGGGTAAGATGAGCCAGTGGGTAAGTTGACCCACTCCCTTTATCTTGGCAATCATAAACTTATTTAGTTTAGTTCATCATTGTTTTTTTTATTGCTACATGACGTTTCTCACTAGCAAGGAGCAAATAAACGTAGTTTCGCTATTAGTAGACACTGGTGCCGAACGCTGTTGAGAGATGCACAGATTTAGGTAATTCACACACATGCTCTCTCTCTCTCTCTCTCTCTCTCTCTCTCTCTCTCTCTCTCTCTCTCTCTCTCTCTCTCTCTCTCTCTCTCTCTCTAATAACTACATTAGTCTGCTGCTAATGGATGAAGCCTCCGTTACTAGCTCTAAAATTGTGTTTTGTTAGTAACGGAGGCCTGTGATGAGATGCGTAAGAAAATAACAGAATAAAGAAAATCATAGCAGTTGGAATGACGTGCAAAAGGACAATGGAATTTTCATTTTTTTATGAATTTCCCCATTTCACATGTTTTCTTTATTAAAACCTCTTTTCAGCTTTCTATGCAGCATAATTACCTAGACTGACCAAGGATTTTCTTTGCCTGCAGCCTCATAAATGTTTAGTCTATGGGCAAATCCTGAAATCCATGTGGAATTTTGTCAGAATATCTGAAACGTGTATCTTCTACATTCCACTTGCTCTGCACTCTTGAGTAAGGTATTGCTGAACAATAACATTTTGGAGGCCAGGTACAGTTAAGTGTACACTGGCAATGCTCCAGGCTGGCAAATGAGTAAAGTTATGAGATCAGTGGGGTTGGGGGTAATTGTGGCAACACTGGGTATGAGAAAGTGTCACAGTGTGAAACACATTAACGTAAGTCAATCCCGCTCTCTCTTACAGCATCAGGGCACAAAGCTCATACGACACACGGCGACTGACGTGTCGAGTGAAGAACCCAGCTTCCCCTCGAGCTCTTGAGACTGGCATGACCATGAGGGTATACTGTAAGAACCCTGCATTGTGTAAATTCACACTGAATGTGTTTACAATTGAGTGCTCTTAATAATTAATAGTGATATGTGCTTTTTTTTATTATTCATGTGTGTGATGTGAAGAGCCACTGGATTTGGTATTTGAAATCTCAGTTCAAGCAGAGTGTAATTAAATGGAGTACATACTGTAAAATAATGAAAATCACCAAGACTTTGACTATGTCATAGATTTTTGCTCTCTTAATGCCAAGTTCATGGCCACAGCTGCGTGACTCGTAGCCAATTGGGCCTTTTTCCTGTCAAGTAGTACTCCTTGTCATTTCACTGTAGGAATAAATGTCCCCTTCACTCTGAGAGGGTAACAACTACCAAGTACCAGGAGTACACACTGAACCAATTAAAGTCAACATTAAATGCTGTTTGTAACCCATTTTCACTTCCACAATGTGAAACAGGACATTCAGTGCGGAAAAAAATGTTGATTTATTCATTTAGAGCTTATTGGCAGTCAAAATTTTTATTTAAATTAGCCTAAATACATTAGGTTACACCTAAAAAAAAAAAAAAAAGGGTTGGATCAGATAGAAGCACCTCATTAAAGTAAATTTTCACCCAGAAATGGGAATTCATTATCATTTACTCATCCCCCTAAAGGGACATTGGAGAAAACATTGAAATGCTTTCGCGTTTTCTCGTAAACGTTTTCCAACCCTTCCGGAACCTTTGCGTTCACTCGCAAAGCTTTTGTGATGGAAATAATATGAGATGGGAGGCAACGCAAAGTTTCTTGGGAGAACGCCAATGTTTTGCAAGAGAATACAAATGTTTTGCAAAATAACTCAAAGTTTCTCTGGGAGAATGCAATACTTTTGCAAGAGAACGCAAATGTTTTGCGAGAGAGGGCAAGAGTTTTTCAAGCATACGCAAAAGCATTGAAATATAGATTTTTCCTCCCATCTCATATTTTTTCCATCACCATGTCCCCTTAGAGCAGAGTTCTCAAACCGGTTCCACGGAGGGCCTAGTGTATGTAGGTTTTTGGTCTTTCCCTTCAATTAGTGCCCAATTAAGACCTAGACTACCAGGTGAGGGGAGATCTTAACCAATTAGTGACCTACTCAATCAGTTTGGTTCAAGGTAAAAGAGAAAACCTGCATACACTAGGCCCTCCGTGGAACCGGTTTGAGACCACTGCCTTAGAGGCTCCATACCCTCATGACGTTTCAAACCTGTATAAATGCAGAGTATAAAAGAAGATTTTTGTTGTTGTTGTTGTTGTTGTTTTTGAAGAACTGTACAATGAAAGTACTGTAAATGGGGTCCTAAACGACTTTGGACCCCAATGACTTATATCGTATGGACAAGAAACACTGAGACATTTTTCACGATATCTACTTTTGTGCAAACTTTTTGAATAAACAATCCCTTTAAGGTAACAATTGCAGGTTGACATTTTTTACCAAGTAGGTTTGATTTCCGTTTCATATTGACTTTAAATTGAAAAACCAAAGTCCTTTCGAATCAGTTTAGGGCATCATGTTTTATCACACATTTTTTTCCTGTGTTAAGTCTGTACGCTTATCTGGTATGTTATTAGGTGAGCTTTGAAAACCGATGCGACCTAATGCACAAAATCCATGTGATATGATGCATTTCACAGGCATAAGCTTCCCCCGAAACGCCAATCACATTTTCTCTGCTCGCTAAATTTATGCTTTAAAACATTGCCCCCCTTCACTCACCCCAGCTCATGGTTCCATTACCGCCCAGCCAGTGCAATAAGTGCTAATGTAGCAGAACCGATGGCCAGCAACGCTGCCTTACTCAGCACGCCTGGCCCATCAAATTCAACTTTCCACTGGCCATTTTCATCTGCAGCAGATTGTAAGCAAGACGGCACTTTGTCATGACAGACTCTCATCCGTCCATCGCGTCCACTTCCAAACTGATTGGGGCAATAACAAAGAGCGGCCCTGCCCCATAATTTATTTGATGGCAAATGTATTATTCAGCGCCACTGTAATTTATTCATGTTCCACATTGCCTTATTACGGTTTAAACATCTGTTATTTTGTTTTATGGACTGGTGCCAGTGTGTGGGTTGCTCTTTATTCTTAATGGTTTCATCAAAGGGACAAGCAATGTCTTCCTGCTGCACTGGCGTTAAATGTCCTCGATTTAACAATGTTGTACAGGACTAAAATAGAGTCGTGCTCTTCCTGACGCTGTGATGCTGAAACTAGTGGTCGTTTTTCTATCTTGCTCTTTGTTCTTCCATTTCATATTTCATGACTGGCTCTAACATGAAAAGATGCCCATCCTCACAGAACAAAGGCAAGATCTTTTGTTTTAATAATATTTTCCCTCCTTTTCGCAGATGAACTGCACTCATTTCATTTTTTACTAAGAGTAGCTGTGCTGTGATCCCTGCGAATAGATACAAATGATTCAAACTTCTCTCTATTGATGTCATAACCCTTCTTTCTCTTGTGACTTCCTTCGTTCAGTTCCCCCGCAGGCTCCGGTGTTCATGGGATTAGAAAATGAAGAGGTCAAAGCTGGTTCCGTTCTGAGGGTGGTGTGCATGTCGTACGGGGGCAACCCTTTAGCCACTCTGCATTGGATTAAGGTGAGAGAAATATACGAAATTCTTCATCGGTTGCCCTTTTCCTTTTCAGAAATAATTACTTGGCCTTTACCTTTACTTGAACAGGATACAAGCTAAGACCTTGTGTTTGGCTTGTAGTTATTGATTAAACTTACATTTCCCATAAGTGAAAGAAACTTTTTCGGTTACACTTTATTTTAAGGTGTCCTTGTTACAGTGTAATTACACAATTAGTACTTAGTAATAGCAATCAACTACATGTACTTACCATATAATTAGGGTTAAGGTTTGGTTTAGTCAAGTCAACTTTATTTATATAGCGCTTTTCACAATACAGATTGTATCAAAGCAGCTTCACAGTATTAAATAAAAAGGGTTTAGGGTTAGTTGAATGTCTCTGTGCATAATTGACTGTTACTTATTACTATAGTAATTACATGTAAAATGTTTAACAGGGACTCTGTAAAATAAAGTGTTACAACATTTAGTTTGATTGGTAACACCTTTTCAATAAGGGTTACTCTCAGTTGTTTATGTGCGTAACCGTGTGGAACTCAGAATGAGGAAATGAACACAACATAGTCATTTGGAAGGGCAGGAGTTATGATCACATACTTAATTTGATTGACAGCTCTAGAGCGAATGAGCTCTCTGACTCATAACAGACACGCACGGAAGAAAAACGCGCTCTACGCCGTTCCAAGCTCTTCAGATTGCATAATTCAGTGGCAAATGAATAGAAATGGTGATCCGTTAGGGTGAAATCATATCATAATCAACTGTTGATTATGATTTCACTTTTCTAACTTTAGTTTGTGTGTAATGTTGCTGTTTGAGCATAAACAACATCGGCAAAGTTACAACGCTCAAAGTTAAAAGCATAGGGAGATATTTGCTTTTAAGAAATCACTACAACAAAAGGCTGGTAGGGACTACACACATTCCTTCCGGGTTAGTGACATAAAATTTAAACCAACCCTAAAATTTACATAAACCCCGCCCCCGGGAACACGATTTATAGATTATCAAGACAGAATTATGCTAATCAATGACTAGAAGACACATGAGCTACATAAATTCATCAACTAACCATTCAGAAATGTCCTGTTGCATTCTACATGTTGTCACCTCTTCTTGAGTCTCTCCATCATTGTCTGAATCCAGTTTGAACATAAAAGGCTAAAAGTTTATGAAATTTTCAGTGCATGTCTGTGTGAGTGCAAGCTGATGAAGCTCCAGCCTCTGTGCTGGAAGCAGCAGCTCATTTGCATTTAAAGGAACAGACACAAAACGGTGCTTTTTTGCTCACCCTCAAAAATGGACAATTTTAAAGGGGTGGTATAATGCCATTTTCACAAGATGTAAAATAAGTCTCTGATGTCCCCAGAGTGTGTATGTGAAGTTTTAGCTCAAAATTCCCTACAGATATTTTTATATAGCATGTTAAAATTGTCACTTTTTGAGGGTGAGCAAAAATTCACAGTTTTTGTGTCTGTTCCTTTAAATGCAAATGAGCTGCTGCTCCCGGCACAGGGGCCGGAGCTACAACAGCTTGTATGCTTTTACTTCACACAGACATGCACTGGAGATTTCAAAAACTTTTAGCCTTTAATGTACAAACCGAAGTCAGAAAGATGGAGAGACTCAAGAAGTAACAACATGTAGACAACATTTCTGATTGGTTAGTTGGTGAATTTATGTAGTTTATGTGTAGTTATCTTCTAGTCACTGATTAGCATATTCTGTCTTGATAATCTATAAATTGTGTTCAGGGCGGGGTTTATGTAAATTTTAGGGTTGGTGATGACACTAACCCGGGAGGAATGTGTGTAGTCCCTACCAGCCGTTTGTTGTAGTCCTTAAAAAGCAATTTCTTTAAAAGAAAGTCTCTCCCTTTGATTTGAACTTTGAGCGTTGTAACTTTGCAGATGTTGTTTATGCTCAAACAGCAACATTACACACTAACTAAAGTTAGAAAAGTGAAATCATATTCAACCACCCCTTTAACATGCTATATAAAAATATCTGTTGGGTATTTTGAGCTAAAACTTCACATACACACTCTGGGGACATCAAAGACTTATTTTACATCTTGTGAAAGGGGCATTATACCACCCCTTTAAGTTTATTTGCCACCACAGTACTTAAAGCCAATAAGTCTTGTTATTTCTTTATTATTATAGTATGAATTTAGCTTGGGTCTGTCTCATTTGATGCACCGAAATTACCGAAAATTTGCGGCCGAAACAGAAATGTTCATTTTCGTCTGAAATGATTTTGGAGGGCTGATATCATTGACCGAAACAGTGACATTTAATTACAGCTTCTGTTTCGTACACATTGTGGATAGATAACAAACATGTAGATTTCTTGCTTTGATCGATAATGATATGGATTCTCAAGATCAGTCTTTTAGTCTGTGCTGTTTTCTGTGTTAAACATTTCTAAACATTTGTCGTGCACCCATCCAATAATCACAATAAACTCTGCATTGTAATTTTTAATATGAAACAAAGTCTTTCTCAAGTTTCAAATTGTGTAAATTTTATCACGAAATTCGACAAATTTAGATTTGGTGCGTGACAGATCACTGTAGTGCCTCAGGCTCAGTTCAAGAGACTGCGCAGATCAAGCGTGAACCAATCATCTCTTCCTCTTTACTACTATTACAGCACCAAAAAAAACATGAATGAACATTAGAAGGTATGTTGAAAGATAAATTACAACTTACTGAAATGTATCATGTCTCATGTAATTAAGGTGACCAGACGTCCCGAAAAATTCGGGACAGTCCCGAATTATAAGCTGTTGTCCCGGGTCCCGAATCCGGCCCTAATTGTCTGATAAAACATTAGAAACTCTCAGTGGAAGTTGAGTTGTCCTGCAGCCAATCCCCGCCGGCTGCTCATTGGCTGCAGCATCTTTTTTTGAAGTTCTACAAAGATACCGTAGGCGCAAATTTACATATGCATTGATGAGCTAATTTTCATTCATTCATTTCGTTGACATGACTGGTGTACCAGAACCCCGAATGTGCAAGGCAGCCAGTCGTAAAGGAGTGATTGGTTGGTCGCGGCACTGTGTGCAAAAAAATACTTCAGCCTAATGTCTGATGTCGGGTTACACAAAGTAAATCATGGGTTAATGTTCACTTTTGGGTGAACTATACCTTTAACAGAGTTGACAAATGCATTGAACACATTTGTTTTTAAAAAAAAAAAAGAAAGAAAATTATTAATATTTTTTAGGAAATTGTATATTTGATATTTTTATATGTGTGTGTGTGTGTGTGTGTGTGTGTGTGTGTGTGTGTGTGTGTGTGTTGTGTGTTTGTGTGTGTGTGTGTGCGCGCGTGTACTTGCGTGTATTTAGGGAAACCATTTGGTAATAGGGTTTTATGCAAAACGTAGAACACAGTTATATATATATTTTCTAAATAGTTAATCATTTAAAAAATAGAAAATTAAACAGAGAAAATTAAGACATTGTTATTGTATAAAACATTGAATATTCTGAAGACTATGTCAAATATGAAATGCTGAAAGCATTTTTATGATTTTCATTTTTGGTACAGTATAGTCAAGAAGGTTAAGACCTCTGATGTGGGAGAGGCCAAAACCGTTATTTTGTGTGGAGGATTTGTTTGAAAAGTAGTTATTATGATAATTGTATAGTTTACCTAACATATGTAATAGTTCACAATCCAAAAAAGTCTAAAAAGTCATGGGACACCAAAGTGTACTGCATTCATGGAAAGTGCCACTTAGATAAATTGGCCCAAATGTTACGATAAGCGGGTAGCTGTTAGATGAAAAATTATGGGCTGCATCATTCAACCAGTGAGAGCTGTTTACCAAAATGCTTTGCAGGCCAATTACCATGAATGTTATGCCAGAGTAAGGTCACAGTGGAACGCAGGTTGCTAAAGTAATTTGAAGCTAGCTAGAATCTGGCTGGTGCACCAGTGGTTTTATATTCTTTAAATTTTCCCAACCTCAGAAATGTGTGTGTGTGTGTGTGTGTGTGTGTGTGTGTGTGTGTGTGTGTGTGTGTGTGTGTGTGCGTGTGTGTGTGTGTGTGTGTATCTGTGTGTGAATTACTAAAATCAACAAGCCTAGGGGAAAGCTGAGAGCTACAACCAAGAACTTTATTAAATGTCTGTGTTTAGAGACAGAGAGAAGATGTCAAGATTTAAATCATTTGCAAGTGAAGCCTAGGCAGCCAAATCTACTTGTCCATTCATGTAGCGTCCCGCAGACAGACTCACAGTGGAGACTCTCGTTTTACTTTGATAAAATGTGTCAGTCCGGACATCTCTAATAATTTGCAGCTAATGCAAATGTTAGTGTCTGCAAAGTCATTGACTGGATGACTGATTTCAGACACAAATGTCTTTTTCTATCTATCTATCTATCTATCTATCTATCTATCTATCTATCTATCTATCTATCTATCTATCTATCTATCTATCTATCTATCTATCTATCTATCTATCTATCTATCTATCTATCTATCTATCTATCTATCTATCTATCTATCTATTTGTCTATCTATATGTCTGTCTGTCTATCTATCATCTCTCAGACTATCTGTCTGTCTCTCGGTATGTCAGCACCATCTTTTCTCTTTTTCAGAATGGAGAAGTCCTGTCCACTAGCTGGGAGGTGGACGTTGTGTCACGTAGATCCAGTAGCACGTTGAGAATGGAGGTGAAGCCAGAGGACAATCATGCTGTGCTGCAGTGCGAAAGCGTCAACCAAGTATCTCGTTCACCAATGTCCCTCACTCGCACTCTTACCGTCATGTGTGAGTAGTCAGTAAAAATTCATCTTAAAAAACTTCTGCTCAAAAACCCATTAGACTTTTAAGAAGGCCACAAGCCTGTTGTTGCTAGTAGTTTTCAGCATAGCCTTAAAACAAAAGCTTGATCTTTCATGACACACTGTCACTTACAATAAGCCAATTACACATGGCTGTATCATGGCTGACAAGTTAATCAGGGCAATACTTGCTGCTACTTGCAGTTTCTGTAATCTTTCATTAACAGAGGATGGTTTGTAACGGTGGTCTTGTCACCACAAATTCAAAATGTCAAATATCCATGTCTTATCACAAAGCTACTGTCATTAGCACATACGGCTCATTGAGAATACATAGTCACACAAATACTGATACCATTTGGACATTTATTAGAAGATCTCTCTAGACACTTCTCACCATTTCATTGATCAGCTAGATCATTATTTCGGTACTGTAAGAGCATCAAGAGAACGTATCATAATGGCCTCAAATCCTTTGTGGCGTGACTAGCGTGTTTAAACAATTTGCTGTGAAGATATGCTGACTCCATTTGTCTTGCTTCACTTTCTGTTGTGGTAATCACTTTTGCTCACAGTTGAGCCAGCTGATGTAACGTTACTGGGCTCCTTTGAAGCTGTAGAGGGACAGGAGATCAATCTGTGCTGTTACACTTCCTCCAGTAATCCACCGGTTGACATCCGCTGGTGGCTCGGGTTCAAGGAGCTCAACAGAACGAATGTTACCATCTCTGAGGTATTCAACCTAACACTTTACATTCAAGATAGAGGACGTGAAAATGTCTTCTCTTACAAAAATGTATAAATTATGATTAAAACTTTTGTTTTACTTGGCACTCTGAAACTGTCTCCATGTCCTGCTTTTGATAGGTTCATCAACAATACAAACTACCATCTAAATACCCGTATGAGCCATTTTACCGACAGAAAGGCTTTGTGAGGTGTAGCGCTTGATTAAAGGAATATTTTTCAATTATTGTGTGAAATAAAGCCGGCGAGCCTTGAACAGAGAGTGATTCAAAGTCTCCATCAAGACTGTGCTTTTACTTTAGATTCTATTAGTTACTACATAATATTCTGCGAGATCAGGGGCTTTTAGAGTCTCTCTCTTTTTTCTTTTTTTTTATCTCCAATTCTTCCTCTCTAGAGGTTGATTTGAATGAAACATAGGCCTAAGTGAATAAAAGCTGACCCGAGGCTGCTCTGTGCTTAACAGGACACTCCTTGTTCATTTGGAGGTGTTTTACATCTGATCTTTCATTTACATGCCGGTGTTAATTTATTATTTTTCTTTTTTTCTCTTCGAGCTACTCTTTATGATATTTTCTAATAGTTTGGCCGTACGTAACCATGAAGCCAGGGTCAACTCTCTGAGCAGGTGTAAATTAGAGATTAGCAAATTAGCAGAATTAAAAACTCTATATCAGAGTGAATGAGATTTTTCACATGGGTGGGAATCTTTTGGCACCTCACGATCTGATTCCAAACCGTTTCTTTATCTACTTTTTTTTTTCTTATTGATTAATCGTATTAATAGAATGTAAAATCTTTTTATTATTTAATTACACAAGTAATAAGTACTCTTAAAAATAATAAAAAAAAATATTAAAACAATTAAAACAGTAAAATCTAGTAAAAAAAAAAAAAAAGAGTGCTTTCAGTATTTAAGACTAGGCTGTCTGAACATTTTCCATTCAAGAGCTGTGAGTGATTTTTCTTTTTATCAGATTTACTGTTGTTGGATTATTACCGATGACATTATAGACAGCGGGAGATCAAATAAGCTGCATTCACACCAATGCACAGATCTCTTGTAAAATGTGGTTTATAAAATGTGGTTTGTCCTGTCTGTTTAATCTCTTAAGACATAACTGACTGTGTTTACATTACTTTCGCATCATAAAAAGCATTTTGAGATGAAACTGGAAGTACATTTAACCACGGAGTCGCACACACACTGCCGCCTCTCTTTACCAAGCGTTTGTGAGTATTTGAAATTGAAAGAATCCTTCTGTCAGTGAGTTCCATATTTTTGGCTCGAGGTCATGGTGCAAAGGACCCTAGGTTGATTTTACTCCAACCCATCCCTTTAAATAAAAAACAGATAACGAACTAAAGGACTAACAGGTGTCATGATCACATCTATCACTATAGTAACGAATAATAGTGGGAACAGAGACAACAGAACACCAAGAGAAGCAAACTAATATAACAATTTAACTAAACAAACAAACTAAATCCTCACACTAAGTTTGCCACACTTACATCTGTTTATGCAGTTAATAGCCGCTTTCCGACCGGAGGAACCTTTTCACAGTTCCTAGAACTATTGGCTAAAGTACCCGGATGTCGGTGTGTTCGCACCGCAGGAACTAGGAACGATTTTAGTTCTAGGAACTCCATTTGGAGGAACCAGAGCCCGTCTACGGAGAGCCTGCCCACTCCCTATTAAGTCCTATACGCTGATTTCACGCAGCCGTTATTTTGAATCGAAAGCGAGGCTCCGGTGGGAAGAAAACCGGAAGTGTCGCCTTTAATCATACAGTAGGAGACTCGTGAATGCGATGGCGTTGTTGTGTTTAATGATGTTGTGTCAATTCTAAAACTGTACATACATTTCTTTCATACTTTAGACTATATACAGTGAAATTTATTAATAAATAAAATATTTTTTTTTATAATTCAGAGAGTAAAAAATGAAGCAGGAATGAACTATATACATATCCTATATTAGATATTATCTTCCAATAGTGTAAATCGCGGCAGCAGCTTCAGGTTGGTAGTCCAAGGCATTGTTGTTTATCTGTACTTCCGGGGTTCTTCCCACCGGAGCCTCACTTTCAAGTTCAAAATGGCGGCTACGTGAAATCAGCGTATTGTACCGAATTTTGGTTGTAGTTCCACCAGAGTTCCACTGGGGGCGATCACCCATGAGTGCAGAATGAATGGGAGTCTATGGGGCTAGACGGCTAAATTTGTCTCTTTCACCCGATTGCCGTTGAGAAATCTCAGATTTGATTATAGGTTTTGCAAGTTCAACATGGGTTATAGGTCGAAAGTTGAATGAACGAGTACCTATGTCCTTTCGATTTCTTACAGGTTGAGTTGTTGTTGCCCATAACACGCCAGCATTCTGCTAATGAATGCTGATTGGTCAGTGAAGGATTGATTACGACCAGAGAGACCGCTTGATGGCATCGTGGCATCCGAAGCGGGACCAGAAACAAACAAAACAAAAACTCTTCTAGCACGTGTATTTACCGGTGTCAGCTGTGTTGTGTTTCCCTGTGTCAGCTGTGTTGTCGATGCCTCGAGTGAAAAGAAAGTGCAGAGCGCGAACGCACCAGAGTGACTGAAGGATTGCCGTTAAGCAGTATCTCTGGTCGTACGATGTGTATGATGTCATTGACACTTTAAAAGACTTTTTAAAGCAAATAAGTGACTCTAAAAAATCTAACAATAGCAATGTGTAATTTATTTGCATCTCCTTTCGAATACAACATTCAAATTACTAGACAAAAAATTATATCCTGAGAAAAGTGGATTTTTATTGGTATAGCGCCATAGACCTCCATTCATTCTGCACTCGTCCTGTGAGCGCCCTCATATGGAATCAGAGTGGAACTGCAACCAGTTCAGAAGCCGGAAGTGTACTGAGAGTGAAATTTCTCCCCTAATTAGACATTCTCTGGAGGAACTAATTTAAGTCCTACTTCAGAGTAGGGTCTAAACCAGCACTATAGGAACTACCCGTGACGTTAGTGTACGCTGATTGAACGAACGCACGCGGAACACCAGCACCCGCCATTTTTAAAACAGCTAGAATGTAAACACACAGATTATAGCCTATAACGTTATATTTACTCCATAAACTAACTATACAAACATGGAAAACAGTGATAGATGGGTCTCTAAACCTTTATGCCGAAGAGAAAATCCAACACAACTTTGAGGGGACCAAGCCAAACATGATTATGTTTATCTGCCCAGCTAGCAACTCTGGACATCAACCACACGGCATAGGCTAGCAACCTTTTTTTCATATACTGTCTACTTTCTATAACAGTTCTATCTAATAACATATTAAACAGTACTGTTAGACAGATCGTTAACTAATAAACACAGAGAATGCGAACATTGTTTGCTCTGGCGTCTCAGCGCCGCCAAAATAAAGGTCCGTCTGCGCCGTCAAAATAAAAGTCACCGTGCTTGGGTCACTCCCTTACCCCTCTTACCGTTCCTATGCGAACGCAAGTCCAGTGCGAACGCAAGTCCAGTGCGAACACAAACAGCAAAACCGAGTTTGAGTGAGAGTAGTTCTTAGAACTGTTTAGAAGTGGACAGTTCCTAGAACTAAGTTCCTGTAACTACTTGGTCGGAAAGTGGCTAATGAGATAGAAGAGCCACAATGTATTCCAGCGCTTTTGTTTTTTATTGGTTTTTAATGACCATATGTCAGATCACATCAGTTTCGATAATGTGAACGCGTCAAAGAGAGTGAATCATGGTGGAATAATTTGATGTTTTCACTCTTGTGCGCAAAGAATATTATGTTGCCTTATAATGGCTCTTTACGATGACCATATATTGTTCTCAGTAAACGTGTAAGATCTCATATGAAATATTTGTGTTGCAGGGGGATAATGGTGGGATGAGGACGATGTCTAACTTGACACATAAAGTGTCACGTGAGGACAACGGTCTTCCTCTGACTTGTGAGGCGTTCAACAAAGGCACCCGCTTCTCCAGTGTTCGATCTGAAGATCTTATCGTTTACTGTGAGAGACCACTAACATTTTTATCTAACATTTAGGTGGAATGATCCCTGATAAATGAATTAATTTATTTCAGTAGCTTAACTGGTACAGGTATAGGCAATTTTATATGTTTGTTTCCCAGAGAACACATACACTACCGTTTTGTTTGTTTGTTTTAGAGAAATTAATACTTATGTTCAGCAAGGATGCATTAAATTGAACAAAAGTGACAGTAAAGACATTTGTAATGTTACAAAAGATTTCTATTTCAAACTAATGCTTTCCTTTTGTACTGAATTAAATTATCCTGGAAAAAAAACTGTATCATAGTTTCCAATAGCACAACTGTTTTCAACATCGATAATAGTCAGAAAAATGTCTCGATCAACAAATCATCATATTAGAAGGATTTTTGAAGGATCACGTGACGCTGAAGTCTGAAGTAATGATGCTGAAAATGTAGCTTTGCCATCACAGAAATAAAATACATATTAAAGTATATTAAAATAGAAAACATTTAGTTTATAATTTCTCAATATTACAGCTTTACTGTATTTTTATCAACTAAATGCAGTCTTTGTGAGCATAAGGGACTTCTATCAAAAACATTTAACAATTATTAGCGATCCCAAACATGTCAACTGTAGTGATTGTTGAGAAAAATTAATCTATTGTAATTTGGATAAAAGCTCATCTAAAATAAATAAATGTTAACATAATGATACACTCTTTTTTAAATGTCCCATCAATGCACTTGTGCTGACTGAAATATTAGTTCTGTTAATGTCTGTTCTTCTTATTCTTAGATCCTCCTCAGAAAGTGTGGTTAGATGCTCCTCCACCAAACGTCTTCTTACACTCTGGTACAACTCTCCGTTTAGTCTGTTTCTCCAGTGGTGGAAATCCCACAGGTCAGCTGGTGTGGCTCAAGGTGTGTAGTGACATGGAAGCTTTTGTTGATGGTGTTTTAGTAACAAGTGTGTTTTGTTATTTCTGCCATTAAAAAATCCTCCATGTCTGTGTGTGCGTGAACTACAGAACAACAAAGTCGTGCCAACCGCATCGAAGCAGGTGTCTTCAGAGCGTGGTGTGTCACGAGATCTCCTTCTCACCCTCCAGCCCAGCGACAATCTGGCCACCTACCGCTGCGACTCCTCCAACAAAGCCAAGAAAGTGCTCTCCGCTCAAAGCAAACTCAGGGTTCTGTGTATGTTTCTAAAACCCACTCACATGATACTGTGCTGTGTGCAAAACCATATCAGTTATTTGGGTTAGTGTGGTGTACTTCTTAACTCTTAATTAATACATACCATATACCAAATGAGCCAAAACATTATGACCACCTGCCTATATGCTGTTGGTCCTCCCTTTGCTGCCAAAACAGCGCTTACCCATCGAGGCATAGACTCTGAAGGTGTCCTGCAGGGTTTGGCACCAAGACATAGGCAGTAGATCCTAAGTGATATAATAAGTGTTCAACAAGTACAACTGTTTAGTGTGTGCAGTGAATAGAACTGTTGATCATAACATTTTCTTATCAAGGACTCTTAATATTTGAATCAGTCTTGTAGGGATTGTTGAAGGATTAGTTCACTTCAGAATTAAAATTTCGTTTTAGAAAATGGCCGATCGTTTGGCTAGATAAGACCCTTATTCCTCGGCTGGGATTGTGTAGAGCCCTTTGAAGCTGCATTGAAACTGCAATTTGGTTGACCGTTGAAGTCCACTATATGGAGAAAAATCCTGGAATGTTTTCCTCAAAAACCTTAAATTCTTTTCGACTGAAGAAAGAAAGACATGAATATCTTGGATGACGTGGGGGTGATTAAAACGTATTCTGAGGTGAACTAATCCTTTAATGGTTTGGGTTTGAACTCTTAGTCTTGTGAGTTAGGATAAAAGCATCTGGTAAATGTCAATTAGCACAACTTCTTTTTGAATATGCCTTAAAATGAGGATGCACTATGGCAATCCTCACTCACATTCTAATTGGTTGTCTTTGTATTGTCCCTCGATCAGTTCCCGCAGTGAGCGTGAAGATCGTGGCCAAGCAGAAGGAGCTGCGCAGGGGTCAGACTCTGGATCTGGAGTGCCTGGCTGGCAGCAGCAATCCCACTGCAAATATCAGCTGGAGTTTGGGCCCCATCATGTACTCAAACACTCACTTATACATATACACGCATCGCCACATCATTACACACATGCACAAATACACACTCACTGCTAATACCGTATTACTTAGTTCAACACTCCCAAGGGCATTTCGTCACCCATCTAATTTACTCACATCAATAAAACTGCAGAGCATTGACCCTTGATTCACAAAACGCAGGTAAATACATCATAAGCCAGGTTTCCATCCAAGGATTTTTTTGTGAAAAAAGGTTTAGCGCATCAAAATTTGACCGATATAGCTGATGGAAATGCCAAGTATCTATCATTTTTTGCAAATGTCGACACAATCTTTTTCCATTTAACTTTAGCATATAAATTATATTGTATTATAATTATATTGATGGCCAAAAATTGGATGGAAACTTGGCTATATGTCTCACTGGAATGCATTTCAGATGAATTCGGCTTTTTTTTTTTTTATGCTGAGAAGTGTGCAGTAATAGATGACTTGTGATGTGTATCTGTACAAAAAGAGCAGAATTTGTGCAGGAGGGCTCTAAGCTCTTTGTAGAAACTGGAAAGTGTGAAATGTTAGCAAAGGCTGATGGGCAGTTTGGAAATCCCAAGACCTTTTTTTTTACTTCAGTATTAGATTTCGACTGGCAGCTGGTGATCACTAAGTCATTACCTTGTTAGAGTCTGTCTCTGGCGCTGTCAATATGTAGCTATTTGAAAAAAAAAAAAAAATAAATCTTTACATCAATTGTGAGCAGATCAGCTTTTATTTCTAAAGAAATTCAGCTATAAAACTACAGTGTTTGTGAGCAGAGGAGTGGCCCACTTCGAGTTTTATGGTTTCAGTTTTGTTGAATGGTCCCCACGGGACCCTAACGCATGTCGGGCAAACAAAAAGATTTCACAGCAGGTGAACACTGTTACTGTGGAAGGCTTTATCGAATATTCATAGTCTATTTTTGCATTGTTGCTCCAAGGGGATGTTTTTGAAATTCTTCTTTGTATAAAATATCCATGAGAAATAACATTGTAAGCTTGACTTTCACTCTCTCAGGTTGAAAGGAGTTGACCAGGCTCCTAAAAAGGCTGAATTTGGTGGGATGTCCCGAACCAGTAAGCTGTCCCTCAATCTTGGCTCCCATCACTGGAAGAAAAGGATCACCTGCCATGCCTTCAGTAACGTGCTGTCCGAGGGTGTCAACAACTTCTACACTCTCAATGTGCTCTGTGAGTATTATTTTTTTTTGAGCATGTTTGAATGAGTTTTTACTTGGACTGTCCGCTGACTACAGATCAGTATTTAATCAAAATAATCGCATGATATGCAGATATAGTCAACAAAATTGATCATGACTATTTGCACATATCAGATAATCGATTAAATGATTTGTTGGAGCTGAGTAAAGCATTTCATCTACAAAAAGTGACTTTAGAAGTCAGTACTGTACATTGTTTTATTTCCATGTTATTGAACATAAGCCATTTTGTAAGCCTCTGCACAATATTTATGTATTTATAATGGTATAATGACCAGGCTTCTGACTGGCAGGTTTAAATTTCAGCACATCATCTTTGCATTGGTTGCCCATAAAACTTAGTAAAGAATTAAAATTTTTCATTTTGGTTTTTGAATCATTACATAAGTTGGTGCGTCCACACAAATCAGCGAGACCTCTCAGATCGGGACATGTAAGATTGCTGTCCGAGTCCTTCTCAAAACGAGAATTTGCTTATCCCGGCCCGACACTTTGGAACAATCTCCCTGTAGTCATCCAAACAGCTCCTTCTCTTTTTGTTTTCAAATCTATGCTTGAATCCTATTTATTTGAGCAGATGAGGATGGTTTAAAAGTCAAATAGTTTAATAGTATTGTTTTGAAATTTGTTATATTCATTTATTTGTCTTCTATGTTCATAAGGTAATTTCATGTACAACACTTTGGTCAACCCATGGTTGTTTTTAAAGGAGAACTCCGGTCAATTTTAACATTGAGCTCATTTTTTTGTACATTTGGAGTGCTGTCAATACAGAGAACAACGACAAAAATCGGTGTTGCCTACACCGAGTTATTCTATTTTTAAAATTTGCACCCTGTTGACTTCAATGGGGCAAGTACTAAACCTGCTTTTAGCCTCTTAACATCCTTGATGTGTCATTACAAGTGCACAGAAAATGTGAGTGATTCCTTCTGAGTGAACACGATTGCCGAGTACACGCGCGTGATCATAGGTAACTAAACCTATGCGCGTGAACTCGGCAATCGACTACTTTGGACTTCAACCGAAAACAGGATGTAAACACAGGTATTTGCGCTGGCTTAAATAACATCATTTTTATTAATATCTTTCACATCTACTGCAGTCAGATTCACTCGTGTTCACTCAGAAGGAATCACTCACATTTTCTGTGCACTTGTAATGACACATCAAGGATGTTAAGAGGCTAAAAGCAGGTTTAGTACTTGCCCCATTGAAGTCAACAGGGTGCAAATTTTAAAAATAGAATAACTCGGTGTAGGCAACACCGATTTTTGTCGTTGTTCTCTGTATTGACAGCACTCCAAATGTACAAAAAAATTAGCTCAATGTTAAAATTGACCGGAGTTCTCCTTTAACTGTGTTTTATAAAAAATAAAAAAAAAATGTATTTATAAATAAATACATGAAATAAATTAATTAAATAATTGGACAATTTACTCATTTATTTACCATATATCCCATAAATTAATTAAATAAATAAATTGTTCTGCGATGTGATGACTAATTAATTAATTACTTTATAAAACAATAAATAATGGAATAATTTACTTGCGTATTATCCCGTATATACCATAAACTAATTAATTGTTGTATTTACTTATTTATAAATAAATGAGAGGGATTAATTATTTATCATCACATATACTTTCTTAATACATTTCTTCTTCTTTTTTCACTAGTGCGTTATTTTTATACATTAATTGATAGCCTTAGTTTTAACCCTGAGCCTGAGTTTGGTTGCTGTAGCTTGAAGATTGAATATATTGTGTTATTTTGCTCTGGCAAGCATTCTGATGTATGTTTGAATGAGTCTATTCCTGCTAATGCGTATAGCGAGTATATGGTAGTGTGTGTGTGTGTGTGTGTGTGTGTGTGTGTGTGTGTGTGTGTGTGTGTGTGTGTGTGTGTGTGTGTGTGTGTGTGTGTGTGTGTGTGTGTGTGTGTGTGTGTGTGTGTGTCTTTGTGTCTGCAATGATTATGGTTTGACTTTGATGTTGTTTTGTCTGATCCAGCTAGCCACCTCTTCAAAGCCTGACACGCTTTGTGAGCATGAAGGAATGTCACTCTGTGTGTGTGTGTGTGTGTGTGTGTGTGTGTGTGTGTGTGTGTGTGTGTGTGTGTGTGTGTGTGTTGGACTCGTGTCACTGTGGGGAGCTAAATTGACGTCCTCATGAGGAAACAAGCTTATAAATCATACAGAATGTTTTTTTTTTAAAATGTAAAAATGCAGAAAGTTTTGTGTGATGGGTAGGTTTAGGGGTAGGGTTAGTGTAAGGGGACAAAATATACAGTTTAGACAGTATAAAAATGTCTATGGAGAGTCCCCACAAAGATAGCGAACCAGGTGTGTGTGTTTGCACACATTATTTCTCAACTTTCTCGACGCACTCAACTATTTCAGAATCTCCACAGTTTGTGATTTGTGTAAGAACAGACCATAAATTATTACTTTGTCTGTTTTATTGTATTATATTAAGATTGTATTTCATCTTTCACTGTCCTAGTGTGTGTGTGTGTGTGTGTGTGTGTGTGTGTGTGTGTGTGTGTGTGTGTGTGTGTGTGTGTGTGTGTGTGTGTGTGTGTGTGTGTGTGTGTGTGTGTGTGTGTGTGTGTGTGTGTGTGTGTGTGTGTGTTTGAACGTGTGCGTGCCTGCTTGTAGATGTAAGTAAATCGTTTGTGTTAAAATCTGCATTTGCATTTTCATTTGCTCTGAAGTGACACAATGTACATTAATGAGACAAAGACACAGAAGCCCCTCTGAGAGATCAACAGCACAATAAATCACGCGCCTTATTCACACTCAGACATTAGAGAGGAAAACGATTCCAAATCCTCTGCTTTCTCAAATCAGTTTTTATGAGCATTTGCAAAATTAGCTTTTTGCCCTAATGAATTAAGAATGTTACTAGCCTTGAATATGAGTGATTTTCCGAATGTCTTTTAAACCTTTCTTTAGTAGTCCATCTGTATATTCTGGATTTGTTTCACATCAAAACAATAGAATATTGTTCTTGTATTTTGCAATTTCTAAAAACATTACCAGACAGCTGTCCAGTTATAATTAACTCTCCAAAGCCAGTGTTTGCTTGCATTTCACACTTGTTAACCCTTAAATTAATGAATGCTTTGTCATTATTACATACAGTATTCGGGTGTAACATGGCTGGATCTCTACCTGCCGTGATAATATAAAACTCTTCTGATATTAGAGTAGCAATTACAGAAGAATAAAATAGAACATATTTTGTTACCTTTAGGCTACAAGGGTTAAATTTGAGCAGATGTTTTATATCATCAATGTACTCGTCAGAGCGCATTTCCCAGAACATTCAGCATCTGGCTCATATTTGCGATCTAAAACTAAACTATCATTTTCAACATCTGACAGCTTCTTCACCAGATCCACCATCTAGTGACAGTGACACTAATATTTGACCATGTTCAGAACTTGCTCTGCAGTAAATCGCTGAGCCATTTCAAGTTTTCTGATGATACTTCCTATTCTTTTGTTTTCTGCCCGCCTTAACTATGAGTGAAACGTCACTTCATCATTGTATATCAAGCACTGAATTGCACTTATTCAGTCATCAAAGATTCAGTTATTGTTGTGCAGAATAAATATACTTACACTGTTAGACACCTCGGGTCATTAGCGACCCTATACTATTTTTCCACAAACGAATGGGAAAACAGGCATTCGTTTATATATATTTTTTTTTCTTGTTATATTGTTTATAATGAATTGATTGAGGAATACTAAGAAGGCTGATGTCTAACTATAAAAATAAAAGAGGAGGAGGGTAGCGAACAACGTCTAAGGTATGCGTTTAAGGGTTAATTTGGACCCTATGAGTATTTAAAAAATTTTTTTTCAATATTTCCATTTTAAGATGATCATTTTAATATTATAATTTTTCTTTTCTGTCCAGTAGTAAAATACCGTAAAGATACTATACCCTCTACATTGATATAATCATAATTAGCAATGCACTGCAAAACAGCTAGATCTATTTTTTTATAATATTTTTTAGCTAGATCTACTTTTACTTTTGATGAAGTGGCTGTCTTTACATTTTAGTTAGATCTACTTTTAACCTTTTTTCTAATTATGAAATTAAATTATATATATATGTGTGTGTGTGTGTGTGTGTGTGTGTGTGTGTGTGTGTGTGTGTGTGTGTGTGTGTGTGTGTGTGTGTGTGTGTGTGTGTGTGTGTGTGTTTATATATACATATATATGAGTTTATATATACATATACTCCGCTTCGCGTCGTGTCTAACAACGCCCTTCAGCCGTTACTTATTCACGATACAGCACAGCCTCTCGTACCTTATTGCTTTTATAAAACGGTTACCACACAATATTAAAGTAAAAAAGATGTATTAGTGCAACTTTCATGAAGTTAAATCAAAGCATTCCTTCCGCTAGAAAAAAATAGTCCCTGACCGTGAACAACAACGTTCCAATGTGTAATATGCATGAAAGCTCAAATAAAAACAACAAACCGTTCTCAAACTTTCTCATTCTTTTTATTTTTTACAAAACCAATATTTGTGAAATTTCTTCACACAAATAGGCATAGCTTATCTCTCAGCATGAGAAAACATTTATTTTTTTGTTTATTCCGTTATTTTCTCTCTGCACTAAACTGAATATTTACATAGCCTAAATAAAAACACAAGGGCACATATTTTGATAGATAACAGTTAGGTCTTTAATCTATTTTCTTAATGTTATTAATTTAGTTGCTAAAATGCTGCCTAACAAGAGATACTTTTTAGCGCAATTTTCCACCGGACAAAATTGTGATTGTTAACTCATGATTTCTGTTCTGTCTCTGCGCACCAAACTTGTACTTCTATCTACTCCTCAACCAGACCACCTAGAGACTTTGGGTTTTCGGCATTATGTTAAGGAAGGTCTAATCTCGGGAACGCACAAAAAAAAATCCAGGAAAAGATTTACTATCTCTTACGCTGCCTTCACACTGGCAGTTGAAATCAGCTCCGTAATACGCAATACGCCCCCAGCGGACGTCGTACACAACGGTGAAAAGCGTCGGAAGCACTGATCTATATAGAATGACAATATATATATATGTGTGTGTGTCATTATATAGATCAGTGGTTGGAAGCCTCGGAAGCGGGTATATTTAAATATTGAATTATTTAATTGTATTAACTGCCCTAATAACGTTAAAACATCATGAAAATAAAAAAATGACATGACAACTAATCGTTATAAAATCATTATTTATTTTATTAAAAGTTAAGAATCCAGGTTTGTTTATCAGTACCATAGCAACGCTAACTTCCGTTGGGATTTTCGGATAGAAACCGTCCGTAGCCTTTCGCAAGCGTTAAATTTTTTGAACGCATCCGCATGTCCAACGGACACGATTTTTTTCGCACCGCACTCGTTCGCACCTGGTTCGGACCCATTCGCATGCGGTCTGCGAATCTCCATAGGAAATAAATGACTTCCGGTCGTTTCGCTGCCGTATCAGAGCTGATTTCAACTGCCAGTGTGAAGGTGGCGTTAGTGTTGTGATCCCATGACGTCAGAAAATTGCGCTAAAACACTCACTGAGTTTTTATTACTTGTTTTATTGTTGTTTATTTAAATTTATTTGAACATCTCCGTTTATTGTGCACGCATTAAATATTTTTCTCATTTCAAACGGCTCCACTGTGGTGATATTTAACGCGGTTCTCTTTAGTTGGGGCTCAGCACTGTCAGCAGTGTTTTCTGTTGCAGCAAGAATGTCGCTCCAGTGCTTTCTTCATTTTAAGTTTGGCCTCCAGTAGCTCTGTAGTGAACTTTCACACTTATGTCCTCTCACAGACATAATTTCCCTCGATTCGAGACCAGCATCGGACAATCTCTGCACCATGGTGCTGCGAAGGCAGTGATTTGTGTAAACCTTGGAGGTGCTGCTGCTTTACAAATTCTCGGCAACATTGTTGCGAGGTAGTTCACACACCCATAGGCTCTCTTGTGTACCTGCAACAGTCAAAAATGAGAAAAAACTTTAACACAACAAGATTTAACAGATTTTGCCGCTGCGTGATCTACGTACCAAACACATTTAGAGAGGTTTTGCTTTTTGGGTTGAAGGTAAAAAGCAGGGGGGTTAGATGGCAGAAGAGAAAAGTACTTCTCTAGTAAGTAAAAATCTCTAAAAGTACTTCCGTAGAAGTCACGGAGAAGTGCGTTGAGTGAGAGAAGTGTGGCGATTTTTTTAAAATCAATGCTGCAACCCTTTTCACTACACCAGTCACCGAAGCATTTCACTGCCCATTGGGTTTGCTGCACGGTATTTTTTAGCGCAATTTTCCACCGGACAAAATTGCGATTGTTAACTCATGATTTCTGTTCTGTCTGTGCGCACCAATCTTGCACTTCTATCTACTCCTCAACCAGACCACCTAGAGACTTCGGGTTTTCGGCATTATGTTAAGGAAGGTCTAATCTCGGGAACGCACAAAAAAAATCCAGGAAAAGATTTACTATCTCTTAGTGTTGTGATCCCATGACGTGAGAAAATTGCGTTAAAACACTCACTGAGTTTTTATTACTTGTTTCATTACGAGTCTTCTCGAATGTATCAATGTTACATTTCAGCACTTCAGCATGACGGTTCATATTTGTAGAAGACTCTCCAAATTGTTCCTCAAACCACTCATTCATCGTCATGCCATCTAGTAAATCAAAATTTATTTTAAACATTTTAGCCTTTTTAATTCTTGCGTTTTTTTCTGTTTATGTTGATACGTGTGGTTGCTAAGGGTGTTGCTAAGGGCGCAGTGATAAATAGAACCGTTGGGTGAAGCGGTCATAGCCGTGTTTTATCATGAATAAAGCACAGCTATTGACCAATCAGAATCAAGGATTGGAACTAACCGTTTTATAATATATATATATATATATATATATATATATATATATATATATATATATATATATATATATATATATATATATATATATATATATATATTTTTTTTTTTTTATTAAATATATTAGTTTTAATTACACTTTAATCTTTTAAAACGTTAGGAAGTGTCACCAATTGAGCTTATTGAATATTCAATTATAAAAATGATGTGCATTTTAAATTGACGTGGTTAACATCAGTGTAAATAATGGCATGTTAGTGTCAGTGCAGAGAAAGTGTTAGTCTTGAATTAGAGCTGCTAATGTATGATGTGATTATTTGTTGAATATTTTGATTACGCACCGTATGGTGTGACAAGCACTCTGCTTCGTGGAACTGACTCCTGTGTTCAACGTGATGTTGCTTCCACATTAGCACCTTCAAACGTTTGTGACGCGTCTGTGTGTCATTATGTGTGATTCAGTTCCTCCAGAGTTTTCGGATGACCAGCCCGATCTGGTCCAGGTCATTGAGGATGAAACCGCCACACTTCCTGTCAAAGTCTTGGCCAATCCAGACGAAATCACCTGCGAGTGGATTTTTCAGGGCGAGAAGCTTGTGAAAGGTAATAGACGACACTACATGACACTACGAGCCGTGTCACCCTCGCAGGCGCTCTAAACACTCAAACAGACGCAAACACACGTTGCCATATGCATTCTGAATAAAACATCGATGGATTCTGGCACTGCACCTTGGCAGATGTGATCTCGTGATAATGTATGCAGCCTAAATAAGCATCGCTGTCGCGATCTTCATCTCCATGTTGAAAGCATCTCAGCAGTTCTGTGTCGAACTCCCTGTGGTATTCCTCCAAAGAGGTTCCCCTGGGAGAAGTGTTCAATTTGTATATGTTCAGGATTTGAACTTTTGTGTTTGTTTTTGTGGAACTGTATTGGCGCAGCTCTGTGATTCACCTGTTTTGTGTGGGTTGTTTCATGTCTCTGTATGTTTGCGACAGAAAGAGATCCTCGTTATCACTTCGACGACTGGACCCTGGAAATCGTGAACGTTTCTCGGCGAGACGGGGGCGATTACATCATAGAGTGTTCCAACGCTGAGGGGAAGAACCACACAAAGCTCAAACTGGATGTACAGTGTGAGGAACTCAAAACTAACTCTGACACCTCATCTTAACTAGGCCATATGCAACAATTTATGAATATCAAGTTTATCCTTCCTAGAGGGAAAATGCTATAGGAAGCAACAGACAACCAATCCGAATATGTAGGGGAGTTTCAAAAATCTGAGACCACATTCAAAATTTGTGGAAATAAGGATTTTGAAAAAGAAAAAAACAAACAAACATGAATTTATGAAATTATTTATTCCTGTGATCAAAGATGAATTTTCAGCATTATTACTCCAGTCTTCAGTGTCACATGATCCTTCAGAAATCATTCTAATATGATGATTTGCTGCTCAAGAAATATTTTTTATTATTATTATTATTAATGTTGAAAACACTTGTGCTGCATATTTTTGTGGAAGCCGTGGTGCAAATGTTTAGGTAAGATTGTTAAGATATTGTTATGAGTAACAACAAATTAATTTGATCAAAAGTGACAGTAAAGACATTTATAATCTTACAGAAGATTTCAGTTTCAAATACAGTTATTTTATTAAAGAATCCTGAAAAAAATGTTAAGCAGCAAAAAACTTTTTTAAACATTGATAATAATAAGAACCATTATTAATAATCTGGCGCCAATAATAAAACATAATAATAAATAAGTAGCAAATCAGCATATTGAATCCTGAAAGGTCATGTGACACCGAAGATTGGATTAATGATTCTTAAAATTCAGCTATGCATCACAGGAATAATCTACATTTTAAGGAATATTCACATAGTAAATAATTTTTTAAAATTGTAATAATATCTCAATAAGATTTATAATATGTTTATTCAATATTCATGTTATTCTGTTCAACTGTAGGATATTACATTGAAAATGTGATTTTGTATTGAAATTTGTATTGAAGATGAAAATATATTAATTTGAAGAGTTTAGTAGTCGTCTCAGGCCCCACTGCATGTTTTAAAAAAAAAAACAGGACTTAGTAAAGCAGGACTTGGAAACAATGAAATTTCTCTGTGGCCGAGACTAAGCAGTGTGATTGAAAATAGACACCAAAATGACTTGATGCTGTTGACAATTGCAGCTGATTGGAAAACAAACTCATATTAGCATGCGAGGTGACACAGTCTTCTTCGCTAACAAACTCTAATGCCACGTGAATTGAAGATATTAGCATTTAATACTAAAATGTAATATGTATAAATGTTAATTAATCTAATAAGAATGTATTGTCACAGTACTGTGAAAATCTCATTTAATCATTTCAATCTCATTTAATCATTTAATCATTAAAATGCTGTCAGTCAGAATAGTACACATTTTTTCCTTCAGTATAAATTACCACAAAAGTTTCACTGCAAAGCCAATCTATGCTGTTCTCAATATTTGTACCACATATTTATTTGCCAGTTCAAACCCACACAGACGTACACACACTTGAAAGTGAAACGGAGAGAAAGAGAGGGACGCAGAGAGAGAGAGAGAGAGAGAGAGAAAGAAAGAAAGAGCACTCCCACTTCCTTAATGATTTAATAATAGCACTTCTTCAAATCTAGGCCTGCATGTTCCTGCAAATCCTTCTGCACTAATGGATCTCCTCGTCCTCATACAATAGCATCTGACAGTGGTAGATATTCATTATGTATGGGCCATTTGAATAGCTTTTACCGATGGTACTGTTTTCCGTGTAGGCCCCCCTCTTTCTGCCTGTTAGGAACAATGCAGAGGAGGATTGTACACGCCAACACGCCAGAGATAACGCTGGTGGTAATGGCCCACTTGTTTGAGGGTATGATCCTCCTGGGGGCAGGGATGGAGATGAGGCAGAAGAACAGCTTTGGTGGGGTTTACCGTACGTGCCTGAGGCAACCATTTTAGGTCCACTTTTCTAGGAACTTCAACACAACTTGCTTCTCAGAGGCAAAGCAGTGATATTTATTTTTTGATTTTATTAAATAATTTGTACTTTTTATTTTGATATTTTATAATTAGAATATCTATTATACTTAGTCTATTTTTGTTGATTTTTTTTAGGATGGATGGATGGATGGATGGATGTAGACTTTTGTGATTTAAGTCTTGTAAATTAAGTTCTGTAGCAAGTTATGGAAAGCACAGAATAGGTTTTAGTTGTGAAAACTTATTAGAATCACTGACTTACAGATATTGTGTAAAATTATACCTAATATACTGATTTTATTGTACGCCGTCAAATAATTAGCCATACATTTTGTCCATATACTGTACAAATCCAATTTTTAAAGATGTAAAATGATCATTTAAAACTAGAACCTTTAGTACTACTCCCGCTCAAACAAATTGAGGTTTTTTTTTTTTTTAGCTCTGGGAGAGAGAACCTTTATTGCTAAATGGCGTTATTATTGACAAATGTATATATTATACATCTAGAAATGTCAGCTGTGTTCAGCTATAAAAATAGTTATACATAGCTGAATGAAATCAGCTTCTTAATGGGTTTTTTATTATTATTATTATTAATATCTACTTTGCATATAATTCTTCATTAATGTTCTCTGATCCATTTTAATAATACAGTTATCCTGACTGAGTGTGACAGATACTTTTTGAGGGGGCGTTAATTCTGTAGCCTATCGAGAGTGTTGTTAATTTGCCTCAGTAAGCATTACCTCTTTTCCAACATGTGCGGCCTGTGCTGTAGTGACAGCGACTTGAACACTGTTTGCAACCAGCCATGTAGGAATACCGGAGGATTTGAAATAAAAGTGTTTCTACACTGCACATAATGGGGACGACATCACAATAGACCTTGATTTTAAAGGCTTTTTTTCACTCCCTGTGAATAATTCAAACAGGAAGTGCGGAGACACACACTGTATCGAGACTTAAACAATGGCAACTCTAGCATCAACACATCCGAATTTAGAAAATCAAACACCGTAAGTTAACTTTGCACGAAATCTTTTGTGCTGTCATAGAAATTGGCTGAGGTGGAAATTGAACTGTCATGGCCCTGACAAAAGGGCCGCTACAATTAGCGCACGCTGCTGAACACCTAGCTTTTAATGAAGGATCTTAACCAAAATGAAGTTTTTCATGGGAAGTGGTTAATGTTCACATGTAGGACACCCTATGAAGCACCAGAGACTTGACTAAAGTTCACAGTTGGCTCGAAGAGTCTGATGTTAGCATGTTGTTATGCAAATGACTCAAACGACTCTAAGCACAAAATATGAACTTTCGTTTAAAAGCATAATTAGAATGGAAACGCCACTTTTAAGTTTGACCCTATTTTCGGTTTAGGTTAAAATGCCTTGTGAATGGGAGTGAATGGGGCACTTCTATAATAGCATCAAAAATCACTATCTTTAAAACACTAAGAAGGCTCGACACAACATGAAACTTTGCTCGAAGTATCACCAGGGGCTCTACACATGAACTCAAGCATTGAGAACATTGTTTGTGTACACAGAGTTTACTAAAAAGAAAGATTTTGAACAACTCACTGTAGCTGTGTCCGCCGGCATTTTGACTGTCAAAAATAGTCGATTTCAGAATGCGAAGGAACTGACTCTAAATTTTAGTATTGTTTCTTATATGAGGATCCTTTTTCAAATACAAGGTCAATATTGATTACTGATTTACTCTCCTCCCTGTTACGTTGCATTCGGAGATCGACTATTTTTGACTGACAAAATGTTTCCAAAAATATATGATTTATTTTATGATAGTAAAAATATAATATATTTTACTACTCTTGCATCACTCTGAGGGGGGTTATTCTCAGATAACATCCGGCTGGATATACATTATCCCTCTTATTACACGGCTACTTGCCACATAAGTAAATAATTAGACACAAAATATTGATCTGAGTTGAAATATTTTATTAGGTCTTTAAACGCAAAGCTAGAGAGATAGAGCAGAGAGAGCAGTTGGTAGCAAGCGGCAAGTTCAAACTAGACGGTCATTTAATTGAAGGATACGGTACAGTCATGCCACTTACACAGCATTTCACCACATAAATAATTATGGGGATAAAAGATATTGATTTCAGATGAAACTGTTTTAAAATCATACCTGTTTGTTATCTTGGAATCCAACAGTGTTTAAAACAATCGTTGGAAAATTGCAGCAGCTGCGTTTGTCTGAAACGAGAGAGAGCGAGTCCACGATACTGGATGACATAGTTAAACAACTGTACACAAAATATTGATTTGACTGAGTTTTAATATTTTATTAGCTCACCAAACGCAAAAACTTCCACGAAGAAAATATATACCGCTATGGCGCGATTGACCAATCAGAATCAAGTATTCCACAGAGTCGTGTCATAATATATTATTTGATTAACATTCTGTCACCTTTTTTATGATTAAGTCACATAAAATAAATTATTTTTGTCTGGTTTCCAGATGCCCCGACTGTTTATATGAAGTCTGATCCTGTGTCTGTGAAGTTGGGAGACACCGCTGACTTACTGTGTGTCGCTGATGCCAACCCCATCACCTCCAGTATGTTTTCCTGGAAGTGGATGGTGAGTGATGTCTTTGTCACGTCTGTTTTTTTGCCTATTTTCACCCTTTCCCGCTATATTGTCCTTTGTTAGGTGAGTTAACTCGCTATCTCTCTTTTTATCACCTCTATTTATCTCTCACATCTCTCCTCTTTGTCTCTAACGCCCTCTTTCTCTCTGACTTCTCTTTTCTCACCATGTGTCACAGCTACTCTGTAATAGAGGTGCTATATTTCACCCTTCTAACTACAACAATGTCTCACCTTTATGCTTAATACTTCTGGTCTAAATGGAGAAAAATATCTTTCATTAAAGCCTCCTTTCCAAAGGCCACATTTCTCAGTGTTAGCTGGCCGTTTTCCTACCATTTGTGCATCTATAGTGCCCCATATTCTTAGTCAGTGTCTGTGATACCTCAAGCCGTCCTCTTTCTCTGGATGTTTTTTATGTGTGCGGTTGGGAAAATTGAAGTTTGGATGAAGTCTTTGCCTGCCTCTCTTTCTGACTTTTTTTTGTTTGTGAGTCTGTGGCTTTTTTACAGGTGTATGTATGTGTGTGTGCTTTATAGGGTGAAGAGGAAGTAGATGATCTGGGAGAGCAGAGTGAAGATGAAGGCACTGGTTTGTTAACTATCTATAAGGTGACCCGTGACCAGGCAGGTGTTTACCAGTGTACAGCAGACAACGGCATAGCTCCTCCAGGCAGTGTAGAAGGACAGCTCATCGTGCGCTGTGAGTCACATCATGTACTATGCTTGTTTAAGGTGGAAAAACAAGTTTATTTTTAGTGCATTGTACGTAGTACATGTACATACAGTACATAAACATTACCAGTGGTTATCTCGTAAAATTGGTTTTTCATTTCTTTTGTGAAATGATTAAATGATAATACTTTTTGAACTTTGCACTTTCTCATCAACTAACATTTAACTTATTTTCATCAGCTTAATTAAGATGTCATTTTAGTTTAAGTAAAACAGATGAAACATTATGGATATGTAATGATAATGAATATTGACTAAATTTAAAGGATTTAAAAAAAAACTGTGTCAAAAGACTGTGTAAAAAATAAACACTGCATATGGCTTGTATCCTTTATATTTATCTTTTGAAGCCATACATTGTGTGAATAACAGACTGTAATTTTATTACGTATAAAAAAATGATTACAAAAAATACACTTCTGTTCAAACTTTTAAGGGCAGTAAGTATTTTTTTTAAAGAAATTAATACTTTTATTCTGCAAGGGTGCATTAAATTGATCAAAAGTGACAGTAAAGACTAAAATAGTTTCCACAAAAAATATTAAGCAGCACAACTGTTTTCAACATTGATAATAATAAGAAATGTTTCATTTTTGAGCAGCAAATCATCATATTAGGATGATTTCTGAAGGATCATGTGACACTGAATTTAAATAGAAAACAGTAATTTTAAATTGTTTTACAAATTTTTGCATTTTTTTATACATTGTATTTTTATTCAAATAATTGCAGCTTTGATGAGCACAAGAAACTTTTTTCAAAACCATTAAAAAAATCTTACCGACCCCATACAGTACGTTTGAACGGTACTGTAGGCTATATTCAGTTTCTTGTAATCTTCAAAACACTTGTTCCATGTTCCTGCAGTTGCTCCAGAGCTTCAGAAGGGACCGCAATGGAGGAAGGTGGCCAGCCGAGGGGACGGCAGCAATGATGCAAATGTGGTGTGTCAGGCACAAGGCGTTCCTCGTGTGCACTTCACTTGGGCAAAGAATGGATTCCCTTTGGACTTGGGCAATCCCAGGTTGTCATTAGTACAGTAGCTTCATCCAGCCTTGATTGTCAAGACCTGTTGTATTTGGTTTGTTGTAGCTAAAAAGTTTAAAAAGACACAAAATAATGTCTTCTAAAAGAGATAACAATAGACTTAGGGTTTGGGTTAGTTAGTGTGTAGTATTATAATTTGCCTAATGTTCAGTAAGATCAGTAGAAGGCAAAGGCGAGTTCCCATTTAAATAGGTGTGTGCACGTGTGCATGTGCGTGTGTGTTTTCAAGATGGTAGTTCTGCTGAGCGTGGAGCCATGATCACGTAACTATGTGTGTGTAAATGTAAAATTTAATTATATGTGCATGCATTAGTTTTAATGTTTGTTTAATGTGTTTTAGAGCTTGTAATTACGGTGTTTGTTAGTGCTGTCAATCTATCTATCTAGTATTGCAATTTAAAAGAACTGTTTTATATTTTAATGTATGTCCAAAAATTATCAAAAAGAATAAAAACTATTAGAAGTAGTCCATATGACCAGTAGTTATCTCATAAATGAAAATTACAGACAAAACTGTGTTTTTTATTTCTGTTGTGAAATTATGAAATATGTTTAAATTAATATAGAAATTATTGTAGTCTTTTTTGAATATTACTTACTCCAAACTTTTGAACAGCAGTGAATCAGTTTCCGCAAAAATATTAAGCAGAAAATAATTTAAATGTGTGTGTGTGTGTGTGTGTGTGTGTGTGTGTGTGTGTGTGTGTGTGTGTGTGTGTGTGTGTGTGTGTGTGTGTGTGTGTGTGTGTGTGTGTGTGTGTGTGTGTGTGTGTGTGTGTGTGTGTGTGTGTGTGTGTGTGTGTGTGTGTGTGTGTGTGTGTGTGTGTACTGCATTTATTTGCATACCCAAATGTAATTGGCCTATCTATATACGATTTTGTTGCCTTCGCTGCCTTGCAGGGCTTTAAATTCCTTTGAGAAATGCAAAACAGTTTTGACTGTGCTTTAATACTGAATGTCTCATTTTAATGTTTATGTGACCTTATACAGGTACATGGAGAAGACGGTGGTGACAGGTACCGTCCACACCAGCATTCTGACCGTCATAAACGTGAGTGCAGCTCTGGACTATGCCATCTTCTCCTGCACTGCCCACAACAGCATGGGAGAAGACTCTCTAGACATCCAGCTCCTCAGCACCAGTACGTACAAACAGGAAGTTGGAACGGTCAGCTTTAGCTGCATAGTCAGGTCACCTTCTCTTGAACCCCGCTGAAAGGTGAAAGTGAATTAGCATAAATTTATGAATAAATAAAAGCATAATAAATGAAAACAAACAGACACCGATGTCTAGGTGTCACGGTTCTTATCTCCAGCTTCTGCCCTGCAATGAGATTTTGTTTTTCTCGACCTGAGCATCAATTAATTATGAAGTTGTGGTAATCAACATCCGCTCGTTTTCAGTCTGTCCCTTTATTTACAGAACAATTGGGTGGATCGATCTGTCTACCTCTCTCACACAATGACTGCCACTCTCTCTCTTTGTAATACTAATGATGTTACTTTTTACGTTGCAAACCACCTCTCCATTTCTCCAGCATTGAGAGTTCCTCGGAGTATTGTCATCAGAAAATCTCTTTTAAAAGATGCACTCTCGATTACCATTTGAAAACTCGTAGCTTTAAAACTACACAAACATTGTTAACACACTTAGTATAATGGAGATTTGAACCAAGGTTGTTATACAAAAAATGTTTAAAGAGATGAAATTCTGAATATTTATCATTCACTGAAAACATTATTTGATAATATGTCAGCTTATTTACTGATAGCTATTTCTCTATTGTAGTCTCTTTCTTTCATTGCTCTCTCTCTCTCTCTCTCTCTCTCTCTCTCTCTCTCTCTGAGGTCTGTGGAATCGACTCAGGCAGGCACGTTTTAATGTTTATCATAAAAACCATGAAATACAATCCAATATCCGCCTCTTTTTGTCCACACCTCCTTCTCTGATTTTACTGCCGTGAATATTCATAATTAATCTGACACAGCGATAATAAATTGTATTTGCTTCTTATCATCAGTCGACTGGGGAACAGAATGGTGCAGATTTTTGCTCTCTGCTTTCCTATTTCGGATTGACCCCTTCACCCCCTCCCAAGAGAGCCAACAAGATAATTAACCAGTTTCATAGTGTATTGACACACATATTTCTTTCTGTCTGTACAGTAGCCTGTTAATTTCTTTCTCGTTGTCTCTCTCTCAGTTTCTCTACCCCTCTTAAATAAACTTTCTGGAATCAGTGCTAAATGATTTAGGCAGTAGTTGTTTTTCTTGTTTTAATGAGCTTGTGTTCTCTGTCTCTGTCAGACCACCCCGATCCCCCGTCCGACCTGAAGCTGCTCCGTGTCGACCATAACTCCGTGACTCTGGAGTGGATGCCCGGGTTTGACGGTGGTTTGACTCAGAACTTCCGCGTCAGGTGAAGTTATCATAAATGCAGCTGTGAGGTGTCTAAAGCGTGGAGTTTTTTGTGGATATGTTATATCTCAGTCTACTGTCACAACACTGCAGACATTTCAGTTGGCTGATATAAATGTTTATCTAAGTCCATGGCACCATCATTTCTATATGATTCCCTGATAGGAAAGGTAGGTTTATTTCATAGTAATTCAGTCCTGTCTGGTTCAAAAGTTTGAGATCACGTTGAAAGTGTGGGATTCAAAATCCCTCGAAAGGGAACGTCTCAGAGTTACATATGTAACCTGGTTCCCTGAGAAGGGAACGATGCATTGCATCATGGCATTGACACTAAAGGAACTGCGTGATACAGCATTGAGTTCCCTCGAAAAGGAACGTCTCAGAGTTACATATGTAACCTGGTTCCCTGAGAAGGGAACGATGCATTGCGTCATGGCATTGACACTAAAGGAACTGCGTGATACAGCATTGAGTTCCCTCGAAAGGGAACGACTCAGAGTTACATATCTAACCTGGTTCCCTGAGAAGGGAACGATGCATTGCATCATGGCATTGACGCTATAGGAACGCCAAAATGCAGCGTTGATGTCCCTCGAAAGGGAACGTCTCAGGGTTATATATGTAACCCGGTTCCCTCAGAAGGGAACGAGACACTGTATCATGGTGTTGTCCCTTTAGGTACGCCATAATGCAGCACTGAGATCCCTCAAAAGGGAACACGGGACATTTATGACGTAAAATGAATAAGAAGGTGAACAACTTGAATGCAGAAACTTAAATATTTCTTATTCATTTATTTTTTTTTTTGGATCATTCTCAAATCATGCTGGATCACATGATAATCAGGTTTTACAAACCAAACATCAGATAATATTCACCTTTTGACACAAATCACTAATGAAATGAATAATGATTGATACATTAATTCATATGTATTAAAAATGAAAGTAAATGAAAAATGGAACCAATTGCATATTTGGACCCCATTTTATGAAAAAGAAATATAAAATAATTTAAGAACATTAAAAATTAATAGGAATAAAAAATAAATACAAGTTTAATATGGAAATGTATGGAAATAAATAATAATAAAAAAGGTGTTTTTTATTTTCAACTTTTCACATAGATGTTTATGTGAAAAATACATTTGGTAATAAAAATTGGTGGTCTCAGATTTTTGGACCCAAGTCAGGTGTCATCTAAGAACACAAGATGAATAAAAAATGAAAGGAAAACTTAAGTTTAACTTAGACATGTATGTAAATAAATAATAAAGAAAAAAACATATGCAAGTATGTAAACATCTGTTTTATTGTCAGGTACCAGTGGTCAGGATCGGCGAGTTTCATGTATGTGGACGTGTTTCCTCCGACAGCTACCGTGTATACCGTCACGGGCCTCAACCCTTCCACTGCGTACAACTTTTCGGTCAACGCTCTCAATACAATGGGAGAGAGCAGCTATGCAGACAACAACAAAATACTGACGGTCACCACTGCTGGTAAATTCAGCTCAGCCTGTCTGATAAAGCTTTCCTGACACATAGACCAAATTATTCATCATTTGGGTTCCGACCACGGTGGGTTTTCTTGTAGGTTTAGATACAGGCTTTACTTTCCACTGATTTGATGAGCCATTCATCAATCTGACCGATCACATCTAATTTGTAAGGCAAAGATCACGGCTGAGTCTCATGCAAATAAGCCGAATGACTGAACGTCTACACCAATCAGTGCACCAGTGTGTTTTCTGAATGCATATTTCAGTCTGTATTTTGCCCGGTTGCGCGAGGGAGAGGGAGAAAAATCGAGCGATAGAGGGAGAGAGACAGAAAACAAAACCGTGTGATGTATGATAAATGATGATAAGCTACATTCCCTCGGCAAACATAATGAATTCTGCAATTGTAATGTCATAGCATTTGATTTGCAAAACAAATTAGTCATGAGCACAGGCAGCTGACGGAAGTACAGAAAACACAGCATGGCTCTGCCACAGAGTTCACTCATAGCAGAACTGACAACCTTAGTTATTTAATAATTATTAGCTATTTAAAGGGAAATTCGGATATATTTTACTCACTTTCAATATAACAAACCCATCTCTTCCATGGAGCACAAAAGGAGATATTTTAAGAATATCCAAGCTGCTCTTTACATACAACAAAACCACACAGTGACCGTGGCTGTCAGGATCGGATTTTTCGTTCATGAGTTATTTACAAGTTTCTGACCACTTATAAAATGTGTTCAATGTGCTGCCCATTGTGTTGGATTGTCAATGCAACCCTGTTCTCCCACTCTTCACACACTGAATGGCCCCGAAGGTCTCCCGAACTGACCCCCTTAGACTTTTATCTTTGGGGTCATCTGAAGGCAATTGTCTATGGTGTGAAGATACGAGATGTGCAGCACCTGAAACTACGGATACTGGATGCCTGTGCTGGCATTTCTCCTGCGGTGTTGCTATCAGTGTGTGAAGAGTGGGAGAACAGGGTTGCATTGACAATCCAACACAATGGGCAGCACATTGAACACATTTTATAAGTGGTCAGAAACTTATAAATAACTCATGAACGAATAAAGTTACGTTGAAACCAAGCACACCATTGTTTTTCTTGTGACATTACCAATAAGTTTGATGTGTCACATGGCCCTATTCCTATTGAAAAAACAAAAGTTGTATCCAAGATGGCCGACTTCTAAATGGCCACCATGGTCACCACCCATCTTGAGGAGTTTGCCCCCTCACATATACTAATATGCCACAAACAGGACTTTAATATCACCAACCATTCCCATGTTATTACGGTGTATCCATATAAATGGCCCACCCTGTATGTGAAAATGTAATTTATTCATTTATGTGAATTTTCAGCATCATTACTCCAGTCTTCAGTGTCACATGATCCTTCAGAAATCAATCTAATATTCTGATTAGCTGCTCAAGAACCATTTCTTCTTATCATAAATGTATGTGTTTTTATGGCGATTTTTTTTTTCCAGGATGCATTGGTGAACAAAGTTCAAAATCATTTTGAAATAGAAATGTTTTGTAACAGTATAAATGTCTTTACCTTCACTTTTGATTAATTCAAAGCATTCTTGCTAAAGAAAAGTATAAATTCCTTATTTATCCCAAACTTCTGAACATTAGTAAAGTGTTTCTTTACATTTTTACATTATTACATGTAAATTTTTGTATTTTTATTTGAAGAGTGAAAGCATCATTGTAATAGCATGGAATGCATTTTTTTAAAACTACCCCTTTATGGATGAATAACAACTAATAGTACAGTTCTCACTAAAACTCCAATAAAACAAATACTCAATTCCGTTTGATCAATGGCGTATGCCTTTGTTTGAGAAGCATTCGGCAATAACTAGACTACCAAAAAGCATGTGTGAGTTGTGTAGGTATGTGTACTGCAATTGATTTTACAATCAATCACCTTATTTCAGCTCAGTTTAAGCCAAATGTAATTTAATGCAAATGAAAACAAAGGTGTGAAAGTACTGTACAGTCCATTCAAGTACCTTGTTTCATTTGTCAAATTAAATAAGCCATTTACTCTGACACAAGTCTTTACATATCACAGTGGGGCTTTTCAGGCTAGACTAAGTCTATAATCTTTGATTTTACACATTGGAATTCATTATTTCCCACTTTGTACTCTCCGTCAACTCTAATGGACTCTAATGCCGACTACACATAGTACTAGTGTTGTAGGTTCTACATAATACAGCGTGTTTTTAAATGCATCGCAAACAAGAACAATGCATGAATCAATATTCGCTTTTGATTTTCTGAGCTAAGACTCATGGTCAGAGCAGAAGAAAGTGACTGCGCTCTGTAACCTCTGCATTAAGTGATTTACCTTGTCTCTGTTTCTCTCAGATGCTGAGGAAGCTGACGGTGGGGTCTCACCAGAAGACCAGGATTCAGCTTTTGCAGGTGCTGCATTTCCTCCTCCGGCTCACTGCAGCTGCTATTTATCAAATGTAGAAAAGGCCTGACACCCCAGAATTCAGATCAATTTCTCAGCTCGTACTTCAGTTTCCATGGCCTTTACCGGCCTGTTTCATGTGCTTTCATAAAGCCTTGGGGCTCAATGTTTTCTCTTCTGCGGTTTGATGCAGTTTTGCTCAGGCTGAACGCTTTGGTGCAATTTAATGGGACACAGTGGCAGTTATTGACCCTTGATTCGGGGTACGGAATAAACTGACATTAGCTTGCGGCAAATTCGAGGTCCGCCAGATGCTGCTTTGCATTTTGATTGGGTTTGTGTAGAAAAGATTCATTAGGGTTTGCAATTTCCTTGGATAGTTCCTATGTCATCAGATTGATTTGGGAATGATACACTGTGTGAGGGATTTTTTTTTTTCAGGGAGAGATTTATCAATGTCTCTCGTCTATGTGAATAAACTAGTTCATGCGGCATTGGAGGTCTTTTCACGCGGCAAGGCATGACTCGAGCGTGTCAAATCTGTACGCTCTCTTCTGCAAAACAGTGACATATTGCAAATCCAACAAGACAGTGACAGAGAATAGTTGTGCAAATTCAAACCATGACATCTTTCAACTTCATGAACATATATATGGCACAGCTGCCATCAATATATGTATCTTGTGCACAAAAAGTCTTTGAATGCTTAAGTCATGCTTTAAAATGCCACTGCACTGCTTGCCAATATATCTACCAAAGTGGTAACAAATGATGCTCTAAGTAAGTCCAGCTAACACATTTCTGAGCAAATACCTTTAAGCAAATGATGTCAGGGTGATTTTTAGTGGATGTATTAAGTCTGTTCCTTTTTAGGACTTTTCCACCAAAAGTACTATTTAATTGGCATTAAAAAATTTAAGTTACTATCGAGATATTATCATTAACTAAAACCATAAAAAATGGGTTACTTGACATAAAATAAAGATCAAATTAATTAAAATTAAACTATAAATATAAAATATAAAAATAAAATCTAATTGAATACATTAACAAAAACTATAATATTGCATCAATGATCCTAAATTAACACTGGGTACAATTAATTACAATTAATTTATAAGAAAATTGGCGTTAGTTCCACTATTCAACGCTGGCTGGACAAAGTAAATGAGCCGTTATATAAAAAAAGATTATTAATAATAATAATTATTATTATTTTTAATAGTTAATTATTCATTAATAATAAAATGTTTAACAATAATATTAAATATCGTTATAAGTATTATTATTAGCATTTTTATTATAATTTTTTTTAAATAATGATTTATTGTGTTTAAAAAAATATTTAATTGTAATTAAATAAGCAACTAAAGTCACTTGTCTTTAGTGTCCAGATACTTTTTGGGGCCACTGACTGTGTATCCCTTAAAAAAAATACACACTCTTTTATTTTTTATTTTTTTTATATAACACTTGTTCCTCAACAGGTCGTGGTCTTCCTGTCTATGCCGTGGTGATCCTGGTTGTGGGCGGCCTCCTGTTATTCCTAAATCCATTGAGCTGCTTTCTATTCGTCAGATGTAAAAACAGAGGGCGGAGTCTGAAAGGTATCCGACAGCGAAACTCCTCAGCGTGTCACCGCTTCAACTCTGCGCTGTTAGACAGCGTGTCCCAGACTGGTCGACTCTCAGCGACAGCACGCAGCGCAAAAGGGATGAACTGTCTGAATCCTAATATGACTTCTCACTTTTAAATCCATCTCTCTCTCTTTCTCTTATCTCGCTCGCTGGCTCCTCAGCCATCTGCATCATCCCGCCATCTCTCCTTTCCACGGCAGCTGTCACTTCCTCCCTTCGTCTCTCCCCTTATCTCGCCCCTTTCCCTTTCGTCCTCTGTCATTCTCTCTCTCACTCACCCCATCTGTCTTTTTTTTCGCCTCGCCCCTTCCTTCAAACTGTCAGGTGTCTCGTCTCTCCCCTCTCATCTCTCGCTCACGACTTTTTTTTTCGATTCCTCTCTATTCATGAACCTGTCGTCCTCTCTTCTCGCTTTCAATTTGGACGGCCCTTTTTATCAGTTTATTAAAGCTACTGTCACAACACAATTTGTAGGGAGGAACCAATAATTGAATGGTGTATGATGAATGTTCCGTACACAAACAATCTCGTGTTCTGTCTTTCTGGTGTTCTGTCTTTTCTGGTGTCCTTTCATTTCTGTCATGCTCTCCTTCCTATGACTTTTGCCCTCTAACAGCCCACTCTCCTTTGGTTTTTGCCTCCAGAGGACACCAGGAGCATTTCACAGGAGACCAAAAGCGAGGAGCAGAGGTCAGTCATGTTAGTTCTGTTGCAAGTATGCCCACTCAGCCCTGACCCTGAGGTGTCTTCACCCTGAAAAAAATAAAAGACAAACTACTTTCTGATGAACATGTGACCGCAAAACTTGTTACTTGGTTGCTATGTTGTTATTTACTGCCAAAGTGTAATGCTTGGGATTAGGAGAGTGAACAAACCCCTACACCTTAATGTGAGCAATGGTAATGGTGATGTGTGGCTTAGAAAGCCGCACTAACAAGCAAGACCAGCATGCTGTGATGGCTCGAAGGCATTCAGAACAACGTCTGCCTGTCTGGGTGAGCCTTCCAGCTTCCAGTGGCTATAGAAGCCCTCAAGATGGTGTATAGAAATGCTGCTTAGCTTGCATCTCCATAAATAGACTCAGTTTTTATTTCACCAGCCTACATTTGACAGAGTCATGAGCTTAAAAAAAAAGGCAGAATAGACAAAAGTTTTGGATTTTAGTTGGATTTTACAAAAAAGAGAAACCTAAGCCTTAGGTGTGTAACTTAACTTAAGTGCATGTAACTTCAAAGGTGCACAATGTGACTTTGTGTTTGTTCAAAATTAACTACATTTAAATAATGAGATCAATCCTTCTTCCAAAACGTGTTTTTGTCTTGCCCTGATTCACTGTGGTAACTTGTAAGCCTATTCATACTTTGCAGTCACGTGACTACCATGGATACCTGGCGGGCAACAAACGGGTAATTTCAACGTAGAGTCCTGTAGTTCCAGGTCTTTCTAGTAGCTATCAAGTCTGTTAGCGAGCTAGCTGCATAACTATGGACTAGGATTAACTCCAAGGTAGCTAAATTGTGTGAAGAAGACAAGGTTTTTTAAGATAATCGAGCGGTAATAATTCCTCCGTAAATAATCTAGCTCTACTGTTGGGTCATCTCTGGTTCTCATTGAAAACCATAGATATCACAAACCTCAAAACAACCGTCACACACTTTTGTTGTTGTTAGCAGAAAAAAGACAGCTGTTACTGTGTGTTCACACCGCCACCAAAGCGTCAAAGTGCCCGGAAGTCATTCATTTTCAATGAATTTTGCCGCTCTCGCTGGCGGCGGTGTGAACGTACAGTTAGCCTAGCTTAGACTCATAACACAAACAGCTGACTCGCCGAACCAGCTGGTGGCGTTGATTGACGAAACTACAGCGTAACTTAAAGACACGATTAATTACATGATCATACACCCATTGTATTCAAACAAATGTTGAAATGACCTTTGATGGAGTGATGGAATGATCACTGCACAGACGTGCATACTGTGAAGGTTGCTTATCTCATCTGCGGTTAGTGCATCCAATCGCACAACTATCTGGCATGTTGTTTACACCTCAAAACACCAACTTTTGTATAGTAAAACTGGCGACGTCCTGGCAAGATCCTTGATTAGTTTAATGGGTTTCGTTGCTGGAGAACGACGTTCTTGCCCACCAGCCAGTACTTGTGACGTCACGTGCAAAGTATGAATTGTAAGTGTATTTTAGACTTGTCGGGATGGTTTTCAAAGGAAATTGTGCCACTCGCCCGGGCATTCAGTCATATCTGTAAATAGAGGAAAGCTGCTCCGGCTACTTTGGGGGGTGTGGAAGTGGCAGAGGTTAGTGGTCACAACAAGCAAAAACGATTCTCCCATCTCAGGGGAATCACCCATTTTAAACAAACGCCGAACAGAGAAGAGTCTGCTGGCAAAAAGAGAACGTGACAGAGCTTGTAATAAAACAAGAACCAACATTGGCTTGGCTTTTCAGAGGTGGCGAGAACTGAGGGATGTGAAATGTTGTCAAAGGGACATGGAGTTGGTGTTTTTATTACTCAACATGTGAGTAAAGTATTTTATTGAAGAGATAAATTGCCATATGTATCTCTCTAACAGAGTTGATTGTAAAACATTATCTATTGTGAAGGATCAGTTCATTGTGGTTGTTGTAGAACTGTGCTGGAGTTTAGAAGTACTGTCTATTAATGGGTAAAGTTACAGTGACATCTTCAGCTAGTCATCTTGAGATCCTCTCCATCTAAACGGATTATTTCTCTTAAGCCTATAGTGAGTGTTTTATGAGCTGTAGAATAACCATATTCATCCGCAAGTCACGCAGAGCTGAAGCACAACCAAAACAATGTTCTTCTACAAAATACATGCAGTTTTGTTTTTAACTGTTAGAGGGCCAGAAGTTACATAGTGTACCTTTTAAATTTAACAGAAATTACATTTGTAAAGCAGCAAATATCCCAGAATATTCAATGAGAAATATACATTATATATTTTACCCTTTGGGAATTGATCGTGAAAAGTGGGCATTACTTCGTGGTTAAGATGATTATAAGTGAAATATGGGTAAGAAAGCGCTTCAAAATTATATATAACATACAGTATTAGTTTGTAACATTAAATAATTTATATTATTTTTAATGTATTAACAGATTTTAATATATTAATATGGAATAGGTCTATATGTGTGTGTGTGTGTGTGTGTGTGTGTGTGTGTGTGTGTGTGTGTGTGTGTGTGTGTGTGTGTGTGTGTGTGTGTGTGTGTGTGTGTGTGTGTGTGTGTGTGTGTGTGTGTGTGTGTATAAATTTAAATTAATGCCAAAATTATACACACATATATATGATGATTCTGTGTATGTATACAACATGCATTAAAGGGGTGGTTCGGGATTTTTGACATCGGACCTCATTTTTAAGTCAGCCTGGTTGTTATTCATCAGTGGAGACATTTTTTAAAAAAATTATCCAGTCCTTATATTTGGATAGTTAGCCGATGCTAGGCTAGCGCGAGTCAAGGGTAGATGTTAGCCAGCCATTAAAAACCGTTTTACCCACTCCACAGTGCACCAAACGCAAATCAATTATAACACTAGACTATCGATGCAAATGTCCGTTGAGAGAATAATGTTAGAAATCAAACTTACCTTTCATCACATTGCATTAGTTATAATTTGTTCCCTGTAATCATAAGCCTTTGTCTACAGCAGCAGCGGAGTGATATTGATTACCTAGGCAACCGAGTGAGCCGGTACACACACGTACTGCACACACTGTAGTGCGCTTCTTTTCTGTGTTTACTTTTTGCCACATTACTAACTGGAGCAAAGTAAAATTCCGCAGCTGCTGAGAAACTAGTTCCTTTGGGATCATTGAGATGAAAGGTAAGTTTGTTTTCTAACATTATTCTCTCAACGTACATTTGCATCGATAGTCAAGTGTTATAATTGATTTGCGTTTGGTGCACTGTGGAGTGGGTAAAACGGTTTTTAATGGCTGGCTAACATCTACCCTTGACTCGCGCTAGCCTAGCATCGGCTAACTATCCAAATATAAGGACTGGATAATTTTTTTTTAAAAATGTCTCCACTGATGAATAACAACCAGGCTGACTTAAAAATGAGGTCCGATGTCAAAAATCCCGAACCACCCCTTTAAGTGAATAAATTGTAATTGAAAATGTAAACCTTCTAATAATTTCCCATTAATTTTTCAATTTTCCAGACTTCTATATTGATTGACTGCTTCTTGGAAAATCCTCCCTGGTTGCAGAAGTTCTTCTTTCTTGTCTGGTTTTCTAACTTGCAGTTGTGATTTGTGAATGTGAAGTTTCTCTGTTTCTGCAGGTCCATGTCGAGCAGCTCAACACGCTATGCGAGCAGAGAGCTTATCAACGCCTCGGCACAGCGAACGCTCCTCATCGACAGCAGCTCTGAGCCTGACAGCAGCGTCTATGAGAGCTACGGACGGGTATATCAATGGACACTCACGCAGCCAATGGAAAGGGCTGTTCTAGCAAAACGTTCAGATAAAAATACTTAACGTTCAGATAAAAATACATTAAAAAAAGAACGTTTGCTGCCTTGTGAGGAAACAGATCCCACCTGAATTCACAAACAAATATTTATTGCTACTGAAGATGTCCTTTCTTTTTCTACATCTCAATAGCAGCAGAGTTCTCATTATTACTACAGTCCTGCGCTGTATACTCACCCTGAAGGCCCCGAGGATTATGGTGAGACTGCATTTAATGTGGTTATGCACACTTTATAGGGATTTAAAGCTTAACTTTTTATATTTTTTAGGTTCAAATAATCTCCCTTTCTCAAATAACTTCCTGCCTATTTAGCAAAAATCCCCAGAATAAACTACATATTTTACTTCTAATGTCACTGCCACAAATGTTAGGGTGTTGTAGGTGGTTGCCAGGGCATTGCTATGTGACTGCTAATGGTCTAATGTTTTTTGCTTATCGCTATGCAGTTGCTAATATGTTCTGAGTGGTTGCAGCCCATCACTATGCAGTTGCTAGGGTGTTCTGAGTGTTTGTTGCTCATCTCTGTGCAGTTGCTAGGGTGTTCTGAGTGTGTGTAGCTCATTACTGTGCAGTTGCTAGGGTGTTCTGACTGTTTGTTATTCATCACTATGCAATTGCTAGGGTGTTCAGAATGTCTGTTGCTCATCGCTATGCAGTTGCTAGTGTGTTCTGACTGTTTGTTGCTCATCACTATGCAATTGCTAGGCTGTATCGAGTGTCTGTAGCCTATGCAGTTGCTAGGGTGTTCTAAGGTTTGTTGCTAATCGCTATGCAGTTTCTAGGGTGTTCTAAGTGTCTGTTGCCCATCACTATGTAGTTGCTAGGATGTTCTGAGTGTTTGTTGCTCATCGCTATCCAGTTACTATGGGGTTCTAACCGTTTGTTGCTCATCAGTATGCAGTTGTTAAGGTGTTCTGACTGTTCGTAGCTCATCACTATGCAGTTGCTAGGGTGTTCTGAGTGTTTTTTGCCCATCACTATGCAGTTTTTAGGGTGTTCTGGGTGTTTATTGCACATCGCTATGCAGTTGCTAGGCTGTTCTGAGTGTGTGTAATGCATCGCTATGCAGTTGCTAGGGTGTTCTGAGTTTTGTTGCCCATCACTATGCAGTTGCTAGGGTGTTCTGAGTGTTTGTAATGCATCGCTATGCACTTGCTAGGGTGTTCTGAGTGTTTGTTGCTCATCGCTATCCAGTTACTAGGGTGTTCTGAGTGGTTATGGCCCATCGCTATGCAGTTGCTAAGGTGTTCTGAGTGTCTGTAGCCCATCGCTATGCAGTTGCTAGGATGTTCTGAGTGGTTGTAGCCCATCACTATCCAGTTGTTATGGTGTTATGAGTGTTTGTAACTCATCGCTATGCAGTTGCTAAGGTGTTCTGAGTGTCTGTATCTCATTGCTATGCAGTTGCTAGGGTGTTCTGAGTGGTTATAGCCCATCACTATACAGTTGCTAGGGTATTCAGAGTGTTTGTGTGACCCTAGATGTAAGTTTTTGGGATTTGTTCACTGGGGTTTTATCACCTGCCAGGCAAAATCACTTAGAAAACTAATAGCTTATCCCTCATCAAGCCACATGATTTGATGTATCATTCACGCCTATTGCACAAACAGCATTTAACTAATTTAATAGTTAGTTAGGGATTTGAACATACCTTATGCCGGGAACACACTTGACGACTAGCTGAAACATTCTAAGATTGAACTGATCACACTTACAGATTGTTTCCATTGACTGCAGCAGATTTTAAACACCGACTGTGAACACCGACTTAACGCGACTCGGCACGTTTGGACATGATCAGTCGTAAGTATCGAATTACATTCATGATCGGCCGTACAGTCGTTAAGTGTGTCCCCGGCTTAAGTATGCGTAATAGTGATCCTTGCCTACAAAGAAATATATTCTTTCTCTCATAATGTGTGAGGGGAGTCTTTTTAGATCACTTCATCATCCAAGTTCTCTGCTTTTAAAAGCTCTTTTGTTTTTATGCAAAGTGAGTGTTCAATATTTGAGCAAACGTTCAAACGTTTTTGCAACTTGAAGGTTCACGGCTGAAGTATTGATGTGCTGAGTTTCCTTCCCTCCAGATGGCAGATTCGGCACCAGCCCTCTCGCTCATGACTATGAGGAGGTGAGAGGCTGGGGGACGTCCCAGGACCTGCAGAGCTACTCACTGCTGCCCCCTGCTGGCCACTTGGATCCGCGCGCACCAGTCTCCACATACCATGAGGTGTGTGTGTGAACCAACAACCAGTGTGTGCCAAATGTGTGATCTCTAATTCACAACTGTACATTTCATATCTAAATTCTCAGTTTTAATTCAAAGGATTCATGGTATATAAACAAACTCTGCATTATGGTATTGCAGAATAGTTTTTATATAATAGATTCTGTCAGTTTGCTGTATCTCTTTTGTTTATAGCTGTCGCTTGTTGCACTTTTCTCCACAGGGAAGGGTGTACGGTAAAGCTGATGTGGACGTAACAGCCGGAGTTTATGATTCTATGGTGTACAGACGCAGGAGAGACACGGACTTGCCGTTTGAGCTCAGAGGGGAGCTTGTTTAATAAGAGAGGGGCTGATGAATACGCCAGTCTAGACCGGCTTGGGTTTACGTGTTGATAAAACTTTTTTCCTTTTACTTTTCCTATTATTTGTCTTAAATATGTTTGCCGTGTTGTTACATTCTAGGCCTAAATGTTTAATGTGTTCAGTAAATATAGATTTTTTTTTTTTGGGGGTCTAAATCAGATTTTTTATTTTTTTTTATCTGCTACTGCCGTACAGTATGTCCCCTTTTTAAAACATCAAACAGGGCTTTGAAACACTCCACTTGTCTGTCATTGTTCGGACAAGCAGATAGCCCCGCCCCCAAACTAACACCATTGGTTCCTTGGAAATCATCCAACGATTGACTTACTCACACACTACTGTTCAAACTTTGGTTGTCTTGGTTCTCTTATGCTCACAACGACTACATATATCTGATCAAAAATACAGTAAAAACAGTAATATTGTGAAATATTACAATTTAAAATCTTTTTTTCTATCTGAATATATTTTTTAATGTAATTTATTCCTGTGATCAAAGCTGAATTTTCAGCATCATTACTCCAGTCTTCAGTGTCACATGAATCATAAATCATAAATCATTCTAATAAGATGATTTCATGCTTAAGAAATATTTCTTATTATTATCAATGTTAAAAACAGTTGTGCAGCTTAATATTTTTGGTGGAAACTGTGATTTATTTTTATTTTTTTTATGAATAGAAAGTTCCAAAGAACAGCATTTATTTTAAATATAAATATTTTGTAACATTATAAATTGTGAATTAAAAGGAATAAATATGGTCTGCTAAATGCATAAATGTAAATGTAATTAATTTCTTTGAAAACAACCTAATTTCTGTTTTCAAAAAACATATGTCTCTGCTTATAGGCCTGGGTGTAGAGAAGAAGTATTTTAACATAACCTTTAAAAATGAGTCCATTCATATACATTAATATCAATTACAATAGCAAAAACAATGTGCAATTACAAGCTACTCTAGTAATTGCATATTAGGTCATTCATTTGTATTACTAAGAACTTGATTACGTGTTAGTTACTAAGTGTGACCCTTGTCTGTACTTTAATATGTATCTTTCTGAGGCCTAGTTTAGCATTTACTTTGTGTTCTCATCTACCTTCAGTACAAAAACAAAAAAAAAACCTGATAAGAACACACGTTATGTAATGCAGCTTTTTAAGCGATGAGGTTCTATCAAACATGCTATTATTTATACTGAACCTAATCGTTTTTCCTGATGGCATACGCTCCTCTTGGGATTCTTGGAAAGCGTGGAGCTTTGTCCCAAGAGGAAGTCTTTGAATGTGAGAACAGGGATAAAAGTCTCGAGTCCTTGAGTTTGCGGAAGCCGACAACAATAACGACATCAACAACAGCCTTCTTTGACACACATTTGTGTTGTTATCATGTATATGTCATCACAAGGAGCTAAACAGGGAAACTAGGCAAAGGGTACATTTTTTTATTAGTCTGAGAAGAAATCATTGGCTTGGAAAAGGAAAAGGTTGTCTTAAAGAGAAAACATTTAAATCCTTACATTTATTTACCTTCCAATATTATTTTTATTTTTTGTGAAACACTAGATGTTTTGCAGAATGCTCATGCTGCACTTTTTCATGTAACATAAAAAAAAAAGTGTTGTCAAGCTCCAAATACTTAAAATACAGCAAACCCTCTAAGGGTCTGTTTACACGACACCGGTTTCAACAACAACAAAAAAAAAATTCTGTGTTTTGGTCGTTCATTTACACGACAACAATGTTTTGGGGGCCTGAAAATGCAAACTTTTGAAAACAGGTTTAACAGTGCAAGTTTTTGAAAACGATACCGCTATTGTCACAAATTTGTGAAAACAGTGATGTCATGCGCATGCATATTACGTGTTCAGTCTATGCGTTTAGTTTTTCTTTAGAAGGTTGCGTCACCAACTACTGGCCTGGCACGAATAATACAGCGCTTTCAGTTGTTTTCACAGATCTGTGTGAATGGGAATTGTTTTGTCAACGTTGTCGTCTGTACGCGAAAAATGCAAAGGAAACATTTTTTTTTATTTTTAGTACATAATTTTGTGTAAACGTACCCTAAAAAAAGTATAAATAAGTGTACTATCTATTAAATATTTGAATATCACTTAAATGATTGTCTAAGTTGGACATACCAAAATAAATTACTAAATATCCAACAGTTCATTTAGCATATTTAAGTTTTTGTAACAAAAAGAAATTGGTATTTGACCAACATATTATATTTTTAAGTTATACTTAATATTTTTTTAAATTTCAATCAAAATATATGAGAATGGAGAAATTATACTGATCAGTTTCAAGAACTACAATTATTACTCATTTCATATCAATATTTGTAACAAATTAGGAAATTGAGACTCAAAGAGAGGGAAAAAAATGGTGCTTTGATACAGAATGAGAGTAAATACTGAAATTAAGTGTTACTTTGTGTGTTTTTGCACAGAATTAATATAGATGAAGATCCATTAGTGTTTAATGTTCTGTTATGTTGGAATTTATAGGGGTTTCTGTTATGTTGCCGTTTTGGGGGGTTACCATTGTGTACCAAGTATCACATGGCCTACTTTTGTGGTGCTTTTTTGTTCCTTTCTGGATCTCGACAGTCCATTGTCTCTATCTACCTTTGTTTTATGGAGAGAAAAAAGCAGCTTTTAGATTAAACATCTCCTTTGTGTTCCACTGAAGAAAGAAAATCATACCGGTGTGGTTATTTCTGGGTGAACTGTTCCTTTAAAATCCATCTTGTTTCTTCTGTCTGCTTTGCTGGATGCTTTCAACTAAGTTGGCTTATCAAGAGTGGATGCTAAATTACAGGTTGGGAAGGATGCCAGTGCGTAACAGCTTGTTTAATTGTAAATCAAAGGTAGTCTATAACCCATTGTCTTCTGCGGCTCTAATTTCTGAAATTTTATTGCTGTCGTTTGGCACTAGAACTAACACTGCAATCTTCCCTCCCTTTTTCTCCGATGCTCCTTAATGCTGAGCTTCTCCTTCATGTCCATGGAGACCCGGCCGTGACCCTGCGCCCTGGCGGCGGCGTGACAGGGAACAGACTTCCAACGCTGCTAATGTGAAAACAACTGTTCAGACACCTGGCTTGAGGTGGGTCGATCTCATCTCCTCTCTTCTGTGTAGACACAATCCACTTGCCCTGTTGACCAGTTCACCAGCCATGTCAAACGCCTCAAGCAGCCACGATGTCTGGAGATGGGAAGTTATTGTTGCCATAGTTACTGTCCCTTTCCACCGCGTTTAATGTTGTCCACCTTGCAGGTGCTTTATGATGGAGGAAACGCCTGCGTTTTTAGTATTCCATGATATTTAGAGCATCTGGGCATAGCTGTTTTTCCTAAAGATTAGTTCTTAGATTGGAATGAACCCATCTGTGATTATCTTTAGCTTCCAAGCGGATGCGATTTCACATGAAAAAAAGTTTCTTTTTTATGCTTTTTCTTCTCATTCTCCTTTATAATGAATAAAACTCAGATCAATAAACCACAGTCTTACAACAGCGAAGGTATGCAAATGAAGGATGAGGTGTTGATTGTCAAGTAGTACAGCAGGATATTAAATGAAAATGTTATTTCGCTGTATATTGTACTGTTTTCCTCTTAGCGTTCATCACACTGTTTCTCCATGTGTACAAATACAGTGTAAGTCTGTATGTCCAAATGTTCATAAATCCAGGTGTAAATTAGTCCAATGTGCAGGAGAAGCATCTTGATTATGCTTGATTAATAAGATAAGACATATCTAGTATAACCACTGATCTATATAGAATGACATTATATAGATCAGTGAGTATAACCAACTTTATTTTCATATTAAACAATGCAACAGACAATTAGGTCTCAGTTAGGTAGCGCTTTCAAATGTGACCTTTTAATATTAAATTAATGAATAATACATGTATATTTGTATGTATATAAATACACATGGATGTATTATATGCACATGTATATTAGGCTACATGAACGTATGGCAATTTATATTTTTTTAAAAGAGTATAGGCTGTTATGTTTCGACGTGCTCAGGAATAGGGAGTAATGAACACTGCGGATCTTGCATTTGTGTCTCATTTCGAAAACTGCACCATCCAGAGGTCAAAGTAAAGGTCCATTCCAGCTAAGAAAAAAAATACTCAAAAAATGCTTGTGTTAAAGTTCACATTAAGTTATGAAAATGTTATTTCTGAATTTTCACGGACCATTCAAAATGCCCAGTTTTTTATGTCATGCGAACTTTTAGGGAACATTCAGTTTTATCATTTTGCAAATATTATATTACTTTTGAATGTTCACTGAACATTCCAACTTAAAAACCGTCCAACTTAAACGTTTAAAAAAAATGTTCCATGAATGATTTAAAAATACATTATAGTCCTATTAACTCTTTCCCCACCATTGATGAAATTTTCTGTCATTACAGTATGCAGGCTACCCGATCTACTCTGTTTTGATCATCTTCTGAATCCGATCCAGCTTTTTGTTCAAAATGTTGTTTTTTCATGAAACTTGCCCACATTCAAGTGTGTTTTTTAAAGCAGAAGCTCTGTTATTTCTTTTGATATATTGTATGTTCAGATATTTATACAACAAAATATTCTGGGGAACCATGAAATTTGTATGAAAAAAAAAAATGCTGGCAGGGAAAGAGTTAACTGGCAAGTTTGGTTAACAGAGCGTTAGCCAGGCCTATATTACAGTATACATAAAACACTTTTGTAATCTTTGGAGAATTACTTCGAGTAAAAAAAAAAAAAAAATAATGTTTGTATGAACAATCAGGTATAGCCTACATTCGGACAAAAATTGCTTATTTGAGATATGATGCTTTATAAGTAAACAATAGCACAGTAACGGATAAGGAGGCTACCGCAGATGAGATGATAACATTTAGTGTTCTGTATGAAAAACAGCATAAATCCCATACTTCCCTTTGTATGTTCACATTCCCCTTTTGAGCAAATTCTACACACAAAAACACCAGAGCCCTCACTCCAACTTCCACACTTGAGTTTGTATTGTAGTCTGTCACATGATAATAATGAGTCCTTGTAGTACACAAACACACCCACATGCTCACACACACAAACAAACTCAATCAACGTGTGTGTTGTCTGGCCACTTTTCATGCTAACTTTGAGAAAATGTAAGTCCAGTTCATTTAATTATATTTCAATCAGCTCAGTTAATTATGTATTATTTATTTAGCCTACTTTATTTAAATTAATTGTAATTAATTGTAATTCTTTTCATTTAAAAAAAAAAAAATCAACCTTTTGATACTAATTTGTGGTCGTCATATAACAAAAATGAACAAGAATGGGCTATTGTCATGAGAGACCCTAGGAAATTAGGCTTTGACCAAAAGGCACAGATAATTAATGAATATTTCCTGCAATTAGTCTTGGTTTGTAACTGCATGTTGTCATTTCCTCTTTTCCATTGAGACATTAGCTCAAATCAGGATTGGTGTCCCACAGTTAAGCAGTTTTTAGCTCTGTCGGCGTGATCAGCGACAGCCAACCAGCTTTCATGCACAAATCTGTCGCAGGGATTTGTGGGTAGAGCGCTGTAATAAACTACATCCAGTAGGTTTACTGTAGCTGCAGCTGTGCACTCATAGATTATGTCACCGCTGTTAAAGGCCCACAGAACGCTTGACTCTGCACTTTTTTTTTTTTCTAACTTTGAAAAGTGACAAATTACTTTTATCTGCAGAGGACAGATTAATCTATTTTTTATATGTGTATATAAAAGATGACTTGCCATTAATCACAATCCCAAGTTATTCATCAGGGACAGGGAAGCAGGGGAATCCGGCTAATTTATGGTGTATCTTTGGCGCTTTTTGGGTGATGTAAACTGTTCAGTCTAGGCTACAATGTATGTTGCTTTATTCTTGTCTTAAAGATTTGTTCTGAGTCTCAAATGTTGGGTTTTAGTCGCATGTCCTGCTGGTCACAACTCGCATCTAACTCTCTGGTTCTGGCTGCGGGTTGCTGGGAAACACTGTTTGGCGTCAGCTCATAAGCACTTCAGTGCAAACTAGCAGCATTTTATAATGGAATTTGCATGCTGAAGTTTTCTGTCAAAATTGCCTTTTCACACTGCAGATTTTAATATTACATGAATAATAAAGCAAGACGAACTTAGGTAATAAGAATTTTGATTGAATTTGGCTTGCAGTCTATCTCCCATTACTCCACGGCCCCAGTATGTTTTGGTTCCTGGTTTCTGCTCATTTACCTTCTGAAAATGACACAAAACGCAGTACATTAGCAATCAGAGCATTGTGGAGTTGGCCAAAACAGTGAGCAAACACAATTTATTCCGTAATCACAGATGATAAAGTTCTGCAAATATGGTTATTCTCAGATATTACCCAGGAGGCTTTGCTCTCAGTGCACAGGTTTTGCGGTGACATTTCCAAATGCAGCGTTTCAGCCTTGATTTCTTAGACAGCACTATGTTTATTAAATAATACCAGACTCTGTGTATTTTATAATATGATGTAAAAAAAAGCGAATTACCACCAAGTCAAAATCATATATCTTTGAAAAGTACTGTAATAGCAAACCTCTCCTTAACAAGCTGCACAATTTAAGTAATAATTCATTTTTATGGAAAAACAAATGTGAGAGCCAGTAATTAAAACAGTACCATTAAAGAAAGTGAGAGTGATTGAAACTGACGGTCTATGGCAGACTAAACTCTCTGACAGATTTATATCCTATTTAACGTCAATCTTTTTTTATATCTTTTTTAGGACACTTGACAACCAGAAAGACGTTTCTGCAGAGGCGCTTACTGAACACCTCAGAAGATTTCAATCAGGTAATTACCTCTAAAACATGCAATAATAACCCAGACATGTGTTTCAGCCAAATTGGTGTAATTAAAGACTCATCTGGTGGTGTTTTCTTTTCCACTTGGCCCATCAAAAGCAGTTTGATTCCTGCATTGTACACATTTGTAATGTTTTTTTGTTTTTTTCTCAAATTATATTTATTATATTTATAAGAAAGTCTCATTGATGAGTTATTGATTATATTGATTCTCAGATGTTACTTCTGTCAGAGCTTTCAAGCAGCTGCAAATGGAAAACAATGGAAATTTTCTCATTTATTTCCCCAAAAAGATAAAAATGTGAATCATGTACATTTCACACTTTTTTTTTTTTCAAAAAGCATCATAGAAGTATCATAAAAGTGGTCCACGTGACTTGTGAAGTTTTCCGAAGTCATACGATAACTTTGTTTGAGGAACAGACTTTAAGACATTATTTATTTAAAACTTTCTTTTGAGGTTAGCCTTTTGAATAATCAATTGATCCAGTTCATAAAACTGGGCTGAAAGATTCTTCCACAAAAAAATGACATGAGGCTCTAGTGTTTCATTACAGAATTATGAACTACTCCTTTAAAGAGAAAAGGGAAGTTTAAAATGAGTTCACAAAGTCAGGAGTTGAATCAGTCTAAATGTTAATGCACTTGAATAGATTTACTGGACCCACACACTCATATGCATGCTCTACATGCATACATGGTTTCTGTTGTTTTATAGCTAGTTATTTTTTATTATTTCATAATGATGGGTCTGTCCCATGCTGTGATGACCAGTGACAAATTATGACTACATTGGTCCCTAATTGCCACTTTTTCAGTCAACTGCAAGGACATGCACTCAAAGCTAAGTGGTGCTCCATAAACGTCCTTGTTAAAACTCTGTTCTCTTCATTATGCTAGGTAGTGTTAGAGTGGGAAGAAATTAACTAGATCTGTCCCACTACAGTTAATAAAAAAGCTTTTGGGGAAATTGCTCTTTTTTTGTATTTTTTTTAAGGCAGTCTCAATTACTTTTAGTGTATTGACATGACGAGACCATTGTATGGAAGCTTGTTTCCGCCACAAAATAATAAAAAAAAAAGATAATTGCGATTTTTATCTCACAATTGCGAGTTTACATCTCGCAATTCTGACTTTCTTTTTCAGAATTGCGAGATATAAAGTCAGAATTGCGTGAAATAAAGTCGCAATTGCGTGTTTTAAAGTCACAATTGCGTTTTATAAAGTCAGAATTCTGAGATATAAAGTCAGAATTGCGAGATATAAAGTCGCAATTGCGTCTTATAAAGTCAGAATTCTGACTTTTTTTCTTGCAATTGTGACTTTATATCACGCAATTCTGACTTTATATCTCAGAATTCTGACTTTATATCACGCAATTGGGAGATATAAAGTCAGAATTGCATGATATAAAGTCGCAATTGCGTGTTATAAAGTCAGAATTGTGAGATATAAACTATTCTGTAAAAAAAAAAAAAGTCCGTCTTTTTTTCCCCCCCTTAGAATTGGACTTTATATCTCACAATTCCGAGAAAAGATGTCAGAATTGCGAGATATAAACTCGCAATTATGTGTTATAAAGTCAGAATTGCGTGATATAAAGTCAGAATTCTGAGATATAAAGTCAGAATTGCGTGATATAAAGTCGCAATTGCGAGAAAAAAAGTCAGAATTCTGACTTTATATCTCGCAATTCTGACTTTATATCTCAGAATTCTGACTTTATATCACGCAATTCTGACTTTTTCACGCAATTCTTGAGAAATAATTTCGCAATTCCGAGAAATAAAGTCAGAATTGCGAGATGTAAACTCACAATTGTGAGATAAAAAGTCGCAATTATCTTTTAAAATGTTTTATTCAGTGGCGGAAACAAGCTTCCATACCATTGAGTCCTTGTAAAAACCTTTAAAAAGTTTTTTTTAATTCCTACCCTAATTAGTAAAGTAGGCATGAAACGGAAGTTGCAATACGATTTCTTCCCTTTTATGACATATATCCAAGGGAAACGGCCTCTCAAACAAGGAAAAATGTAGGGCGGGACTTGATTCTGTCCATTTGGGAATTTATTGGATTGTTGTGGTTTGCTATTGCTGCGATGTCATATGAGTGACAGGTTGCCCCGCCCTCGCGTCAGTAAACACATCATCAGAGAAGAGAAGAGATGACGCTGAAAGGGAGAGGGAGAGTTATTTTGATTATGAAGATTATGAGGCACATTATAATTTTTTTTTTAAAAATCATGTGCATGGATAAAAAAAAATTTTCATTTTGATTTCATGGTGACTTTAAACTTTAAAAATTTTAGTACGTTTATTTTATTTTATTTTTTTATTCCTGCACTTTTCAGACTTACAATTTTTCTATGGTGAATGATAAAACGGCGGAGGAAAAATATAATTGGCTTGCATTAACACAGTAAAGGCCTGTTCATGCCAAGAACATTAAGTATAGGCAAGGCAAGGCAAGTTTATTTATATAGCACATTTCATAAGTATAAAGATAACTATAACAATAATTAGCATCCACACCAACATAGCGATAACGATAACATTGTTTATTATAAGTGTGCTGCAGTTGGCTTCTATCGCTTTAAATTTTCAAGCTCTTTAAAACAGGATGGATTCTGATTGGTTATCAGTGTTTTTATTGTTCATCAGCTGGAAATAAAAAATCATATTGTTGCCCTCTGGTGTATAGTGTGGACTACTATTCTTAGAGTTTTTAGAGGGACAATTAAAACTCTATAGTTATTGTTAGTTGTTGTCCTTGGTGTGAACGTGCCTTAAAGGGGTGGTTGATTGCTATTTCACTTTTTTCATTTTAAATACTGTGTAATGTTGCTGTTGGTGCATGAACAGTATCTGCAAAGTTGCTGCGCTTAAAGTTCAACGTAAGCGGAGATATTGTCTTTTAAAAATCAGGAAGTTTAATGCCTACAAAAACGTCTCGAATGGGACTACAACGAGATACTTCCCGGGTTTTATACGTAACTAACCCATACATTTACATCCACCCTCCCTCCGGAACATGTTCTGCTGTCGAAGAGGAGGAGTTATAGTGGAGAGCTGTAGCTGTCAGGTCTTCTGTGTTCAGGCTTCCTACAGACGCTGTAGTTCGTCAACAATGGTTCAAATTTAAGTTTGGTTATGTTCCTGACAATTACAATCGTAGTTTAGCTCTCTGTGCTGCACATTTTACGGAAGACAGCTTCCAGAATCTACACGAGTTCAATGCCGGATTCAACAAGAAACTATTACTCCAACATGAAGCAGTTACAGCTTTAAAACCAGAGGCCACAACCTGCAAGTAAGGTTTAATCATTTTAAATGTATTTGCCTGTATAATTTAAGACGTAATGTTTTAGTTTTATCAAGGATGTAAAAAAATGCCAGCGCTGGCTTTAGTATATGACAAACGCGTACAAACATTTTGGACCCGAATTTGTAATATGTACAAATTTTGTAAACGTATTTTCCATGTATACTTTATGACGTAATTTTTTGATTTGATCAAGAACGCAAACCAATGCCAAAGCTGTTTGTTTATAGTAGCTAGTTAGTTCGATGCTATTTTGTGTGTATAAGACAAACGTGTACAAACTTCAAAAAATTATCGCAACAGCAAACTTCAGCTGCTATCACATGTACACCTAAAGAAAACGACAAACTGAGTAAACTAAGCTTTGTGAATAGTTAAACGGTTGTTCATTCTATCAATAAAACAATATCTTTAAAAAACGGTATTACTCAGTCATGTATTCAGTTATATTAAATGTTTAATCAGGGGGAAAGCGTATCTCAAAAGCTAACAAACAGCAGTAGCATTTTCAAGTAACAGCGTATGGAAATTCTTTGAGAGAATAATAATAAAATAAAATAAATTACCATTCAGAAACGTTTAGTAAGAGCCGTGTTTGCGGAGGTTCTGCTTGACTCTCTTCATCACCGCTCTCTGGGTCTGATTCTGGCTCAAACTGATGAGGCAATATTGACACCATTACATTTGACCGGAGCACATGCAACTGTCGCCCGTAAAGGTAATGGGCGTGAAGATTCCGGACGCAGTTTAGCCAATTACAACACACCGGCCGAACTAACCAATCTGAGCTCATTGCCTCTTTCTGAGGGAGTGGTTTCATAGAATCAGGAAGTCAACCGGTCGTTCAAATGACAGAGGAGGAAGCGGCTTACAATAAAGGTGAAATTTATGAAAAATAAGGCGTTTTTTAACAAACGAAACACGAAGACATGTTATATTGCAGCCCATAAACACAATCAAGCAAAGAAAAAAGGCAGTGAACCACCCCTTTAAAGGGATAGTTAACCCAAAAATAAAAATCCGGTCATAATTTATTCACCCTCAAATTGTTCCAACCCTGTATGAATTTCGTTCTGCTGCTGAACACAAAAGAAGATATTTTGAAGAATGTTGATAACCAAACAGTTGACGGACCCCATTGACTTACACTGTATTTGTTTCCATACTATGGAAGTCAATGGGGTCCATCAACTGTTTGGTTTCAATTGTTTCATACATGTTTGGAACAACTTAGGGGTGAGCTAATGATGACAGAATGAAAATTGTTGGGTCAACTATCCCTTTAACCTGTTCCATGTCTAGGAAAGTAACCCCCTAGCAACCACCCAGAGAACCCTAGCAACAACATAGCAACACCCTGGAAACCACCCGGAACATCCTAGCATCATAACCAGAATCCAAAATTATTATTATTTTTTTTTTTTTGCATATTTAAAAAGTCTTATTTTTAAATTGACAAGACAAAGGGAAAACTGTGACAATATGCAGCATTCTGTGGAAGGAAAGGAATCCTGGGATTGCGGGGGTTAGTGTTGAGAACGTGACATGGGGACGAGGCGTTCTGAATTCTGGAAATCATCTATTGTTTATTGTTGCAGAACAGACAGTTTACAGTGTGATTTATATAATGTGTAGGTGTTTAAATATGGAGGACATATAATAGCAGTGGTCTATACAAGGTGGGTTCAGTCAACCATGCTTAACCCTGTACTATTGAATCAGAGCAATGAAGATGTTGATCATTTGAGAATTGTGCAATCTAATTTCTTTCTCAAGAAATGTTGGAGCGTGTAGGAGGAGGGTTTCCAGAGATCGCTTGATGTTCATTACAGCTCTTTTGAGGAGGCTAAAAACATCTAAACTGAACAAAAGTTTCAATAGTTTTATGATTGTACTCTAGCCAAATTGTAGGCATAGGAGGCCTTGCTGTCATGACAACCTCTGGAACATAGTGTTCTATTCAGTTAACAAATTCAGCTGTGGTTACGTGGTTTCCTTCCTCTCGATTTCAGAGAACTCTGTATTCTGCTGCACGTCACTCTCAGGTAATCATTTAAAGGAGAAGAGTGCAAACTAAGAGAAAATATTCTCAAATAAAATTCTTTAATATCTCAGATGTTTATCCTATATTGTAATGTTATTGAATGGCGGGCAAATTAGACTTTTGTTTAAGTCTGCTGCTTTACAAATTATGAAGATACCAAAGCATGTGATCAAGTCAGATTTCAGTTCAAGACATTTTCAAACAGCACACACACACAAATAATGGACATGATGGCCCTGAAATGGCCCTGAAAAAAAAGTAAAACTTGCATTGTTTGCAGTCAAATATGACCGCATTGAATTTCATCTCATGGAAAAGTTTGGTACTGCGCCCAAACAAAATCTTACTGAAGGCTCATTTTTTGAGAGATTAACCTCAAATTTAGAAATCAACTTGGTTAAGGTGTCATCTTTAAGAAGACACCAAACTTAAGTATGTGCTCCAAATCATTCAAGACTTATGACAGTTTAAGTTAGAAATATTAATTTTAGGATTTCAGATTGGCTATGCTCAAAAAGTGAATAAATGGATTGTAACTCCTGCATAAATATAATTTTGTACAATAAAATCCTCTAAAAATACAAAATAGTAATTAAAAAAACACTATTAGACAATAATATAGTACATTCATTTCATTGAAATACGCGAAGAGCAACATGGGGTTCAATGTAAGTCTATGGTTTTTACACATTCACATTTTATTGACATGAAACTTGCTTAGCAAATATGTTGTTTTTTCTATAACAAAGATATATATATATATATATATATATATATATATATATATTAAATTGATTTTAATTTGTGTTCTGCACAAATACAGACTTTATTTTGATCTCATGGTAGATTTTGAATGGACAGACACGGAGAAGAGCTGCCTACAGGCAATGAGTTACAGTGATGAAACACACACAATGTGAGAGAGGCTGGCATTAACACAGTTTGAATTGTAGACAATAGCTGATGAGACGGGCATAAAAGAGGGCTGGCAGATGTGGATGGAGTGAGAGGCCTCGGCACCAGTGAGAACGACTGAGCGTTAGTGGAAGTTCAGCAAGGGCGTGGTCAATGCTTTGCCCAACATCCATTTTCTCTCGGTTACGAGGAACCCACAGATGCTGCTCTCTGTTCAACTCTTGACTGGATGTGATACACAAGATCAAAATGAGCATCAAGGTAAGTCAAATAAATCAGTCAATATTTGTAGGTAGACTTGTTTTAAAAGATTTTGAGCTTGTTGAGTATGAAATACAAAGTAAGCATTAGAGAAAAAGAGAGATATATGCTTTGTCGAAGGCACACATGCTCCAAGCATGTGAGGTCACCGTGGACCAGCCTTTCGGTTTATCTGATCCATCGATCACGTAAGACCCAGAGGACGATCTGTCTTTAGAAACCGGTAAACACACTCACTCACCTGCAGTTACACAGCCACAGTTCAATACAGGCTCGCCCTCCATATATCAAAGTGGCTACTTCTAATGAAAAAAAGGTCTTGGAGGCCACAAAATAAAAGATTCAAATTTATGGAAAAGGGACAAATAAATGTGTAGTATATTATGAATGTTTGGAATAGTTTGAAAAGATAAAGGCTTCTCTGTGTGTTTCATGTAGAAATGTTATAGGTAATTTTTCACCCCAAAATCAGAAGAAAGAAATGAGGCATGTTTTAGTACATATAAAAATAATACAAATTTGAAAATAATCAACAAAATAATGTCACAGACACATTTATACAGTATCAGCTTATAAAGTTGTGTTCAAGTTTTTGTTTTATTAGTTAACACCATGTTTGGAATGTTACTGTTGCCAGTCTGCAGGCGTTAATAGATTGATCCGTTGAGACTTTCGCTCCATTTCTTTATGAATCAGAATCATCTCTGCATTGAATAGTGTTATAAAAGATGGGAATGATTAGCTTGATCTAAACGTTCAACTCTACAACGCTAACTTAAAGTGAATGTTCAGTGAAGACACGTGCAGCAGTTCACGCTTTACAGGAAGTAGTGCAGAGTACTATGTGTTTTTTGTTATTAGCACTACAACCATTATTGTATAGCTGTATCACAGTTTGGTTTTGCTCATTTATTCAGAAAAATGTTTAGCCTAAAGCTTTGATATGATGCATTAATCATCTTTGACATGTCAACAGTCATTACTTGTCTTAATTAAGTTTTTAACTTGAGTTCGATACAAATAAACTAGAAATGGATGCAACGGCTTCCTGCTGGGTTGTGTTCTCCATGTGCTGGTTTCAACAGAACATACATTGAGACACATTTCTGTCGGCTTAGAGGAAGCTGTTTCTCTCATCCAGATCATTGCACAATGTGTTGTAATATTGTTCCCTAATCAGAGCAGACAGCATGAAACTATTCAAACAGCACGATAACTTATGTAGAGATAACTGTAATGATTGTAATTTAAATTTCAACCCTTCAAAAAAATAAAAAAATAATAATAATAATAATCGGTTGTTACTGATTGTCTGTTATTTGTGATCTTAGTACTTGGTGCATTTAGTAATGTTACTTACTCAACGTTTTAATACTGTTTTCCCTTCACATTATTAGAAAAATTGACCCCTACTTGTCAACAAGATGAATGCAACATTATTTACTGCATTTGAATGCAAATCTCAGGATCACTGTATGTTTTGACGCTGGCACGACTTACCCCGAAGTATCTGACATAGTTTACATCACAGCTAAACTACCTTTCAAAAGTTAACTTTTTAGCGCAATTTTCCCCCGGAAATTGCGCTTGTTAACTTATGATTTCTGTTCTGTGCGTCTGTGCGCACCAATCTTGCACTTCTATCTACTCCTCAACCAGACCACCTAGAGACTTCGGGTTTTCGGCATTATGTTAAGGAAGGACTAATCTCGGGAACGCACAAAAAAATCCAGGAAAAGATTTACTATCTCTCAGTGTTGTGATCCCATGAGGTGAGAAAATATGGCTAAAACACTCACCGAGTTTTTATTACTTGTTTTTTCTTTGCAAAAATGCATTTAAAAGTGAAAACTAGAGACTTTTGCGTTGTTACAAAAATTTATATTCCGCATAATGCTGTTCTTTTGAACTTTCAAATTAATCAAAGGATCCTAAAAAAGTATTATAAAAATAGTAAGCAGCACAACTGTTTTCAGCATCGATTATAATAATCAGAAATGTTTCTTGAGTTACAAATCAGCCAATGAGAATGATTTCTGAAGGGTCATGTGACTCTGAAGACTGGAGTAATGATGCTGAAAATTCAGCTTTGATCACAAGAATAAATTACATTTTAAATATATTAAGATATTAGTGAACAAATTCCATCGCACACCTGCAGCTGATAGGTGCGTAGGATAACAAGACCAAATAAGTAGGTCGTTTCAACAGTCTACGTTTCGGTCACACAACCTCCATCAGGAATGTTCCTGATGAAGGTCGTGTGACCGAAACGTAGATAATAAAGATTACATTCAATTGCAAGTAACGATAGTGTGCGGGAGTTCCTTATCTGTTGAAATATATTAAGATAGAAACATTTCTTTGTATTAATTGTATTAATATTTCACATTATTACCGTTTTTACTGCATTTTTGTTAAAACTAGATGTACCGCATCGCGGTACAAAATATGACCGCCGCTCAGGCCTGCACTGGCTTTCCACAAAAATAAATGACGTGGAGTAATTTGGCTGTATTGCGTGTTTATGTATATACCTAAAAAAAGTAATAGTATGTGCATGTCTGTCTGTGTGTGTGTGTGTGTGTGTGTGTGTGTGTGTGTGTGTGTGTGTGTGTGTGTGTGTGTGTGTGTGTGTGTGTGTGTGTGTCTGTGTGTCTGTGTGTGTGTGTGTGTGTGTGTGTGTGTGTGTGTGTCTGTGTGTGTGTGTGTGTGTGTGTCTGTGCGTGTATGTATGTGTGCGTACATGTGTGCGCGTGTGTGTTTGTGTGTGTGTGTCTGTGCATGTGGATTTGTATGTGTGTGTATGGGTGTGTGTCTGTGCGTGTGGATGTCAGTGTGTGTGCATGCTTGCGTTTGTTTGTATTCCTGCATGTGTGTGTGTGACAGTATCATCCTAAACCAGCAACCCTTCGCTCAACAGCACCATCTACAGGATTATTGCTACTGACTTATAAAGCCCTAAACGGCTTAGCTCCAGTTTATTTAACGGATCTTCTATCGCCCTATAATCCATCGCGCTCTTTAAGATCACTAAATTCGAGGCTTTTGGTCATACCTAGGATATCCAGATCCACCAAAGGAGGGAGAGCATTTTCACATTTAGCACCAAAACTCTGGAATAGCCTTCCTGATACTGTTCGTTGCTCAGATTCGCTCTCCCAGTTTAAAACTAGATTAAAGACGCATCTCTTCAGCCAGGCATTCATATAATATTTTAATCTTACAGTTAAATCCGGTCTCTACTTCATAAACGCCAGAGGAGAACTGGCCCCCGACTGAGCCTGGGTTCTCCCAAGGTTTTTTTTTCTCCATTAGGTCACCTAATGGAGTTTTTCGGTTCCTTGCCACTGTTGCCTTTGGCTTGCTCAGTTGGGGATACTTAATTTGATTAATCGATTCAACAGTGCTATTGATCTGCATTACCAAACGTGGATGTTTTACACCAGAAACATACACTGATGTACTATTTTATTTAATACTGTGAAGCTGCTTTGATACAATCTGTATTGTGAAAAGCGCTATATAAATAAAGTTGACTTGACTTGACTTGACAGGCCGATGAGTGTACAGTCACTAAATGTGCACATAAATGAATTTATTTTATACCCCCCCATGGATGAAATTCTACGAAACTTAGCAGAGGATACCCCCAGAGGATGTCAAGTTAATCATACACATGAAATATGGTGCAGTTCTGAACATCTCCACTGAAGATAGGGGCGATTAAAGCAGAATAATATTGCATTTTCATTTTTTATGGGAGGGGCGCAAATCACAAATGAGTGATTATGGGCTAGGTTGATGTGGGCCCTTAAGAGCAACATACCATAAAAATTTCTTCATCCTCGGTGCCACGGTTCAGGTAGTTATTTAGGAAAAACTGAATTTTTTAGGTTTGGGGGGGGGGCCCAGCGCGGGGGGGGGAGTGGCCCCCGGGACCAAACGAAATTTTTCCGTAGAAGTCTAGTGGGGCTACATGCCCACCAAATTTCATGTTCCCCGGTGTTTCGGTGTCCCTGGTATCATTGACGAAAAATTTACGGGGGCCCCAGTGCAGGGGGGGGGAAGTGGCCCCCGGGGACCAAACGAAATTTTTCCGTAAAAGTCTAGTAGACCAACATACCATAAAAATTTCTTCATCCTCGGTGCCACGGTTCAGGTAGTTATTTAGGAAAAACTGAATTTTTTTGGGTTTGGGGGGGCCCAGCGCGGGGGGGGAGTGGCCCCCGGGGACCAAACGAAATTTTTCCTTAGAAGTCTAGTGGGGCTACATGCCCACCAAATTTCATGTTCCCCGGTGCTTCGGTGTCCCTGGTATCGTTGACGAAAAATTCAGTAAGGTGACGGAAAAAAAAAGAAAAAAAAAACTTTGACAATCCCTATATGAATCCCTATATAATGTAGCCTTGGTGAGCAGAAGAGACAAAAAAAATTTCACAAAACTTTACAAAAACTTTAAAGGTGTTATGATGAGGCAAGGACAAAGCAGAGAGAGAATCCAAATGCAGCAGTCATCTATTTAAACAAACAGGTAATCCAGGGCAAATAACAGAACAACGGCACTAAGGACAGGAACAAGAAACAGGAAACGGCTACAACGACCGACAAACAACAACTGAAGCACAGAGGTTTAAATACAAATGCAAACAAGCTAAACAAGATAACAAGGGGGCGTGGTAAATAAGAAACACCTGGGGAGACTAATCAACATAACGGGGAACTGCTAACACGGGACAAGGCAGGAACACAGACATGAATCATTACAAAAGGGGTCATATAATGCCAATGAGAAACCCCTCCCACTATTAAGCTTTTAATCGTGGGAGGGGCGTCTGACCGTGTGACGCTCATTTTAATAATGCATGGCTTATATTAACAACTTGCATGATATAGAAAATCTAACATGGAAAAAAAAGTTACTTATCGTTTTCTCATGTGCATCCAATTGTAATGGATCTTTTCTAAATATATGTGCACAGTTTTCTAAATACAGGGATGACGCAGTTTACCCAGTGACTCATCTTACCCCATTCTCCCTGACACCCTATTACTCTGCTATCATTGGTTCATATTCAAAGCCTTGAGTTTTGGCCAAGTCTGCTGCAGTCTGTTCTCCACACCTATGGATTGCTGTATTTTGGTCCTGCAGTTGTTTGATTATACTAATGGAGAGCTTGGTGACTGTAATGGCGGCCTGTCATCTGATGTGTCATAATCCAGTGTTTGTATTATGCAGTGTTGCTAAGTAACCCCTCCCATTAGAAACACTGGCAGCCTTCTGTTGTTTGGCTTTAATGGATCAAAAGGCACAAATTTCTAAAACAACCACATCTCAGGATTGATTGGCTAATGGTAACGTTGGGAAATGTCAAGACCTTTCATCTCAAATGCTCTCATTACATGGGCAGAATGTTTACGGGCAACATGAGAGAAGCGTAAAGCACAATGACAGATACACGGTTGCTAAATATTCCAAATTAAATCTAAAATGGATTCCCTAGATTCTTTTAAAATGGTTTTGAAAGAAGTCTTTTCTGCTAGGATTTGTTGATGAACACAAAGTTCAACAGAACAGCATTTATTTCAAAAAGAAATCTTTTGTAAGAATGTACTGTCACTTTTGATCAATTTAATACATCCTTGCTGAATATAAAAAATAAAAATCTAACTTTTGACTGGTAGCGCATTTAGACATTGTTTTGGCAAACTCTCATTTAGTCTGGCTCATTTAGGTATATAACAACAACTTTACTACCATCCAACCATCCAAACAACCCCTAATTAATAAACTTTAGTTTGGGGACCAATTCTTACTATTAATTAGTTGCTTATTAGCTTGCATATTACTAGCATATTGGCTTATAAAGCACATATTAATGCCTCGTTCTGCATGACCATATTCTACATCCCTCAATACCTAAACATAACCACTACAACAACTACCTTACTAAAGGTAAATTCATAAGCTTTAATAAAGGTTATTACAGTAAATTAAGAGTTTATTGAAGCAAAAGTCAGAGTTAACAGTAAATATGAGTTCCCTAAATTAAAGTGTGATCAAACATGTTTCTCACATATAAAAACAGTAATGAAGTAAAATGGGTTGCAAAAAGGGCATTTCACAGTGCTTTAAATGTGCAATAGGATAAAGAGAATAGAATGCTGAAATAACAGCAGATGTTTGTGGGAAATCAGTCATTTTGAACATGGAACACACATCATGTTTTCTAAGTATAACCTGTCTGTGTATTTTTGATTGTGAGTGTTTTCTCTCTTTCAGATCATGTTGCGAGGGGTGTCCTTTTTTCTGTTACTCGTCTTCAGAAGTGAGTTATCACTATTCTGCTCCTCTATTTCTCTCTTACACACACTGCATCTTTTATCACGTTACACGTAGGCTGTACACTATAAACATTTGTCAGCATAATCTGATAAAGCCTATTTTTAATAAAATTCTACATTACCAAAAACCACAAATGACCAGCGGGTCTAATATGTGGGCTTTTCCAGATGAAAACTTCAGATAAAAGATTGATTATAGCCTTTCTGCAATAATCACAGCGATTGCCAGTAGAATTGCTCAGTCTCATGTGGCCATTCATCTTGTGAAGGGATTCGTTGGAAAAACTGTGCGTAGCCGGAAAATGCATACAAAAAATGCTGCGACTCATCTCTGCTAGACCACAATTAGTCCTTGTTCTGTGGCAGGGTCTATGAGAGGCCTGCCTTCATTACAAACCACTGCACTCTACATCACCACGCTGTTATTATGCCAGACTCAGAATACATTTGCATTCATCTGCTGCATGTGTAATCTTGAACTCTGAAGCCAACCAACATCATTGTGCTGAATGTGTTCTTTAAACACTCATAAGTCATTATGGTGTCAGATGGAGATGTTGGTTATGCTCTGTAAAAAATGCCTCATGTCATCTTGTGAAAATCTCAGATATTTGTCTCTACAGTCTTAATGAGAGTGCCACTGAACACAGCCTATCACATTCTCGCTCGCTCCTTCTGTAATATGCATATATATATATATGAAGAGTTCAGATGCAAAAGCCTCTAAGTGCCTATGAATTGTCATTAAAGTGAAATTATTGAACTTAAATATACAAGCTTGATAAAAATGATCATTCTAGAAGAAAATTTCAGATGGCACTTAGAGGCTTTTGCATCTGAACTCTTCATATATATATATATATATATATATATATATATATATATATATATAATATATATGTATTACTTCTGAATTTGACAGTTTAAAGTGAATATAATTTAATATAATATAATATAGTTCCTAGTCATCATTAGTTTCCTTGGTTAATTGATTTACGCACCTGTTCTGTTTTACGTTGATTACTTTGTATTTAAGCCCTCAGTTCATCGTTTATATTTTACAAATGTATGCATTTATAATTTCACAGTATTGTGTCTGTAGTCTTCTTTATTATCTTGATATTTTTAGTATAGTGGCTTCATATTCATACAAACTTGTATTTCACACTATTACTTTGAAATTAAGCTTTAAATTATAAGTCAGTTCATCCATTCAATAGATGGGGGGGTTTGCTAATGCCATTTTCTGGTCTTTTTATACACTATAAATAATATCATAAGAGAGCCATCAGCCTTCAAAATAATATTTGAATTGTTGCCAAGGCACATTGTTGAAAATTCCCCAGGGAAATCAATATCCCAAGATCTTGAACAGAATCCCAGAAAACTTACTTAACGGCAACTCCAAAATATGTGAGAGTATGATCAGCATCCAAATGACCACACGTATAGATAGTTGCCTGCACAAGATTTCTCCACCCAAACTTTTTCTGTCTTTGAAGAAGTAGATGATTTATTTTACTCACCAAAGCCAAAATGTGTGTATTTTTCTGTCTGTGAAGGTTATGCAGCTGAGAATATGACAAAAACAGAGGACACCACCGCGACACCACCGTCTAACACCACTGGACCCATGGGTAATTGTAGGATTTTAATAGCATTGATTTTTTTTTTTTTATTTCCCCGCATAACAATTCCAGGATTGCCTATAATGTCTTATAGAATTGTTATCTGTTTATTCTATGCTATGTTTGCTGTTTTGAATCGAAGTGTTTCCAATAGAGCTAAACTGAGTTACAGATGTGGAACGACATTCCCTGGTCTCCCTTACCTTGATAACATACTCTGTAAAGTTTGATCCGTCTCGGAAAGAATTGATTTCTGGTGGCATAATAAACCAGCGCTGTTTGTTTCGACTTGTATCACCGTCTCAAATCTCAAATACAATTCAATCACAGAAGTGTTCTCCTCGTTCCTCCAGTTAACCTGAATGCGACAGGGGTGACAATGAGCCCATACGCACAGCAGTTAAACATCACCGTACCCGTGGCGATCACAAACATCTCAACTGTGACCCCCAACAAGACGTCCACCGGACAGGGTAAGCTTTGATGCCCCTGACTTAAGTACAGCTTCGGTAAAACCTCCCACTCAAACAGGAGGACTTTCAGTGTGGGATTGGGGGAGGGTAACAGAGCCGAGGATTGCATGAATAGCTGAGAGGCTTCCTCTTTACTCATGCAATTCATATCAAGGGCACACATAACTTAGAAACTAATTAGCAGGTAATTAGAAAATGTTCAACGCTCTTTCCATGCTGAGAGGCTTAAAGATAATGCGGCATTTCCGTGGGATTGCGGAGCGCGGTCGTGGAGAGCTGATATGCTTTATGAAGAATCAACCAACCATATATCCTGGGAGAGCGGTGCCATTGAAATATGCAAGAATTGAATTTGAAAGACAGGGCCGGACAGAGAACGAGTGCTGCTGGAATTTAATTAGAAGCAATTACGGACAAATGCATAGGATTGAGATAAGGGGAAGCGTCTGCTTTTCACACTGAAAGTCTTTGCTGTCAACTTACATTTACGGACAAAAACGGGATTCAAAAGCTCACTCCTATTCATAATTCTGTGAGTTTGAGGAAAGAGTGTACATGCTAGATTAGGTTTCTCTCCTTGTCTTTCTCCCTGACCTCCTCTCCCTCTCATTTTCTCATAGCAACTGCCGTTGACACCACCATCAGCAAAACCACCATCAGCACAACCACCATCAGCACAACCACCAAAGTAACAGTGTGGGGTAAACTTTCTCATCTTCCTCATCTTATGCTTATACTGACTTTTCACTCATGATACATTGATATATTGGAGGTGGTAGTTTCCCCTTGTGCCAGTATATATATAGAATAGAAATTGCGGTTTCACTTTATTTTGATGGTCCCTTTAACACATTCTGTTGACTATAAGTAACGTTGCAGCACCTGCATGTCTACTAACTCTCATTAGAGTGTTAGTAGAGTATTAATAGATTGGTAGGGTTAGGGTTAGAATAAGTTGACGTAGTTGCATGTTACTTATAGTCAGTATAATATCTGTTGGAGGACCATCACAATAAAGAGTTATCAGATATTACGCAGACAGTCTACTAATACTCTAATGAGAGTTAGTTGACATGTACTTGCAAAGTTACTTATATTCAACAGAATGTTCAAAAGGGACCATCAAAATAATAGTAAATAAATAGCGACATACAACGACATTATAACATTTTCGGGTAAGATATCCCTTTAAATTCCATCATGGCTATAGCATATATTAAAATATGAAAACCCATATCAGTCTCTCTCCACTGCTTTTTACCCATTAAGTAATTTGCATAAACAGCATCCCATTGGCTCAACCCTGACTGGATCATAGAAATTCGTGTTGGAGGTAATTTAAGGTGGACGGGTGAAAGGAAAAGTCCTCTGATTGTGTCATCCCATTAGAAGCAGCAGGCTCATGGATCCATCACAGTGAACACGAATATGCCAACACACACCCACACATATTCTAGTAGCTTATTTTGCATATCATGAAAATGATGGAGTCCATTTACATTTTATAGGCACATAGACTGTCTTCAGGTCTTGTTTATTATGTCAAAACCTACATTTGTACATTTTCTTCAACAGATAAGAGATGGGATGAGCCGTTTAATTACAGTAAGTATCTATTTAATCATTTAGTAATTAACAGTGCTTACTAATGCAGACATCACTATTAACCCCTAACCTGAAGTATTAAACGTTAGCCTGTAAATCGTCCTGCACCGTTTGTGCTACAGACGTGAATGATATTTTGTAAATAAGAGTTGCATTAGAACGTTTTTAAGTTATTGGACTTTTTGATTCACACGTGATGGATGATAAAATATCACAGTAATCTGATCACAGTGTTATTTTTGTATTATTTATATACTATTATAGCATTTAGTACTAATTTATAGTAGCTTTTTATTTTTTCAGTTTTCAGTTTATTAGGTTTATATAAATATATATATATATATATATATATATATATATTTCTGTTTCTATTTATTTTTATTTGTTTTAGTAGTTTTAGTTCTTCAACCTATTTATTAGTAATAGTTTTTTTTTTTTTTAAGAATAACAACACATTCTAATAGACCAAATATTTTGTGATCTTGTGGCGTTATGTTAGTGTTCATTATAGTTTTATTACAGTTGTTTTAGTATTTTGAATTAGCTTTTATTTTTATATTTTTATTTTTCATGTTAATTTTAGTTTAATTTCTTTAATTTCTAGCAATTGTATTATGTGCTTTTGTCATTTATTGAAAAAAAGTTCCTTATGTAGGTTTATTTATATCAGTTTAATCAGTTTTAGTTAGTCTTTTTTTGTAATTCCTGTGAATAATTTTAGTGCTTCTACTTAAACTTAAATTTCAGTTTATTGCCAAGGCATAATTTCAAATTTACATTTAGTTCATCAACTAATGTTTACATTTTATTTTATTTTATTTCAGCTTTATTTTGATTAACAGAAATGTCTTAATAGTTTTACTGCGTTCGAAATCGCATACTGTACAGTAGGTAGCTACTACATTTCTTTTGAAACTTACTTTGTGTCTGTTAAAAACGTATTTTCTTTATAGCATGATTGTTGGTAGTATGAATGAAATTCGGACGTATTATATCCGCCATGTTGTCACTATAGGGACTTTAAGCAACAGAACGGCAATGGCACTCTGGCGTTCTATCGCGCAGGCACGACATTAACTGCTACTTCGCAACGTTCTACTGTAACCGTCTACTACGGGAGAACAGCTGATTTGCCGTAGTCGTTACTACTTGACAAATTAAGAAAGTTATGTTTTATGATATGTGGCCTTGTAATTGTTTCTGATATCATTAAATGCCCAAAGCAACCATTCTATTGCTTTTTAAAATAACTTTTTATGTATTTTGCCAAATGAAATTATCCTCTACTACACCGTCCTCTTCACTGTTGCTTAGTGAATTTTGAGTTCTTTAGCTACATCAGTTAACCGTTTACTTCCGGCTGGCGTTGCAGTTCCATCAGCAGCAGTTGCTTATAGTCTGCCTGTAGTCAATCATTTTATCCCTTAAAACTCATCTTTGATCACCAAAATGACATATATAAACGTTTTTTCCTTAAAAAAAATCTCCATTCCTTAAAATAGCTTGAATGTAACTCTACACCCTTGCCTCATTTAGGCTACTATACGTTGTTCTATGAATATGCAAATTAGCCCCGCCTCCACTTCACTCACCAACTCAGAGATCCACATGTTGACGATCACACGTTGACCAGGGGTGCGTTTTCCAAAAGCATTGTTAGCCAACTATGGTCACAAGTTCCGTCGTTACCAGGGTAGTTCAACGAGTCGGTGTTTCCCGAAACCATAGTTCTAACGAACATTCGCAAACAGCATCGCAAAGTTGTGTGGTTGGAACGACAGCCCTCGAGGTGTGGTCAGAAGCATAGTTTCTTGTTTGCATGACATGTGGACTTAATGAATCTGCTGAGATCGAATTAATGCTACATGCTTTGCTATAAATTACGAATATGGCATCTGAGGACTATTTCTCATTTTTCTCAGTTATTTTGCTTCATTTCCAGATTCAATTATAGGCTCGTTCTTACATGGTAGAGCACGTTCGCACATGCGCACTCTTCAAAAATGACGCTTTAAATCTCTTGACAAACTAATAGATGTATATTACATTTATATGTATTCTAAATAAAAGTCACAGGTTGTACTGAATGTCAGCTTGCTTATTTTGCTCATGACAAGGATTGATTAAAGAAAGTTATTACTCCCCCACCTGTGTGACATCATTAACCAACGTGGTTGAACGACCAATTTGCGACAGTACGGTTTCTGCAAACAGTCGTGACTGGCTAGTTGATTTCTTTAACGATGCATCGTACTATGGTAGTTAAGCAGCGAGTTGCGTCGTTGTACGGGAAACGCACCCCTGATTGGTTACACTAGTTTGTGACGTCAGAAACACCAGCGATTTCAAACTGTGTTTTTGAGGCTGTCTTTGGTTCACTGCAGTTTTAAGGAGAAAATACTCAGTAATGGTGTTGACTTATGAATTTGCACATGGTTTGTCTTAAAGCATATAAAAAACACCACATATACAACATTAACACTTGATTTTAAAGTCATGATGTGTCCTACGGTATGGCTTCAGTTGCGTCGCTTCACTTTCATTCACAAGTCCTCTCCTGTGGCCTCTTGGGATAGTAAAGTGTCCATCGATTGCGCACTACAAAATCTTGCCGAAAGTAGCAGGTCATCCGGGGAATTTTCTCCTTTTGTTTTTTTTTAATACTATGAATTTGGACATACTACTTACAGTACACATTGTTTTTTGCCTACTAAGAAAGTAGGGATATTTTGGATGCAGCGTTTTAGATAACAAACCCTGTCTTGTGTAACCCATTAACAACTAATCACGAAATGTGGCAGTTTCGTTTTTAAAATCACAACTGTGCTGTTCAGGTGTTAATTGTCTGCTGGCTTTTCTGGTACAGTGGCATCTGAGCCGCTGACAGTGCGTCCGCACACAAACCAGAGGAACTCCACCTCCCTGTCAGTGGAAAGCATTGTGTTTATAAGAAGCACAGAGGTGCCGAGCATGAGCGCTATTACTGTCTCAAGTGCTGTAGTTTAAAGCTTATGACCTGGCGACAGTCGCTGTTTCAATCACTTCCTATTGTTAGGGCAGGTAGGGCATCTGACGTTCAAGAAATATCCTCATTAGCCGTGACCCGTGGATACCTCTGTTCTGCATTCATTCCCCAGGAACTGATTTTAGAAGTGCTTGAATATGTTCCAGAGTCATCAGTTAAGGGTGTTTTATGCTGGTTGATTTTCACTGTTACTTCAAAGTGCGAGTGCATGTGCGTGTATGAGGTTTTGCCTGCTTTGTGGATACCAAATGCTCTCACAAGGATAGTAAAACCAGGAATCAGCTACCAGACAACAGTCCCTTGGGATAAGAGCTTATTAAACATACTAAATAATGACTTAATAAAAATGCAAATTCCCAAAATAGTAATGCATGTATATTCCATGGTTTTCTTTTTCTATATTTCATAAAATATATATATACAAACATATGTACATACTGCATGTGCGATGTGATCATGTTTGTGAAATTCACCCTTAAATGATGAGAGAGAGCTCATAAAATGTTTTTATTATTTCTGAATGTAATAAAGTTTAAGATGTTTATAAATCTGACTTTTGCTGCTTCTCCTGCTGAGAGAAACACTTGATGATTTCAAGTCTCCCACGAGATGAAATTAAAATGAATGTGACTTTATGTGTTTTCAGACTGTTAGACCAGAGTGTGTGTGTGTGTGTGTGTGTGTGTGTGTGTGTGTGTGTGTGTGTGTGTGTGTGTGTGTGTGTGTGTGTGTGTGTGTGTGTGTGTGTGTGTGTGCTTTGCATTTTGATCTATATATAACTTGACTTGTTTTTTGTTTTTTTGTTTTTTTTTCAGATTACCACTCTCTGCGTCAAGTAGGGTTGATTATTGCTGCAGTTCTTTTCGTGATGGGAATCATGGTGCTTGGTTGTAAGTTAACCCAACTTCAAGTTTTAGTCATGATAGTCACGTTTCAATTTTCAAACATCTTTTCTCACTTTTTTCCATTCTTCCTTCGTCTGAAAGGTGGCAAAGTTAAACGATTCCCACGGTGTCGAATTGGCAAAGGAAGGTTAGCAAAATCTCTCTAGTGTGAGTGTGTGTGTTGTGTGATGTCTTGTGTGTGTGATGCTCAAGTCAATGGCATATTAACAAAGACGTTAGCTCTCCTGTAAACTGATCATTTAGGCAAATGTAGTAGTTAATTCAAGTTACATATGCATATTTGCCTACTGTGCATATTATACATGCTAAATACTTCAGCAATATTAAAAGTAGTATGGTAGTATGCTATTCTACCTAACCATTGTTTGCTACTTGAACGCATTCAATGATTGGGTGCCTAATAACATTTGACCTCTTTTGCAACTTCATGATGTGTTTTTATAATCGTTACAGACTTCATTGTGTTTAGACGCCATTAGGGATTTTATATAGATTGATCCAAAGCACATGATTGCAGTCTTGCCACATATGATGAATGCAAAGAGTTTAACTTTAATGTGCTTATTATACTCCCCTCTGTGCCACTTTAAAATGGAAATTTATAAATGAAAATACACAGCAATTGCATAGGCAGAATGTCAACTGAATTGACTTGTGCAAAAGAGACAACAAAACGGTATATAATTCCAGTAATATAAGAGAAGAGTAATGACATGCTTCTCTTTGAAAAGAGCCTTCAAATGGTCTCGGCTATTAAGGTAAAAAGGCATAATTTTGTTTCTTTGCAAAATAGTTAGAAACGGTAACGCTTTACCTGGAAAGAAAGCAGTTGTTGACATGGCCTTGCCTCTCACAGAGCTGATGTGAAAACCCACTAAAGGCTTTAACAGACGATTTATGCTATATTTAAAGAAATATTTAACGTCCTATGGGCTACAATGTTGCATTATATGACTTTGGAGGGAAGGTTATGTTTTGTAAGCAAGAAGTTATTTTGCACACACTTTTAAAGTCACCATGAAATCTTTAATTAAAACAGCCTCCCCTCCCTCTTCCAACAACATCTCTTCTCCGATGATGTGTTTACTGGCATGAGGGCGGGGCAACCTGTCACTCACATGAGATCGGCCAATAGCAAACCATATCAATCCAATCAATTCCTGATGGACAAAATCAAGTTCTGCCCTACATATTTTTTCGAAAGGCTTTCACTTGCATGTACTTCACAGAAGAAATTCGTTTTTTATCTGTTGTTTCCTACATAGAAAAAAGATGCATTGATGAATTCTCAAAATGATTTCTAAGTGAACTGATTTACTTTAAACTGACTTATTGGCTTTGAAAAAACTTAGTTTTTTCCCCTCTTTTCAACCTCTTTCTATTTTTTTTTTTTTTTGTCTGGGTGTCTAGTTCATACGTGGTGACCAAAAGTTAACACTCTTCCCGACATTGATCAGCTGGCTCGCCAATAAACAGAAGAACAGCAGGAGACCACAAAGGAGCCAGTCAGACCTGTTCCGACAGCGGTTACAGACTTACATTTCCCCCTTGTGAGAACAACATCATAAAAGATGGAGAGGTTGTGTGTGTGTGAACGTGTTCATTATTTCAAACTGATCTTCAGGTTTGTCACACTGAAGCGCGCCGGGGAATAAGATGTGTGCTATCGTGCAGCACTAAACGCCAATGGTAACACAACGGCTGAGACTTCGGCAGATCCCAACGTAATCACGCTTCTCAGACACAAAATCCCTTCATCCCTTTGCTCTCCTGCACCAAACAGCTCTGTTTAAGCGTCAAACTTTGTACAACACAGGCCTGTACTTGTGTTTTATTATTTCAATACGTGCATCCTCAGGTGTGTCAATCATTTGGAATTGGAGGGAAGCTTTGTGTGGCTCACAAGCGCCCTCAAGAGGCTTCCAGACACATTTATCATGAGTTCTCCCAAGAGGAGAGAATAAAAAATGTTTGACTCTGATTCATGTATCTGAATTCAACATCTTCATCTTGTCCTTGTGAAAAAATACAGTACAATAAGTGATAAGTTTCATATTACTTATCTCACATGAGCTCATTTGGACTGTCAGCAGTGGAAAATGAGTATATGATGATGTCAGGGAAAATGAAAATATCAAAACCATCTCTCTGTGATATTTACCATTAGCATATCAGAAAACAGAGCAAGGTGTTTATGTAAATGTTCAATAGTTGAACATGCAAATTCTAGAAAGAAGTTTTTTTTTCTTCCATATTGCATAAAACGAGATATGCCGCAAATAGATATATTTGAATATATATTTATAAATCCTGAATATATAGTTATAACTGAATATATTCAGATTTATAACTATATATCCAGGATTTACATGTATATATTCAGAGTTATAACTATATAATCGGATTTACATTTATATATTCAGAGTTACAACTATATATTCAGGATTTATAAATATATAGTATTCAGAGTTATAACTATATATTCAGATTTACATGTATATATTCAGAGTTATAACTATATATTCAGTATTTACATTGATATATTCCGATCTGTAACTATATATTCAGATTTACATTTATATATTCAGAGTTACAACTATATATTCAGGATTAATAAATATATACAGTATTCAGAGTTATAACTATATATTCAGATTTACATGTATATATTAAGAGTTATAACTATATATTCAGTATTTACATTTATATATTCCGATCTGTAAATATTCAGTATTTACATTTATATATTCAGATTTGTATCTATACATTCAGATTTACATATAATTATTTAATGTTTGCCACCCCCCCCCCCCTCCTCCTCCTCCTCCTCCTAAATCAAATACATAATAGCACAGTTGAGAACAATAATATTTATTTAATATAAAAGTCTCATACAACAAATAGATGACAGGATGTCTTATAAAATATATACAGCAATGGGCATTAACATTTAAACTTCAGTAAATCACACAAATGTCCATGAATAACAGTAATGGTTAGCAGAGGTCAAGTACTGGGAGTGTTGTATACTACTACATTATCAAACTGCTAGTCAAATGTACTCCGAAAGTCATACATATACCTTTTTGCTGACAGAATACCTTGCATAACATAAAAGAAAATAAGCGCTGATGTCAGAAACAGCCTCCATTGACAGGAAATACAATACAATCTCTTATGATTTTCCCTTCAAAGACTGTCGAGAGCCACTTCTGAAGGAAGATGTACATCTGCACTTTCCACTGCATTCTTACATCAACTTAGAGAAACTAGTAACAGAATTGAAATGTGAATCTATGTGAGCTGAAGGTTATCTTGCATTGCTGATTAATTTGAGGAGTTACTTGAATGGGGAAAGTCAAACACATCTTTTATTTTATTTTTATTTTTTCTTTACAGAAGTATAAAGTCCCTTCACATGGAATAAAGCAACCTGCCCAAAAGAGAGTTGTTGGCGTTAATGAAGCCCAACAGTTTTAATATATACATGGGGGGAGGGGTTCAGAATGACTCGAAAGAGCTGAAATGCTTTATTTATTTACTTATTTAGTTTGATTTTCCAATTCCAGTCATCTGAAATGCTATTGTCAGTAAGGACACATTTTAAGCAAATGATTTACCAGAATAACTATATTGCAAATCTTGATTAATATTACAGACTAATGCCTTTATACACGCCCACACGCGTCAAAGTAACGAGCTCAAGCTGTCTGATGCACGCAAGATTGGATTTCATTTAGATTTAAATAGAAAACCAGCAAGCACAAGGAAAAGCTGGCAATCAAGAAACAGAAATTAGAGCTAGAAAAGAAATGGAAACATTTTTAGAGATCGGAGTTAGCAGCCCTCCTCTGTTACACACAGATGCGGGGTGGGCAGACAGTTATTTCATAAAAGTGAACGTTTTGTCATTATTTACTCACCACCATGTAATTCCAAATCTGTTTGACTTACACACTTATGTGGAACACAAAAAAATATGTTTTTGCCAGAAATTTTTATTTTACGCCTATACCCAGACAGCAACATAGTGTTGGCCCAGATCTGGCCCACATCTGGTACAAGTGAAATCCACACGTACCAGATGTGGGCCGGATCTGTCAATGGGGTCCAGTGTTGTTTGTCCTTCCAAATATCTTCTTTTGTGTTCGACAGAATAACATGTCGAAAAATGTCATACATACATTTTTGGGTGAACTAACCATTTAACGAGACAGAAAGCGCAGAAAAACGTCCTCGTCTCAACAGACAGCCTTAGAGTGTTTGCTAGCCTGCCGTCTTTGTGTAAATTCACAATAAAGAGCCGAGACACTGAGTCTTCAGACTCAGATTAAAAGGGCTTTGATTGATTTCTATTTTAATCTAAAAAATGGAAGGAAAAAAGAATAGCGAGAGAGACAGAAAGAGGAAGATAAAAGTAAGTATCTCGCTATAGTGTCTTAGTTTAAATCGATGATGCTTTAGATACGGTAGGGTCCAAATAGATCTGGGATTCCAAATCTAATTTAAACCTGAAAATAGCACTTTTTTTGGTGCACTAATTTACTTTTCACTCATTTTGTTATGCATTTCACTAGACTTTTGGGCGCCCATTGTACGAGGGCTGTGTCTTTCCGTATCCTTATTCGTCCACCCATCGGATTGCCTCCATCCCCATTAAAGCTAACAGGATGAAACATTAATCTGCTACCCAGCATCCCAGAGCTATTTAAAATCTGCAGTGCTTTAGAAGAGTTGTCCGCCGTGAAAGAAAGAAAGAAAAAAGAAAACAACATAATTTAAAGCGGTTGACAAGTGGGTGTTCAGAGCCACTTTTCCACTCGCATTTCTCCCTGCTTCTTTCTCTATTTTGTCAAATAATGAGAGAGACGGAGACCAGCTTTATCACTTTAGCGCGCTGTGGACGGCTAACATCAGGGTACTGGAAAGAAAAACGGGAGAATGTTTGCTTAAATCCACACGTACCAGATGTGGGCCGGATCTGTCAATGGGGTCCAGTGTTGTTTGTCCTTCCAAATATCTTCTTTTGTGTTCGACAGAATAACATGTCGAAAAATGTCATACATACATTTTAGCCAACATACATTGGCTAGTCCTGCCCCAAACTCACGCCATTGGTTTAGCCAGTGTTGTTGTGTTAGGGTGTTCAAATAAACAGAGCCACAGTGTGTGTGGAAAACAACTATGAATGGGTTAGTTTTTAGAAGAAAGTATTTAAAGATTGAAAAATATTACACACTTCACCTTTAAGAAAGGTTCTGAACTTGGTTTAAATAAAAAAAAATATTGCAGGTGGAGAGGGAAAAGGTCCAATGAGCTGTATTACACAGTCAAAGGACTTTCTCTGTGAGTGCAACATATGGCATATGTGCATGAACGCTAGACGTTGTGCAGTTAAAAACGATTCATAGAAAATTCTTGATTGCAACACACTCTCGTCTACTGACGTAATAGATTCCGCTATAGATATATATATATATATATACGTTTGGATGAGAAATCCCACACTTGCGGCACGTCCCTGAAAGGATCCAGTGGAGAGAGGAAATGAAAAGGCCCTGACGTTTAGACGGCAGCTTTCTGTCCTTGCTCTACTGGCACAGAGTAGACCCTAGAGAAACACACAGAGATGAGAACAGTCAGATCACTATGGAGACATTGATTAAATCTTCAAGACTTGCTCGAGCTCTTTTATACCAATATTATATTGATATTTTAAAAAATGACACACACTGGATAAAAGCTTAATAAAAGTGGCGTTTATTTTTTAATGGGGCATGTCATGAGATTAGTCAAATATTATTCACTTTTTATAGGTAAATTTGATACTTTCGCTGACTGTAAATAGTACAAAATAAAAAGGTAAGTTAAGTTTACTTAGGTGTACTATTTAAATACTACTTTTTAGTATATAAAATAATACTTTTAAGTCAACTTTAAATGTAAACTGAGTACACAACAACTGAGTACTAGTTTACAACAAGTTTTCATTTGTACTGCAACTGAACTTATAGATGTACTGATAGTTTACTACTGATAGTCCATCTGTGTATATTCTACGTTTAGCTTTTCCCTTCTGCTGGTTGAATTTAGGCTTCAAAATTCATGAAAGTTGTGTTCATTTGTGAATATTATTATAATGGACGAATCGTGTAAAAAATCATTAACTTCTGTTGGTCGCAGAGCTTCTTTTCTGCAATAATCCAATAACCAATTGAAAAATCCAATGGACCCTCTCCACATTTCCGGGTTTCCCAAAAGCGAAAAATCGTCATGGTAGGGCAAACCTCTATAGCAGTGAATGGCAGACGACAGCAGATATCATTTTTGTATTTGCATTTGCTTTTATAGCAAAAGAAAAAAATCTGCAATAGCGTTTCCACGACTTTCCAAAAGAGGGAAATAAACATTGATTACGGATTGATTACGTTGGTCGGAAGAGAGAAAGATGTCAAATCACGCAGGAACCTTAATTCGTTTTTTGTCATTTACTGCCAAGGTAATATAACACAATATAGCATTATAAATGTGTATTACATGTTTTAAAAATGAACACTGCAGTGCTCTATTGTGCCAAAACAACTCTTTAGCTCCGCCCACTCCCATAAAGCACAACAAATGACATATAGTCTGTTTTATGTGGCAAAAGCAATCATAATACAGTTGTGTTTCTGACATTCTGAATCCATATGCAAACATATGTACTCGTTACATCATAAGAAGAATGGCATCTACGCTAATTTTAGTGTCTTTGTTTATCCCGAGGTTTTCCCGCAGCCTGCCGGATCCAGGCCGTATCCAGATCTGATGAAGGACCTTCGCCTGGACCCGATCCAACGCAGTGCTGAAGTGCCAACTAGTCTCTCCCTATGGAGGATCCCTTTACCACTCTACAGATAAAGCGTTGTCGGGAAACTCAATTCGCGTACCTACCCCGAATTGATAAAATAAAATTCTGGATCAAAAATTATAAGGAAATGCCAGTACTTTGTTTAGGCTTGGTTTGTAGGGAATTCCAAACCTGCGCACATATATTCAAACACACATAACTATAGAACCAATTCTTAATGCGCATCATGTGAACGCCATTAGCGTTTCTCACAGGTTCGCGTTTAAAGTCTGTGTAGAGAGAATGGTGTCGTCTTAGCGGCCCCAAATTTAATAACACATGATCGTTGCGATGGAAGCGAATCAATCAAAACTAACTTTAGCTGGAAAATAACTTTATTAAAGAACCGATATGAAGCCAAAACAATCTCTGTTACCTTAAATTATACGTTTATCTCTGTAAAGCTGCTTTGAAACAATCTACATTTTTAAAAGCGCTATATAAATGAAGATGACTTGACTTGACTTGACATCAAAATCTGGTCTCAAAAGATTTTAAAGTGATTCCTGTTTATGTGGCCCATTTAAACATGGTTCAGACACACCAAGCTAAACATCTCCAAGACCTATTCAATGTGTTATGAAAGAAAGCATTGCAGTAGCACCGACAATGAGTGGATTAATTTACACAGCCAGGCTGATATCTGTAAAGAATAGGGTCAGCTATGGGTCACATTTTATTCAAAGCAATACATACACATATATGTGAGAGGAGCTTAACCCTGACTTTTGTTTTGAATAGAGACACATTCAGCTTATAGTTCAGGAGAAGGATGAATGGAGCTCTTTGTGACACATTCATACTGTTCAAACACATGTACGTACGCTTGCTCTCCTCGGGTAAATGCTGTTTAATTTACCTCAGTGATGAATTCGTTCACAGTTTGCCTGGCTTTATGAACTCTATGGCAGGATTTTTTGCCCCGCAAGGCATTTCGGGGGGCTTTTATCGTTTTTTTATTGAGTGTGCTTTCTGTGAACATGCTCAGAAAGGTTCAGTGTTGATCCACAGAGCCTGTGGTTGCTGTGTGATTAAGCCTCTTTCAGCCACCCTATCACTCAACACTGAAAAAAAGAAGAAGCCATGGCTCAGCTAACTGCATTCCCCTGAGGTAACCTGTAATCCCGCAGAAGAATTTAACCTCAATAAAGAAAGAGAGAGTAAGAGCGGGTGAGAGAGAAAGAGAGAAAACAGAGGATCTTTAAGCTTGCTGTTGGGAGGCAGGTGTCAGACAAACTCCGCTCCCTCCCAGCGTTCTCTCACATATCACCATACTCAGCAACTCACTGAAACTGATTACTTTGCAAAACAGGTAAGCATAGCAGCCAAGTTCAGTTACACAACCTATCAGGACGACAGCGAAAGGCCACAAAAGTGGGGGACAGGACGTGAGAGAAAAAGAGAGAGAGAAAAATGCAGTTCTTTCCTTTTCTCTACTTTGCAAAACAATCTCAGAGAGAGAGGGAGACAAAAAACAGTTTTAACTTTTAATCACTTAACTGATTTTGTCACCTTTAAGGGATTTCAGGCTTTAAGGGATTTTACACACCTTGATGTTGTTCCAAACCTGTTTGACTTTTTATCGCAATTAAATCGAATATGGACTGAATATGAAGCTTTTAAGCTTCAAAAAGGACGCAAAGGCACTAAAATATCATCATAAAAGTATTTCATGTGACTCATACTTGCATACTGTCTAGTAGGAACCTCATTTGGATTGAATTCAAAATTAATTGAAACGAAATCCATAAAATGATCCCATAATGGGAAAGCCTAAAAGGTTCTATAAATAAAGCACCTGACCAGAGCCCTTTAAGGTTCTAAGTAGAGTGTACTTTCTTGATGTACTGTTTTCGCATACTAGATATCATGTAATTAGGCATATTTGTATACAGTCTTCGAAGGTCATACTGTAATTTAAGTCATTTTTTACTGAAAGTCTTTCCCAGCATTAAGGCCTTGTCCCAAATGGAACCCTAAAGCACAAAGTATACTTCGGCCATCTGCAGTCCAGTAACTGTCTGTGTGATGTCATTTTCGTCTTCAAGAGGGTCCGAGGACGTCCACACACCCCGTCAGCATGCAGCCCGTGTGTGTACAACAGCACATGTACGAGTGACTTGAGCGCTTAAAAAACAAAATCCACTGTGCTCACGTGCAGAACGCATCTTTCCATGCTCACAGCCAAAGAAATATACTTTGAAAGGCTGGCGCACTCAACTGTTTGCAAGACGAAGCGGAACGCGGATAATGATGTATATCCGGGTCTTGAGCCCTCGTGATCTTCCTCCAAATCCACTCTCTTTCATGGTGTGGCGTAATGCCGCTTTGACTGCTTGATAGAAGCCTGCTGTGGAGCTTGTGGAAGCTCGGCAAAAGTGCAAATCAAGGGCGCATATCGGCCGCAAAGAAAACTAAAATGAAAATGGGACACCATATGGCAGAGGTCTTCAGCCCTGCTCCCGAGAACACATTGTCCTGCAGAGTTTAGCTCCAACCCTAATCAAACACACCTGAAGTGGCTAATCAAGCTTTTCAGGATCACTTGAACATGCACAGGCAGGTGTGCTGAAGCAGGCTGGAAATCAACTTTGCTGGACAGTGGGTTCCCAGGAGCAGGCTTGAAGACCCTACGGATTTGCAGGCGGCGTCTGAAATCGCATACTCTCTTGAGTAGGTACTTATTTTGAATAAGTAATTACTTTGACCGCTAAAAAGTATATTCTATAAAGTTTGAATGTGTGTAGTATGAAAGTAATCCAGACGTACTACATCTGCCATGTTGACCTACCAGCGTCAGTTAGGTCGCGTCACCTCCATTCTCAAATCCTCTCCCGTGGCCTCATGGGATAGTAAAGTGTCTATCGAATGTGGACTTCAGAATCTCGCTGGAAGAAGTAGGTCATCCAGGTACATTTTGCCTACACTTTTATGAATTCGGACATACTTCTTTTGTCACACTGTTTTTCGCCTACGATATAGCAAGTATTTGATTTCTAATGCAGCCTTGTGGAGTTTACAAGATGGCAAGAAGTGCACATGGAGTGTGCCATTTGGGACAGGGCCAAAGCTGTTAACCTCTGTGACAAAAATCCATTGAGTCAGTGAGTTGAACCCAAGAATCGGATGAGTCCAATTTGTGAAAGAATCATTCAGACTGATATTGTGAACTGAATTTTAATTTACGAATTGAATGCAAGCAGCAAGGAAAACTAATCTTCATTTTTGTAAACATAAGGGTGAGTAAATGATGACAGAATTTTCATTTCTGGGTGAACTGTTTCTTTAAGAGCGCAGTGGACTGAATGCTTACTTCAGAAGCAGTGTATAAAAAGTAGAGACTTTAAAATGGCCTGAACCTTAACCAAAAAATTAATCATTTTGAGGGGGTCACTATACATGCAATGTAGGCTACAGATAAATGGCATGTAATTTGTTATACTGCGGTATGGAAGTGTGGCTGTGTTTGCACAAAAAACAATAATAATTCAAAATGCAACAAATTGCAACACCCTTTTCTTCTCTCTCTCTCTCTCTGTCTCTCTCTCTCTCTCTCTCTCTCTCTCTCTCTCTCTCTCTCTCTCTCTCTCTCTCTCTCTCTCTCTCTCTCTCTCTCTCTCTGTCTAAGAAACTGGTTTGAGCAGTTTTGTCCCTCACTGTTTTTGTCTGATAACATCATGACAAACAGACATGGAAAAAGTCTGTTTTCTTATTTTTTTTAAATGCAACTTATCATTTGCAAATGTGGCCATGACATATTCACAGAGTTTAGCAGGTCATATCTTGTTCATGTTAGTCAACGCCTGGCTTGTTTTCTGTCCTTTTTTCTTTTTGTTTTAGTGACTTGTTTCTAACAGCTCAGGGCTTGAGGAGCGTTTGACAGATGGCTGGAAAGTAGAGTCATCAATGCACATGTACCAACCCGCTGCTAAAGGTGGCCTATCCCTCATGCATGCGGCCCTCTATTGTCTCGCATTCTGCTGTCGTCATGTGTTTAGTGGGTTACCAGGGATTCAGAGATCTGTTACCCATCAGACTGGTTGGACCACCCCAAAAGTTGACGGGGTGGAGCACTAAAGCCACCTTGTAAATATAAGCACTGAAGTGTCACTCAAGATAAAGTGTCTAGTAAGCTAAAGGTGAGAAAAATAATTTTTTTCCCCACCCATTTTCCAGTAAGTGCTGCCAAATCCTTCTTAGAACCAGTAATAAGGGACCATGCAGAGCAACTAATAAACAAGCAATAGCAGTGCAAATACGTAGCTTCAGCTTCAATATTTTCCAAATTATTAGTGAGGTGAAGCAGATATTTCCAAACCTCTACACACAAAGGCATGCACAAATCCACACTGCATATGCGGGTGATAGTTTGTGGGGTGTACACACACATTTCTGTCAAATGGATTTTGCTATATTCAACCCAGCATGAGTTTTTAATAACATTTCTTCAATATATGTTTGTCTGACGTACAGGTCATTCGAAAATTGCTTTCAAGCCAAACTAAATCAGTCTTACCCCTGTTCTCGGTTTTGCAAGTAGCGTCTGAAGAGGACAATAGCTGTAAAGATAAAAAAAGAATTTTATTTTAGTTTGTGCATTACAAGGCCTGGCATTGTTACATCATAAGTCTCCGAACCGAACGACCTCACAGAACGCCTACTGTATGGAAATTGTGTTGCTTTTTTCGGTCAAATAAACCAGGACATCCAGCACACATCACTAGAGTTTGGCTTGACAAGAATTTGACCTACAAATTTAGATTCAGTGAGCTTGTAAAGAACACACCCATGTTAAATTATTTTTGACAATAGGGCTATACTTTAGATATTCATTTATAGCATGTATCCCATAAAAAAGGAAGTATTCCTGGGCTTGCATTTGCAACGTGATCTCATTAGTTGCAGGTATCGTATGAAAGTGTATTCATAGCACAAGTTTTCATACATTTGCATAGCACTGAAATGTACTTTGCTATCGGATTGACAGCATCTAAAACTGCACTTTTACACATGAACTACAACATACAAAATATTAAATTCAATTAATTAATAGGTTGATTTAAATCTATTAAATTGAATGACATTAATTCCATCACTAAAATATCTATATAACAGTATACTGTGACTAAAATTGCATATTATGTTTTTAGATTTCAATTTGCATTTTGATTAAAATACATTAATAGAATGGCATTAATTAAATATGTTCAAATCTGTATATCATATGTTTTATATTGTTAATAAGCAGGTTTACAGAATAGGTGAGGTTAGGGGTTAAAATATATACATAATAGTAAAATATACTAAGCCTAAATACTTTTACTTTATATGACCTGTCATTATGTCCATATATTACATTTCGGTGTACATCCAAACACACAAAACTCAACATGTAAATGTTATACAAATACCTACAAATACTAATGAGATCAAGCTGCCATTTGCTGGAAAGGAAGTACAGCTCGTACAACAACAAGAAACAAACAGCTCCGATATTTCATGTAAAATTCATGTTGAACTATATCATGAAATTGTTTGAAGATTTTTACACACATTTGTGAAAGCTAAATGCATGACTGTTTTAACAGACCCAACCTACCTACAATAGCCCCAATGGCCAGAACTGTGATGCTAACGGCAGCTATGATGATTACCAAGGTTCCACCTACAAATTAACAATAAAAACAAGGAGGATGTACATTAAATTTGTGCACATATTCATTGACGCCAGTCTGAAATATGAATTAATCCATATATAGAAGAATTTGATGTTTTTTTCAACCTGCAGTTTCGTCTCCTGTGGATTTATCTAATCCAGGACTTGCTTCAGGTTCAACAAGGAGACGCCCATTCATCACTGAAAAAAAAATTCAAACACAAGGATGATATTCATGGTTTAACTGTTATCACATCAACAATGGTAACACACTTTTTAATGTTACTAATGAATGTGTTAAAACAGGGGCCCATTACAGCTTTTTAAAGCTTTTTATTAAAGCTGCTGTGAATGTTTTCTTTGCCTCTAGTGGCACTAAATGGAAGTGCTAAAAAATATGATTGTTTTTTAAGCAGGTTTCCCAAACATTTCATCATCTGTCATTGGTCAGCCACATTCTTTTCCTTTTTTTTCTGTTTACAGAGTTTATGGCTTTTCAAAGTGATATCTGCCACATACACTGTGAAAAAAGAAAAAGTTGCTGCCTTACATTTTTAAGTACAATCAACTTGGATGTTTGAGTCATTTCAACTTAAATTATTAAGTAAATAATTTTGAAAATTGCGTAACTTATTTTGATGAGTTAAAGCAATGTAAAAACGCATGTTGTCAATTTATTGATCTTTACAGTGTAGTAGAGACATTTTTAAAACAGTTTTAATAGTGGTGAGATAAAACGAATGCCAGATTTGCACCCATATGAGCTTCACAGCTCGATGTATCTAGGCCACATCTCTGAGCCAATTCTTCTTGTTAATCACTGACATTTCTTTTGTCTTTTCTAGGAAATTAGCTGGGGCATGAATCACAATTCTGACCGCGGATCCCTCCATATCACCTCCTACCCCTCCCATCTGCCTCTGGTCAGAGCTGGTGAGCAGGGCTTGCTTTAACAGCTCAGTAATTCTATCAGAGAGCAATCATTCTGCTGATGAAGACGGACAGCTCCTCGCACAGGAGAGCTGAATGAGACTGCCAACGTCCATTAAGGGGACGGGCAGGGGTGCGGATGGAGCCGGGGCTATCAGCGGCGCTCTGCTGGGACACGCTAATTGATTGCTTTCAAGAATTAATGTGGCGGATGAGCTGGTCACGTCTTACAGTAACAACTTGTCTTCATGTTACATGTGCGACTGGAGATGAATACCCACCTTTCTCTCTATACCCATCACCATCCTCGTCGTCACCTGGGTAAATGAGATGAAGAATATAGAAAATAAAACTGTGATGGTTATTTACCAAACTATATGGATGTCATGGTTCATCCTCCAAAATAAGAAAAAAAAAATTATTTTGCATTGAAAATAAAGCCTGTTTTTTTAGCTTTGTGGAATATATTTCAAGAAAGTGTCCTTAATTGTCAGAATTGTCAGAAAATATGAGAGGTCATACCGTCATCTCCTGAAGAATTCCCTTCTGTGTCTTCTGTTGCAGCTGTTCATTCGAATACATAAATAAGAGGTTAGCGCTCACATGAACCTATAACCAATTATTATAAAGGTCAGAACTGAGTGTCTTCAGAGGTTATTCCACTGCCAGATAGTGAAGGTGAAACAGCTCTATTGTGAAATTAGTATTTTAACATATAGCATTTCATTTGTCACATACTTTTCATTTGTTTACATCTAAGTGGCTGTAAAAAAAAAAGTGTTTTCAAGGCATTTTGGATGAAAAGTGTCTGCTAAATGGCGAGTAACAGGGGGATTGGTTCGCAAGCCTGTCACTGATACAGATACTTTAGACAGACATGAGAAGTAAAAGACGGATTGAGACCAAAAATAAACATCTGAATATAGGACAGAGTTTTTTGATCAAAGAAGGACAGAATAATGTAAGCGTAGGTAAAATGAACTTACCAGAACCTTGAATAATCAAAAACAGAATGAGTAAACGCAGCATCTTCTTGTTCTAGGAAAAGAAAGAAAAAAATTAATCTACACATTAGAACACTACATCTACATTTCTCAAAAACATTGATACAGTCAACCCATGTGAACCCAGCCTACTGTATGTTTAACCTAGATAAATTCACAAAGAAAAACGTTCTCTAATCTCAAACAGATACACAGTAATCTATTACACCATGGCATGCCATAGTTGAAAATATGTCAGTGTTAATAAGCAACTAGGAATATAATCAGTCCTGTGTGAAACTGACTAAATAACCAGACTAAACAGTACAAATTCACCAGAAGTTAGTCTGTCGGCTTTATCCAATCCGGAATTTACTGGGGACTGACTCATGCTTCATGATTTGTCAACTTTGTGGTCTGGTGTGCACTTGTGAATGCAACTTTTTTGTTTTTCGAAGTGAAGTCAACACAACTAAACAGAGTGTAACCGACAGACTGGGAAGAGAGGTGCTGCAAAAATTTCAAAATATGTAAAAAAAAATATTAGAATAATAATATATAAAAAAAAGTTTTTTGAATATTCAAGGAAGAAAACCTAGTAGACCCCAAAAACTAAATTGTATTGACCATTCATGGAGTCTAAGAAATATTGCAACAGACCAACAACACAAATGAAGAGATCAAAATGGTCAAACACTAGAGCTGAAAAATACTTAAGATCTTGTGAAGTCGCACCGGAACATCTACACAACATTCAAGGAGTCTTAAACTTAAATTGGAGGCAAGCAGAAGTTGAGACATTTTAATAGAAAAGTAAAGAAATCTGCCCCCTCTTTTCCTGTAACAGTAAGAAGTAAATCATTTCAGACGTGCATGTGGTTTATGAACCTGTCTCACACCTTTATCATTTAACAGCCTTCATTGTGAAACCATCTGACAAGCTGCCAAATGACTTTAATCAATAAAACTAAAACACAAATAGACATGTACAGGAGTAACGCAGCCAATTATGTTTTCAAGACTTTACTTCCACATGGTACCTTTCCCAGAATGGCCTGATGATTTAATCTAGGCAGATGTTTAACACACACAGCTGGCCAAGTGCAGCTTCCGTTGGCTGTTCCTCTTAACAATTACACCTATTTATTTTGGTTCCCACTTATGGACTAGGAAATGGGAACTAGCCCGGGAATGACCTTTTCCTGAGTTCCATTTAAAATGGTTAAATATAGCAAAGGCTTATGCCATACAATCAAATAAGTGCTATAGTACCCAAGGTCCAAATTCCCCTTCTGTGACCAGCATATCAATCTCACAAGCCTCTACTCTTCATCCAGATATTGTTATTGGTGCCCATTGTGTTGGGCTTCCACTTCCTGCTGCTTTGACAATAACTGGGATCTCCATGCAGGGAAGTGAAAACAGGACTTTATACACCTGCTTTCTCCATTCACATTCTACTACCCCAACTGGTCGTCCCCTTTGTACGGTTTCCCTAGCTGTGCAAAGCTTGTAACTATATCTTTTAAAACAATAGGCCTATAATTTATAATTTAATCAAAGTCATAATTTTGCTGACACAAAAAGAGTAAGTGATTTTGAATGAATGAACAATCTCAAATAGAACAGGTAAATTTAGACAACGACACCATGAAATGAACTCAGGCGTGGACGTTTTATTATTCCCTTAGTTCAGATATTAAAATCCTTAATAGCGTCAATATAACATTGTACATTTAATGTATTCTCAAGAATAACATATATTTCTATATATAGCATAGAAACTTATAAAAAAAGTCATTTAATTTACAAGGTGTGTATATTTGAAAAAATAATTGCAATTTAACGCAACAATTTAACCTCATTGGTTCTTGCTGAAGCTCAAACTTGCTGCATAACACCAGAATGAACCTCATTGGTTATCATACATCAAGCAAGCATGCTTGAGCTTCCGTTTACCATATTGATAAATGTTTATATATGAATAAAAGTCTAAAGGAAACCTGTTCATCATATAAAGCGATTGAGTCTCATCAGAAAATTTGATTAAGTGGCAACAAAGTGGTATGTGCATGGACAGTCAATGGAGGGACAGAAATCTCTTCAACCCGCGGATTACAAAAACAACCCGCGGTAACAGTATAAAAGTAGCCCAATTCCACGGGAAAACCGCGAACTTGGCAAGGCTGGATAAAAAGAAGTTTGACATTCCATTTCAGTGGTATATAGGGAATATCCCAACATACATACTGTACATTACACTGCTGAGAGCGGCATTTAGATTTAGGACTTTCCTCTCAATAATGAAACAAACACAAAACAAAAATGCCAGATAGTTTGCTTTGGCAAGCAGTTTCAAACTATCTGAACAAACTCTGAACAAACTTCGTTTTGGCACACCAGTTAATTCTTAGATTTCACTTGAAGTATCAGGGCCTTTACTGCCCAACAGAGATAAGTTGTGTTTTGGTGGCATGTGTGAACTTGTCACTAAATGCAAAATACTGAAAAATGAGCTTTGTTTGTACAACAACCCGTGAACACTTAGAACTATGCTGGGCGGAGAGTTTGCTTTGACCCTAACAAAGCTATATTTGATAGTCTAATTAGCAAATTATCATATAATGGTAACAGCAGCTGAAACCAGCCTGGAACACTTTGTCCTAATTACACTGTCATGTCTTCAACTCTGGCTTACATGTCTTAAATGTGTCCAAAATTAAAGAAGTATCGTGGTAGTGATACCAGTATGTCTGTCTTAATGATAGGCTGTCTTGGCAAACTCATCCTTAAGGGACTGCAGTATCTGTGCAGCAGCCAGAAAGAAAAACAGGCTGGCTCCGTAAAGAGAGAATGATTGCGGTGGCTTAACTCGTCTCGTAATTTGGAATTTCCACGCTCAATTCAGGTCGTCACGGCAAGAGAGATTCTCTCAATTAAGCTGTTAATCAGAAGATGTGGGACTGGTTGTCGGAGCAAGCAAAATCCAAGCTTGTAAAAATGTGACAGCAAATCTCCCATCAACAGTAACCTACAGCCGTCTGAAACCCCCTCAGACCCCCTCCCTAAATTCCAATTTGGTGCGCCCTGCTGCCTCGGAGAAATAATAAGCTGAACCAATTTGAAAATATTTATCAGTGCAGTCCAACGCCTGCGAGTTGACAGTCCTCCTGAAGCTTGCGTTGCTGAACAATTGGCTAATATATTTGTGTGTATTTGAATTCAAATTGAATTTGGTCTATTCTCCAGTTTTTGCACTTGTTTTGCCTCCACCTAATTTGTGCTCTATCATTAATACACGTAGCCCCGTGAAAGAGGCCTGACATGAGCCTGCAGCAAAGCCACCAATGAAAAACCTCTTTCATACCTCATAAAATCGTAAATCAACAACAGCAGAGTATAACAGGATTATTATTATTTTTGCCTCGTCCTACAATGTGTGATTTCTGCATCTTCCATTGTTCACACAAACAGGTTGAGCTGATGGTGGTGTGTCAATGTTGAAAGCAATGGGAAATCAGTCTACATGACTACAGAAGTAGATGAAGTTTCAATTCAAATTTCTGATGATAGACTGTGAAGCTAGACTTTTTGAGGGAATAACATGCACAAAAGGAGAAGGGACATGTATTAAGATGGTTAGGGTCAGCTGATTTCATATAGACTTTAGGAAGATTAGGGAATGGTCAAAAAAAAAAGAAGATATGAAAATGATTCTGTGCAGCACAAAAAAAAAAAAATCAGGAACAGGAGCAAATAAACTGGTGACTAAGAAATTGCCTTGCGCCGATCTTATGGAAATGAATTTTGTCTGATTGTTTACTTAGTGTGAGTAACAAACAGTTATCTATGTCTCATACACACCTAGACTAGACTCTTTAACAACTTCCAGTTAAATCAGTAAGTACATTTATAATGTCATAATTGCATGTAGCATTTGGCAGTAGGCTATAGTACACAGCGTCCTAACCAGACTTGACAATAAGAGTTTATGACTGATATGGGTGAGTAGGACAAAAAATGACTAAAGCTAAAGTATAATGGTTATGCTGTGTAAGAGGCTTATTTATTTATTTATTTTCAGTCATTAGCTGCCTAAATCAAATTATTTTTAACGGAACATATTGTTGCTTTATTCCCCATTACGCCAGTTCACAAAGTGTGAATACCTATTCTGGCAGCTTTTTTTTTTTTTTTTTTTACTATATTTCACAGTTCTACATCTGGCTTAGTGGCACATGTGACATGTTAGATATGGCATCAATGATTCTAAACATAGACAACCGTCTGTTGATCTACAGTTGCTCAGTGCTTTCACCTTGTGTGAACCAAAAACCTCAAAAATATATGATATGGTTTGGGCTAATGTTTAAATTAGCCCTGAACTGAAAACGAAAGACTTGTGGGATGGTAAAAACATAGTTTATATAAGACACACAAACAAATGTTTCACAGGTGTGATCGCAGAAGCTGAAAAACAGAAGGCTGAATTCCTGCTTGGGTACTTTCTTAAAATGGTCCATGAGAAAAGACATTCAATGAAAGCACAGATCGAAACAACAACAGAAGTTATGTAAATGAGAAGTTTGATAGTTTTAGCATTAGATTTAAGGGAATCATTAAACAAATAAAAATCCTCTCATTTACTCAACCCTTAAAGTCCCCCTGTGGTGAAAATCAAGGTTTTAATATTGTTTATGTCTATGTGGTGTTTTTTAATGTACGTTAAGACAAACCATGTGCAAATTCATAAGTCAACACCATTACTGAGTATTTTCACCTTAAAACAAAGACAATTTTTTTTTTCCTTTTAAGTTTTAAGAGATACAAGTATTGACCAAATGGGGACTTTAAGTTGCTTAATGTTGGTTTTATTTATTTTTTTCTCTGTGGACACAAACAGAAATTTTGAAGACTGTGTTGGTTTTTCATTTTATTTTAATGAGGATTGAAAAATCTCAACGGCACTATTACAATATCATAAAAGTAGCCCATACGACTCTTCTGCTATAAGTTTTCTGAAGTCATCATCCTTTAGTCCTCATTCATAGCCATTGCATGGAAAAGAGTGATCAGCACAATATTCAAAGTGCTTTCCTTTTGCATTTCCCAAAGGAACGAAAGATGAAATGGCGTGAGGGTGAGTAAATGGTAGCAGAATACTTTTTAAGGCAAACTATTCCTTTATTCATGACAGGGTTGACTTGTTACAAAAAAGCAACAATGACGATATACAGGACCGACAATAGTAGGACATCAAACATTCATCAAAGGGTTACAGAGAAAAGAAGCACGTAAAAACACAGCCTCAGACGCAAACCTAACCACAGCAACCAACCACATGGAGCTCATGCAATAAGTATATGATTATGATTACATAAGGTTTGTGTTAAACAGTAATTTGCTGATGGAGGTCTGGGTAAAAAACACTGACAAGATACGCAAGCACACAAAAACCCCCCAAAAGAGTACGAGACAGCTCAGGAACTGGGGGAGTCTGCAGAAGGGAAATTTGCTGAAAAATTCAGCATGTGAAACGAAACCACAGGTCTGGCGAGTAGCGCTTTGAAATTCTCTTTAAGCGTGACATCATTTAGGGCGCCTGTTGACACGGAACTCAAAACCCTTAAAATTCAACCGACGATGTTCACAAACATGACAGGTTAAAGAGCGTTCTTTAGTGCAATCAAGACGTGTTGCACAATCTTCCTTCAGTATCTGAAAGCTAACATGACTGTGCAAACAGTCAAATGTTTGGTCACTTTAGAAAAAAAAGTCTAGAGAAGCAAGTTTGCATACAAGGTTTTTCTCCGCACTGTGCTCTGCTAGACCACAGATAGCCTTATTTTACAAAACTAAGCTAGCACATTTTGAGGATGAATCATGAGAATGAGCTTTTGAGACAGAAATCTCCTTTAAGCATTATAGTTGTAATGCAATGCACACTTTGTAGTATGAAAACCGCCTGGTAAGGTAGTAATTTTAATATTAATGAGCTTTTTTATATATATATATACCATAATCTGGAAAAAGGAACCTGACAAAGTTTTGAAAGAAACTGTCATTACTTACAGTAGGAGGAAACACCTAGAGCACTTTTAGTTGTCATTTTCAGTATCTGCACTGCCATTGACCATATGGCTTTCACTATACAAATATCACTAGTGAAACATCCAACAGCCAATGTAACACCGCAACTACTATAAATGTTATATAAGCTTCTTCTCAGGCATAACATCTTGATTGTAAAACAAAGTTTAATTACAAACTCACCACTTCCTTGGCCCCTGCCGCACGGAATAGGACAGGAAGCTGAGCTGACTGAAGCGGAGCTCGGTCACAGTCAGAGCAACAGAATCATTCTGTGAAACCTAAAAACTGCGCTATGCGTGTCATCTTACACGTGCAAGAAAAACTGTCTACACAAGTGGTTCTTATCTGTTTTAACTGCAAGACGTTTCAGAAGCTCACCATATATGTCCTCTGGTACATCTGCTGTAATGATAATAAATAAGCTGTTTGTTTTTAACCTTTTTATTAGAATAAACTAGAATGTCAAGTAAGTATATGTGATTAAACTTGCGATCCCAGAGGTTTTAAGATGGAAGACGGAAGAGACTTAATCGGGCTACAGTTGCCCTCGTCGTTTTGCGCATGTCATCCTTAGACATACGTGGATTTGATCATGCAAATATTTGATTATGCAGTGTGCCATGAACACTTGGACAGACAGGTGAAGACTACGCAACACGTTTGTAAACTTATATTTACATAAACGCCACAAAACCAGAACACTTCCATTATAATCTGTGGCGTATATAGCCTAGCTAAGATTTTTCAGCGCGCCATTGCAACAAAGTATTGTTTACAATAATAACAACAATAGAAATGTCAAACTTTTAAAATCTTTAAATGTCAGTCAATTTAATTGTCCGATTTTAAATAACAACGAGCCAAATGAGAGTTCAGCTTTGCTACTGGAGCGCGCCAAAGCTAAAGTGCCTTCACGCCATGACGTAATTACGTAATTACAAGAACTTGTAAAAAGTGTTCACATCCTCATAGAGCTCGTAATTACAGATTGTAAGCTGGGAATTTTCTGAGAGCTCCTATTTGTACCACCTGACCACTGCACATAATTTAGGCATTAATATGTTGACATAGAAACGCATAATTCCCAGTCCGAGGACGTGAACAGCTCTGAGCACGCCATGTTGTAATTACCGAACCGATTCTGAACTGTAAAAAGCCTTCACGTGCTTGTAGAACTTGTAATTACAACGTGTAAACTCGTAATTTTCTGAAAACAACATGTTGCACCATGTGGCCACTGTACCACCTGACCACTGCAGATTTGCAAGAGTGATTCGTAAGCATACGGAGCTTTACTTACGGTAATTATGACATGGCTTGAATGCGGCGTTATCATCTTGAAATTACGGTAATTACGACATGGCGTGAACAGCACTAGTTTCAGATTGGAGCTTCACTTCATCTGCAACAGCAGAAGATAAAAGTGAGTCTTATGTGGGGGAGTGAAGTTCAGCAGCTGAATGAAAACATACAGTAAGAGCTTCAAATGTTCCGCTGTATCAAAAATAAAACATTTTTGATGATGCACTGACAAAACGAGTCAACATAAGTTCCATGCATCAGAGTTTGGAAACCGAGCGAGCCGTTCCTGTTCCCAGTTTGACCTGAATTTATTCCTCCTGTCAAAAGGATGCATGCATAATATTGAATGATCCTAATAATAAACACACTATTGCTAGTAAATGTAATGCCTGTATTAGGCATTGCTGAAATGTGCATGCAAATGCGTGTGGCAATTCAAACAACACTTTGCGTGTTGATGAAAGTGTAAAATGTGTTGATGCCTAACTGACAGTGCGTCCTTTAAATGTGTCCCGGTGTTGAAATCCAAAAAGTGTGCTAAAAGTTGACAGTTTCATTGTCTTGACCTCTTTAAACAAGAGATTGTCAATGCTTCGCTTTGAAATCGAGCAATCCGCAATTTACATCCCAACCACACACAGGCACTGAAGTTTTGGAGTTGCGACACAATTACTGTTCAGTGGAAACTAAAACCCTATTTAGGCTACAGAGAATTTAAAGGGAAAAAAAAATGTGTTTGTTTAAAAAAAGAAAAAGAGGATGCAACTGCTCCTGTTTTGTAGATGACATAAGTTCCCATTCTTGTTGTTTTTCATAGATGCATAATTTATTAGTCTTTGACACCCAAATCCATGCAATATGCAAAACACAAGTTAAAAACTAGACTGGTTAGCTGATACTGACCTGCATGTTTGATGATGCAACTGTTTGGACACGGTATGCAAGTGGCAACATGTTCTGTTTACAGTCACAGAGGCCACTGCCTTAATTGATGACTGTCAGCAATGCGACGTCTGACTAATTTTAACCGAGAGTTGTGAACAAAGATGTCTTTCTTTGAGCCGTCATGTCGCCTGATTAATATATAACCTGGTGTGTGATGAGTTATGCTGTGCTTTGAGCACCTGCAGGTTTCTGCAAAGTATCCTACAAATGAATCTGCAGTATAAAAAAGCTGTCAAACAATTATAAGTCTTGTAGCTTGCTGCTATTCCATCTACTCTGAATTGCATATCATAGAAGTGTGCATTTGAAAAAGAATCATTTTCATTAAAGATATACCGCTTTTTCATATTCCTGAGGTAGCTAACCTAAATGTTTTATTTAAGAGAAAATGAAAACCCCTCCTTACTTTGCAGGCATCCACTCCTGCAGTGCTTTTAGAATCAGTGAAGAAAAAAAGTCCCACTTACCAAATTTTAGTCCACTGCAGGTATCGTTCAAATGCGCTTATGACTGCCTCTATTCTTACATGAGCTCCTTTGTCAACCTTCCTGGCAGAATGGGAACTTCCTGACTGTCTTAACCCCTGTGCGCGTTTGACAGGGCTGGGATGTGAATGTCTCATTGGCTGACGTTCCTCATGAAACCTGACACCTGCACAAGTTTCACCTACACCATACTGACTGTAAAGAGTGGATTCATTCAAAGTGTGTTATTGACATTTATGGATAGGCCTTTTCTGTATCATATATCAGTTCAAATTCTGGTTCTCCCTCACGCAGTCAGCATTTTCGCATGAATGATTTATATAGGATAGTTGTAAATGCTGGGGGGAAAGATTCCATGAATCTCAAATGAATAGGAATTGATGTTTCGGGAGTGTTGTACTTTTGTATGAATTACATGTTTGACAAGGACTAGGATTGGCTGGCCCCCTCATGGTGCTGAATATCATGATGAATATCACAATGAGTTACTTCTATAGATCTTTCATCTGCTCAACATCATTTTCGGGGAACCAGCCACTAGCCTATCTTTAGCACATTGTTTTAAATTTTTTTCTGTACAAGATCCAGCAAGATCTATAAAAAAAATGTAATCACTGTTCCCTTTCGAAGGGAACCTCGACAATACGTCATCGACGTTATGGGGAATCGCCTCAGCGTGACCAATGACTGAAGTACCTGTGGAATCCCACCAATCGCATTGGCTCGCGTCAGCCGTGACGTGACGCTCTGGGGTGCCCAGGAAGTATAAATAGAGCGCCCAGAGAACATGTCATCCTCTTTTCGTCTTCAGGGACTGGTTTACTGAGTGCTGTAAGTTGGTAAGATGGATAAATCTAATAAGACATTTAGGAAGTGTGTTTACCCGTGCGAGAGGTGTCTTGCACCTGGTGATTCACACGACCTGTGTGTTTGGTGTCTGGGTGAAGAGCACGCGCGCTCTGCTCTCGAGGGGGCGGAGTGCGTTCACTGCGAGCATCTTCCTTTGAGGACGCTTCGTTCTCGTCTGTCCCTCTTCTCGAGGGAAGAGGGACAGTCTTCTTTGCCCCGCGGATCGGGTCCCTCTCGCGCCGAGGCCGAGAGAAGACTCAGATCGTGGGCATCACAAAGAGACCTCGCTGACGATTTTGAGAGAGGGGTGAATCTCTCTCAATCGTCAGCGCGGGATGAGGGTGAACTGCTGGCCGATGATGATGCATCTTCAGCATCTTCTAGGGCAGCAGGCAGTGCTCTTCTGGCGTCAAGCCAGGGCGAGCAGGAGGAGCGAGAGGCGGGCGAGGATGTTGAGATGCCTGAGCCTGCCCAGCCCTCCTGCCCCGCGTACGAGGAATTAATGGAGGTGATGGAGCGTGCCACTGCCAGACTCGAGTTGCCCTGGCAGCGCGTAAGAGAGGAAGCTGCTCGTGGGAGGCTTGATGAGCGCTTCCTCTCTGGCCACACCCCATCGATTCCTGGGAGCCTTCCATTCCTTCCTGACCTCCATTCTCAGGTCGTGAAGGCATGGAAGAAACCATACTCCTCGCGTATTCATCGCTTCCAGCGTTTGAGTTATGCAAACGTGGAGGCGATGCAGGAGCATGGTTACGCATCGATGCCTCCCATCGAAGATTCCTTCGCCAGCTATTTGGCGGGGGAGGGGGCATCGACGCTGAGGACTCCCACCCTGCCATCCAAACCCCTTCAGACCACATCTCGATTGAATGGCAGGGCGTACGCGGCGGCAGGTCAGGCTGGTGGGGCACTGCACACGATGGCTGTGTTGCAGGCGTACCAGGCTGACCTGCTGAAGGACCTGGATCAGGGTCAGGGCTTGTCCCCTGATGCGGTGGCCGAGTTGCGCCGCACCACAGACCTGGCTCTCCGGGCCACTAAGCAGACAGCTACGGCCATCGGTCGTTCGATGGCTGCCATGGTGGTCACGGAGAGGCACCTGTGGGTGAACCTGGCTGGCATTGGGGAGAAAGAGAGGACTTTTCTCCTCGATGCTCCGGTTTCGCCCTCGCGAAGGCGCGCTCGGCGGCATATAGGTCTTGTATACCGCTCCGGTCCAGGTCCGCACCCAGACACCCCTGGGGTCCTGGCCCGCCTCGCTTCGAGGAGCGTAGGCAGGACCAGCGGGACTCGGTCGCCGCTCGTGCCCCTCCTTTAGTGCGGAGCAAGGCCATGAGACGGCGCGAGTCCAGGAGGAAAAGGCGGGGGGTAAGGAGAGAGGATTTCCAGTCTAGGCGTGAGGAGGATCGCCCTGGGAGGAGCAGATAGGCTTTGTTCCTCCTCTTTTAAGCCCGCCTTCCCTCTTTCCCCATTTTAAAGTAACATCAGGCCCAGCGGACCTATGATGATGGAGTATTAGTCTGATGGTCTGCATCAGGGCTTGGTGTATAGCTGAACAGAATAGATATGTTTATTTTTTAATAAGCTAGCTTGTAAACAGTATATATAGTTTTGTCGGTATATGTGTTAGGCTTCCTCTCCCTATGAGAGTCGTACTGCTGAGGCCTCCATATACATATTGCATGTTTCAGGCTTCCTCTACTTTTAGAATCATCCTGCAGAGGCCTTCATGCAAATAGCAAGCTAGTTTTTTATCAGTATATGTAGTAGGCTTCCTCTCCATATGAGGGTCGTATTGCTGAGGCCTCCATATACTTATTGAGCCTAGGATGGGCTAGTTATTGTTAGTGTGTGTGTTAGGCTTCCTCTCCCTATGAGAGTCGTGCTGCTGAGGCCTCCATATACATATTGCATGTTTCAGGCTTCCTCTGCTTTCAGAGTCATCCTGCAGAAGCCTTCATGCAAATAGCTAGCTAGCTTTTGTCAGTATATGTTGTAGGCTTCCTCTCCATATGAGAGTCGTACTGCTGAGGCCTCCATATACATATTGCATGTTTCAGGCTTCCTGTGCTTTCAGAGTCATCCTGCAAAGGCCTTCATGCAAATAGCAAGCTAGTTTTTGTGTTAGTATGTAGTAGGCATCCTCTCCATATGAGAGTCGTACTGCTGAGGCCTCCATATACATACTGCATGTTTCAGGCTTCCTCTGCTTTCAGAGTTATCCTGCAGAGGCCTTCATGCAAATAGCAAGCTAGGTTTGTGTTCGTATATGTAGTAGGCTTCCTCTCCATATGAGAGTCGTACTGCTGAGGCCTCCATATACTTATTGAGCTCAGGTAGGCTAGTTATTGTTAGTATGTGCGCTAGGTATTGCATGTTTCAGGCTTCCTCTACTCTCAGAGTCATCCTGCAGAGGCCTTCATGCAAATAGCTAGCTAGTTTTGTGTTAGTATATGTAGTAGGCTTCCTCTCTATATGAGGGTCGTATTGTTGAGGCTTCCATATACTTATTGTACTGCTGATATATGTGTTAGGCTTCCTCTCCATATGAGAGTCGTACTGCTGAGGCCTCCATATACATATTGCATGTTTCAGGCTTCCTCTACTTTCAGAGTCATCCTGCAGAGGCCTTCATGCAAATAGCAAGCTAGTTTTCTGTCAAGTATATGTTGTAGGTTTAATGTTATATGTGTTAGGCTTCCTCTCCATTTGAGAGTCGTACTGTTGAGGCCTCCATATACTTATTGGTGTCCAGACCTTGAGCTAAAGCAGCAGGTGTACAGTTAGCCTGACGTGTAGGCTGTAGGGCCTGTTACCTGGACTTATTGTAGTGGTCAGGCATCCCCTTAGCATGGCGGCGTTGGTATAGCGTTCCCCATAACGTCGATGACGTATTGTCGAGGTTCCCTTCGAAAGGGAACGTCTCAGGTTACAAATGTAACCTTTGTTCCCTGAGAACAGGGAACGAGACAATACGTCTCCCTGCCATGCTTTCGGTTCGGCCTGTTCAGTCCCTTCAGACGAAGAGGATGACATGTTCTCTGGGCGCTCTATTTATACTTCCTGGGCACCCCAGAGCGTCACGTCACGGCTGACGCGAGCCAATGCGATTGGCGGGATTCCACAGGTACTTCAGTCATTGGTCACGCTGAGGCGATTCCCCATAACGTCGATGACGTATTGTCTCGTTCCCTGTTCTCAGGGAACAAAGGTTACATTTTTAACCTGAGACGTTTTTAAGACTGCCCCTCCCCCACACATGTAGGACATTTTCGATTGCACATTTATAACTATAATATCTTAATGTACATCTAAAGTAATCTTGACAAACGACATATCATTTGAAAGCTTTCTGACTCTAGCTTTCATATTTAGTGACTGTTTTTCAAAAGAAATGACAGCGCAATAGATAAATAGCGATAGATTTTCCATTTCGTATACGTGCCAAACGTTTTTTTACGTGTGTTTATGTGTTTTAGAGATCAAATTTTAACATTACTGCCCAAACTACTTCTGAATAGGATGTCTACTTCATAAATATTTAGAAAATTATGGAAATATGTTTTGGTCAGATCACTCAAACAATATATGGAAATCAAAGAGTCCTCATATGGTAACCAGTGGAGCCTGAATGTCATATCATGGAAAAGTTTGGTACGTCACCCAAAAAATCTTACTTAAAAGTTCATTTCTTTAGATATCAACCTAAAATTTGGCACAGAACTTGTTCAGATGTTTGTTTTTGATGTTCTTAGATTTAGAGTCAACCATGCTATGCAAAAATATATATTTTATATAAAACATAAAAATGTATAAGTTGTTATATTTTATATTTTCATAAACTTTTAACTTCTATAACTTTTCATAACTTTACTTTTTAGGCTCTACAATAACCTGTGATGTTTCACCTTTGAAAAGATAGCAAACTTAAGTCTGTGCTCCAAAGTATTCAAGATTTTTAAGTCATTTTTATGTGTTCAAAAAGTGGGACTGACAGTTAACAGGTAAAACTGTTTTGTTTTCAAAATCTTAAAAAAATTTGTGAAACTCAGCAAGACACTGGCACTTCAGGACTAGAGTTGAAGAGCTCTGACATACAACAAAGAAATGTTGTTGTTTTGTGTCTGTACAATTGCTTTTGAATAGCTGCCTATATGGGTCAAATTGACTCATGAACATCTAGATTGTATAAAAAATTTTGTATGCACATTTCACTACACATCAGCGTGTTGAAACTTTGCATGCATGTTCATGACCCCAAATGGGAAAAAGTCACAAAATTTCAAGAAAAGCAACATAGGTTAAATAGTATTTCAGATAGCTTGAAAAAAGAAATGATAGCTCATTTTTACCATCTGTGGCTAACAAAATCGTTTTATGTATTGAAATAAGTGGGAAAAGGCTCCTTTGTAGCTTCATAGGGTAGTAAAAAAAAAAAAAAAAGGAATGTTATTATTTTGGGTCTGTACAGTTGCCTTAAAACATTAAATTATGTGGGTCAAATTGACCCATGAACACCACAAACGTAACAGAAATTATGTGTATATGTCAAAACACATCAGCGTGTTGAACTTTCCATGCCTGTTCCTGACCGTAAATGAGAAAACGTCACAAAATGTCAGGAAAAATAGAACATAGGACAACCGGTATGTCCAACAACTCAAAAAGGCTCAAATTGACCCGTAACAAAACGCAAGGGTTAAAGATTATGAGGGCGCATGAATTAAAAAAAATATAATTATGTGCACAGATAAATCCTTTATAACAAATACTGCAATATTCCATATAAAAATAAGAATTGTCAATTCTGAATTCACGGTGACTTTAATGTTGTCGTTGTTTTATGTTTGAGCAATGAGTACACAAACTCAAAGGTTGTATAATGCATAATTTTTATTAACATGTTTACCTGTACATGAAGCTTATTCGTTTAGTATTTTATTAGATGTTATGGAATTGCTATATTTTTAAATCAGTAGCGAAGCTAATTGATTAAGTAGTCTTGCAGGTCGCATTGTGAAATGCTAAAATGTAAAAAAAACAATTGTCAATATTTCAGCAATAAAGATATATTTACAGTTGTCTCTTTCAGCTGTTTAAAATCAGAAATGATTAAAGTGTTAGATTTAGTGTTGAATAACTCTTTTGAATTAGGACTCTGAATTTCGTGACCCTTCAGGTTATCATTACGTCAGTAGGTGGATGCAAGTCTTTTCATGTTCATAAGTCATTCGTCATAGCCAAAACCAGCCTTGCAATACATATTATGCATGTAAACTACTAAAAGACTCCAGAAACAGTGTTTAAGCATCATAATCATTTCCCACAAATCTCAACAGAGCAAATATATTATGTATTCTATTTTTCGTCAACTATAATCAATAATAAAAACTATAACCATAATTTTAAGCAAACAAAAGACATGGTTCTAACATAGACAAAAGCCTGAATAATTAAGAGTTTCTTTATGTTAATGTTGTTAGTCATATTAGTCATTTTGTAACACAACCAGTAGGTAAGTGGATCCTCGTTAACGAACGCGATGACTTACTCAGTGGTGCTCCAAATTTAGTTTGGCTCATGAACAAAAAAACAGATTCTTCTGAAATTGTACAGACTACGTCAGTTTTCTTGGTTTCATGCTTCAACCCAGTAGGTGGCAGAACTGCGCCTACTGCCGTAAGAAGAAGAACAACAAAACGTCCGAAATCATACCCCTTTATCCTTAAATAGGGCACTATTTGAGGGGACAGCCATCAGTGGTGGTGTCTGAAACCACTCTTTCAATCTTACAATGCACCGCAATAACGAGTGTACAACTAACGTACACTCAACCATAGATACTGCACATTCGTCCGCACCAGACATGTCGGCTCACCCGCCATCTTGGATCGGTCGATTAGTCACCATTCACAGTAAGGATCAATGATGCCACAACATAGTGTGTTTTATGTGTTCCTATATGGCGGACCGCTTACGTACAGTATAACAGCCTGTTGAAACAGCTACTAATGAGGTATCTATGTTTATATATCTATGTGCTCAATGCTAGAGATACCCATAATGCACTGTTAGGGTCGTGCTGAATTAATTCCTGTCTCGCCTGAAGTTGGTGCCCTTTGGTCCAATGTGGGTACAGCGTAATATCATGCAGGTAATAATTCCTTTTTAATTGATTTTTAAATCGTTTAATTAAGGTTTATACATGCTAGTTTCCACGACAGAGTTCTAGAAAAATCTTTTCATTACTACTTGAGTTGACAGTTTGTTAAGTTTCAAATTATTATTAAACAGCAAGCACAAACTAAACAAAAGCGACAGCCCTTCCGACGCACTCAGTGTCCGAATTCACTCACTCGTTTTCATTCACTCCTTCAAGGGGACTATATTAGTGGAGTAATGTAGGGATTAGTGCTTAACCCTATAAAGCCTATATCATAATTGATCCATGCATTCATAAGGCCTCTAAATTATCATCCTAATCAAAACTTTGATTTTGTACAGTCATCTATGCCACCACTCATTTTTTGCTCAGTTTGGGCCTCTGAATAAAATTATTGTTTTTTCCCCTTCTTGATTATAAGCTCCATATTCTCATAAAAGAGACATACAAGTCTAATGTATAACTGTTACATTTTATAAAAATCATATGTCAGGCTTTACAGGTGTAAATAAGGATCACACAACTGAAAGTAATTTTGTGAAAGATTTATTTTAATGTCTGGTGTTTGATTGATTTCATGACTTGTGGGTATCAGCAAACAGGTTAAGGGTTGGATTAGTCATATAATCCACCTAAACTAAAGGAACAATCTTCATGTCCTTCAAATCTGCAGTCAAGACTTGACTTGCTCAGCCAACTCCCATTAAAACATATGTACGGACGCAATGTCTAAGCAAATGAAAGTGCTGAATCCGATCCGATTGTGAGTGGAAGAGAGGCTCCTGTATACCAAATGAGTCTGTGTATTAAAGAGTTATTTCACCCCAAAAGGATGACTTTCTTATTGCAGTTGAATACTAAAGAAGAGGTTGTTTAGCAGTGTCTGAGCTGAGCTCTTTCAAACAATGAAAGTGGATGGTGACCACGGGTTGTCAAAGCTTCATAAAAGTCCATACGACTTGTGCACTATATGTCTTCCAAAGCCATACAATAGCTTTGTGTGAGGAACAGACCATTTCATTATCACAGAACATACAGACCAAGTCATTATTCACAAAAAATCTTGCATGAAAGCCCAAAAGCATTGTAAGCCTAAGTGCAGCCTATAACCATTGCCACCAATAGTCTCTACGATCAGCTTAGCTTGCGATGCTTTTGAGAAACGCTGCCGTGGTCACCATTCAATTTCATTGTATGAAAGAGCACAGCTCAGACACTCCGCTAAACCTATCCTTTGGTGTTTTAGCAGCTTGGACATGTGCTGTAAACCTCTTTTTGTGTGCTCCTTGGAAGACAGAAATTCTAATAGGTTTTGAAAGACAAGAGGACGAGTAAATGACGAAAGTATGGAAGCTTGTTTCGGGGGAAAAAAATGTTTTTTGTTCTCACAATTCAGAATTAAGTCAGAATAATAGGATAAAAAAGTTATTTTTTTATTCCTTAGTGGAAACGTTTCCATATGAATGAACTATTCCTTAAAGTCTAAAAACGTTTTTTTTTTTTTTTGTTATTTCTATGAAAATTTGTACATCCTTGAAGATATGGGTGATTTGTATGCCTGGCTCCTTGACGCCATGATTTGATCTTGTTTTGAGTATCGGGCATGCATCTGACTCATTCACGTCTGGCTTTCTTCTAGTTAGCTGAAGGATTGCTGAAAACCTGTAGGCAAAGGTGTCACTCCTCAGCTACTTTAAAGTGCCAAAATAACACTTACCCGCAGTGCCCCACCCTTTCTAACGGATTTTTCAGCTGAAGTCAGCAAAGGTATGACTGGTTCTGCTGGCATCATACAGCTGTCGAGAAGCAAAAGAACCAGTTATGGTAGTCCCACACTTGTTGTGAAAGGTGGCTTTGCGAAATGCATTGTTATTCGTCACTCTTGGATACGTGACTTAAGCCTCTGAGTCACTGGTGAGCTGATAAACAGTTAGTTTGAAAAGGTACCTGGCACTGTTCACTTCCAAAGAATGGAGGCATACAGTATAAAGTCTCTAACTATGAGAACTATATGAGATCTTTGCTGTATTCTTAAAATAATTAATCAGTCACCCAGGAATTTATTATATAATTAGTTCCTGATCTCCATGCTTGTCATGAGTCCAAATTTGAAAATGTTAAAGAAAAGTCTATTTTTTATCTGATTTTGTTAACAGTTCAGATGGTACAATAGTGCTGTGTTAAAGGGGTCCTATTATGCTTTTCCACTTTTTCAACTTTAGTTAGTGTGTAATGTTGCTGTTTGAGCATAAAAAAGATCTGCAAGGTTACAAAGCTCAAAGTCCACTCCAAAGGAAGATATTTTATTTAAAAGAATCCACTTTTCAACAAACGGCTTGTTTGGACTACAACGTGATTTTTCCGGATCTTAGGAAGTCATAATGTTACTCATTTAAATAATCAGCACCAACAGAATACACAAAAAAAGGTGTGCGGCCTGGCCAGTGTTGTTGTCATATCAAAGAGATGCTGTTTTGTCCACCCCATTTCCAAAACTCATTTGTTTAACCTTCCTAAGGCTGACAAACTTAGAATGGTTAAAATTGATTTTAAACACTGTTCCTGAACATTATAACCCCAATGTTTATCTGTGCGCTGCACATTTTGTGAAGAACAGTTTGTTTTCTGTTGCTTTTGTTAGCTCTCGCTTTTGTAAGACGGTTCACCTCTCCTTAGGAAAATTATCCATGGTTTTGTGATCGATTACTGTTTGTATTACCTTAGTTTTCCGACAAATATCACTATTAAATGGTGGATAACATTGTATCTATAATGTATAATAAAATTACAAAAAACATACCACTCTGAAACGTCCTGTGAAATCCGTGCTTGCAAAGTATGTGCATGAAATCCGTTCTGTACGATCCTCTTGTTCGTTAACATTGTCAGGGTCTGAATCGGGCTCGAATTGGTTTGAAATTGACGCCATCATTATTTACACTAGAGAAGAAATGGGATCTCTAGCGCAAGGTCTACCGTGAAGACTCTAATGTCACATCATTCAATAACCACAGATCTAGCCAATCATCACTCGACATATGGAGAATATTAATTTCGGTTAACACCCATTACTACATTCGCAGCTACTGATGCCGGGATTCACCCCCATCCTCCCCACCAGATTGGTCCCTCTCCATCTATCGGGGGTAGGCTCTGCTCCTGCCTTCATCTTTAGGCAGGAACTGCAAGCATCTGCTACCCTCCAGATTTGGATTACGGACGGGGCCTACGCCAAAGAACTTTATCATTTCATCTATTTGATACTAATTTGCATACAACTGTTAAATAAATCTTATTCATTCTTTCTTTTACCTCCTGAGTCTTTCTGGCAGAACTCACAGTTATGGAGGGGCGGGACATTTCCCGAACATGCATTAAGCGATGACAATCACAACACACTGGGCCAGCTAACCAATCACAGCACATTTCGTATTTTGGAAGGAGGGGCTTCATCGAAAATGAGTCTGGATTTTTTTAACAACCAAGCATGAAAACATATTCTAGTACACCCCAAAAACAAAATCTTTGTAATCTTTGACTTCATAAAAAAAGTTTGGGGTTGATTAGATTTGTTTTTCTCTTAAGTCTTTTAAATCTCTGATCACCAAGGTTGCATTTATTTGATCAAAAAATGCCATAATAACTGTAATAATGGGAAATATTATTACAATAACTGATTAGTTTGTTAACATAATTTATTCCTGTGATGCAAAGCTGATTTTTTTTAGCACATTACTCTAGTCTTCAGTGTTGCATGATCCTTCAGAAATCATAATATGATGCTAATATGATTATTTGCTGCTCAATAAACATTTATTATTATTACATTATTATTATTTTGTAACATTGTAAATGTCTTTACTGTAAATTTTTTAATCAATAATGCTTGCTGAAAAAAAAATCATACTGACTCAAAACCTTGGAATATAATTTAAATTTAATATAAATGTTATTAAAATCACACCTAAATACACATAAAGGTGCAAAATTACTTTCATAATGTAATTAAAAATCTATTTTTGATGACTTTTTATGATTTTTTTCATAATGTTACCAATTTTATTCTTAACTTATTATTTTTCTTTATTTTAGCATATCACTAAAACGCTGTTGCACAGATGCTTACCCTTGAAGACAAGTGTTCTTGTGTGGGAGATTGTTTTCTTTGCTGTGTTTGCATATTTCCTACTGAAACAGGAAGTAGCCTTTAGTTTGTGTTAAAGCCATGAGCAATTATTTGCTCCCAGGTATTGCTAGTCAGAGGCTACATCTGAAATCGAATACTACACCACAATGAAGTAGGCGAAAAACAGTATGTGACAGAAGAAGTATATCCGAATTCACAGTACTCATAAAAGAGTAGGCAAAAAGTACCTGGATGACCTACTTCTTCTGGCGAGATACTGAAGTGTGCACACTTAATTATCCAATGAGGCCATGGGAGAGTATTTATGAACGACGGTGAAGCGACGTAACTGAAGCTGGTAGGTCACATGATAATGACAGTATGGCGGATGTATTACGTATGGATTACATTCATACTACACACACTTATTCTATATAAAACATACTTTTTTAGCATAGTAAGTACCTACTCAAAAGAGTAGGCAATTTCGGACACAGCCAGTGACAGGTGGTATAAGGGGTGGGAAAATCTCATACTACATTTGATCAGCCAAAGATCTGTTTGGTGCTGGATGAGTCATGAATCTTAATGGTCTGTTCTCCCTGAAGAGATAAGTTTTCAAATTCTTGGTTAAAAGCTAATTTTCTCAACTTTTAGAAGTAAACTAACATGAACTCAAAACTTGCATCCACAAAAATGAAGATGGTTTGTGATAAGGCACTGTAGCTTTGATGGACTGATAGTGAAGAACAAGTTGTTTTGAGAATGATCAAGATCTAGAAACAGTCTCCTCAGTGAAAACTCTTCACACTCTTTTGCCCAAAGACCAGATAACCAATCAAAAGGGCAGAAAAGAGTGTTGTCTGGATATGTTCTTGCTGTAGTCACAAACAGAAACACGCTCTATTGTGTGTTTGTGTGCTGTGGAGGTGTGGGGAGGGAACGGTGAGTCAAGAATGGGGGCAGCTTGTTTCCAATTGCAAGGGTTGCGTCATAACTGGCAGGTTCCAGCGCAAATGTGCTTTAGTACATGTTGTATGTTCACGTACACAAATGTTCGTGAGGTCAATGTGTTTGCAAGCTGAGTTGAAAAACAGGTCACATTTTTTCCATGATGCTTTGACTGAGCCTTAGGTGATCTGCACAGGTAGATGCACTGACATTCAGATATTAAGGCGCCTCATTAAACAATTAGTTCACGGTTAGAGACAAAAGTTCGAACAACAGCCTGAGGCGTTTCATTGGAGCTCTGAGGAGGAAAAATTGACTGAATATTTGTATATGAAAATCAACAGGTTTTTGTTTCAGGTTTGCTAGGGTTACGATATGGAGTGATATAACTCGGGTAAAGGCCAGAGAAGGCTTGTATTAAACATAGTTATGGGTGTGTTTGAAATTCTAATCATCTCCAGCCTGAATCTGTAAAATTCAAATTGAGGTGCTTCTAAATAAGTGATAAAAAGCAGTTGCAAACATTGTGCAAAATACACATACCTACCAAATACCTACTCATCTTTGCACCAATAAAATGTGCAACACTTTATGTTTTATTACCGGACTATATGTAATATCTAATTTAACTTCCAGTGAAATGTTTTTCGCGATTTCGGGGCATGTGAGTCCCGAACATGATGCATGATGGGATACGCTTATCCTCGAATACCTCTTTGGATAGTGTGGGTTTAGTGTGCATTCAGGGCACTGCGCTTTGGCATTTTTAAGACATGGGTCAGTCTTGTGCACTTACTTCCTGACACTTGCATGCTTTCAAGTGGCCAAGACCAGTATTTGGACATGCCTGATGTCTTAGTTCTTTACAGATTCTGAAAATGTATGAGACTAATAATCTTTTGAATATAAATAACATAAATATAACTCATGCACTGCCTTTTTAATGTAAGATTTGCAGGGTTTTAGCAAAAAGGTGACTCAAAATCTCTACAGTCTTGCCCTCTTTAGCAAATGCTTTGCTGCAACCTGTGGTCTCTGTGGGAACTGCAACTGTTATGTAAAAGAAGGGTTGAACTTGTTCTTCTTGAAACACCTGTGCATTAACTGTCATTGCTGAACAGCTGTTTTTGATTTTCACTTTTGAAATCAGTGTATTAAAATGTGCAGATACTATGTTCATGTTCCAATATATGTTTTACTTTATTTCTTTTTTTGGTTTATTAAAGTGCCTTGATTTTGCACAGAAATCTGAACAAAACACCCTGGGTTTGTCCTTGTTGCAGGTGAACCTCTGTTTCTTGTCTTTTGTTCATGTTTTTTGACACCAGCCGAAATGGCAGATGAATTTGCATCCGATAAATCTACAATGTGTTGTTGCAAGACAGTAATGTTTTCTCGTTTATAAGCCTTTTTATTGTGCTATCTTTGCATGATTAACCGGTTACGTTTTGTTAGTTGCATTTAGCATTGTTGTTGTTGTTTTTCTCCCCTGCTGTCTGCCACCCTATCACACTCATTGAAATCATTTTCAGGTCACGACCAACCAGTTGAGAACTGCTATTTATCATACAGTGGTGTTTAAATGGGTGGTCCTGGGTTTTGGACAAATGATGGTGAATGTACTGTGTATGTATTAGTTCTATGCAGATTAAAAGATAAACAATTTTAACAAACTTATTTTGGCTTATGCAGCAGATCATTCCCCTCTGCACTGAGTGACAAGACTTTTTTTACTGTTCACATTCATGCAACCCACAGCAAGTTTGATGCATTAATTGTGCCATATTGTGCTACTTATGGCATATTGCCAAATGAACCCATGCCAAAGGAAGCCCCTATATCATGTATTATGATATCGATGGCACTATAGTGCAGAGTAAATGCCGGTAAGCTGTGAGTTGGGGCTATTCATATTCAGATGTGAGCCCTGGGAGCTTTGTGCAATGCATTCTTAATGCACAGCCGTTATTGATGACAGGTATTAGAAGAGCAATTTCATCTTGGCATCTATTTAAGAACAGAGCAGCCAATAGGGCCTAAATGGACTGTATATATATCACCACTAGATGGCAGTATTGCACCATGTATTTAGAGCTGTGTGTGGGGGATTAGACTCTACAATTAATGATGACTATAAATGTATCCATTTGCACCAACAGCTTTTAAATACACATTTTACACAGCCTAACTGTAGGTTTACTTTAAACTGGTGTGCTTTATCTCTTTTAAGTTGCCTTACACAATACACATCCTTTATGTATTGATCAATGTTGTTTTCTCTTTATCCAGATCCTCACTGGAAATACAATGGCATTTCCTCGCTCAGAGCCTCAGACCAAAAAGGCGAGGAAATGCAATAACTTGCAATCTTAACCTCTTATATCAGAATTTATAATCCTCAGCTAACGATTGACTGTAGCATCAACAACACCTACATCGTTACAGTTTTTCTCAATTGCTAAAACACTAAAACCCATTGGCTGAACAAAGCTCTCAGTTGCCTGAACTCATTTAGCTAATTGTGCAGTCTGTTGTCAATACCTTAAACCATTTCACAATTTGCAGATCTCACTTAGACTTTTCAGCAAAACTCTAAACACATTCTCATTCTCAAAACACATTCTGCACTCTAATGCACATGTCATCCATACTGGTAAACACAAGAGGCAACAATCAAATACAAGATTTAACCTGTTTCAAAAGATTTGACACAACCAATATAAGCCAGTTCAGAGAGGAAACAGGTTGTTGAAGGTGGGAAGGAGAAAGTCTGAGAATGGATAGAAGAAACAATGTGAGAGGACAAGGACGAGTGTGAATGCAAGGTGGGCGACGAGGAGGAAGAGGAGGAGGGCAAGAAAGAGGAGGAGGGCAAGAAAGGAGGAGGGACAATATTGCTTGTGATGTCGACGAAGTGCTCTGGCCTGGCCTGACCCAGCCCAAAGACAAGAAGAAGCACATTGATCACATGTTTACTCCTTTGATTTGTGTCCCTGTTAGTATTGTATACTGTAGTACAGTGCATCGTATGGCCCTGAACATTGTGCTTTCCATTTGTTACAGTTTTTCTCATTTGCTAAGACACACTAAATGAAACTGGGATCCGCTTGATCTTCACCATCAAATTATAAGCACAGCAGAAGTCATCTCTTGCAAATGTTTTAACACTTTTTCATTTGTTTCACACATTTTTCACACCCTTTGTCAAAACAGTTACCACAGATCTCATTGAAAGACCCCAAACTCTATTGGATTCATTGTGTTGAACAAAAAGAAAACATCTATTCACAGCTGATAGAAAGTACTTGCATAATTATAAAACTCTATGCACCTGTGTGAAGCTCATTTGCACAACTCTTCAATCAGCAATCAGTCCTCATCCATCTATACAGTATTTCACAATTGCTAAAACACTAAACCCCATTCTCTGAACCCAATGCTCAGTGGCCTAAACCCTTTTGTCGAATCAGTCACTATGTAGGCAAAACCTTAAACAAGTTCAGGTAGTTAAGACACTGTTTGCAAATCTCATCCACTCTTTTTGCAAAACTCTAAACACATTCTCACTCACTAAAACACATTTTGCAAATGTGTTGCAAAATGGTAAATACATTTGGCAAAAGTTAAACACAACTACAACACAGTTGTCATCGTTTACACACAACAACTCAAAATTGTTCACACTTGTTTCTAATGATGTGATCAAATCAGTTGTCTAGAATATAAGCCAGTTCAGAGTACACAGGGGGCCCAGGTACGTTGAATGTTGATTCCAACAATGGATGGAAGCAATGTGAGAGGCAGAGGAGGAAGAGTTTGTGAGAGGTGGTGGACGAGGATGAAGAGTATAAGGACAACGAAGAGCAAGACCAAGAATAGTAATTTCAGATCAAATTCGGGCAACTGTTCTTGTTCATGGAATAACAATGAGGGAAGCAGGACAAAGAGTACAACCCAATTTGAGCAGATTCTCTGTGGCCACCATAATCAGGACATTCAGAGAAGAGAACAGGTAAATGTATTGTTTTTCTAATTTGTGCGACTGAGAGTTTACTGTATACATTTGATACAGTACATAAGTTTGTCAGGGCACTGGAGAAAAAAATAAAAAAAGATTTACAATACATTTTACATATGAATGTGATGTCCATTACTATTGTTACTGTATGTATACATTTGTAAGAGCATTTTCCCTTTTGTAGATTTGCAAGACTACCAAATGAGGGTGGAAGGACTCCTTTGTTCTCCCAACAGCATGAGTCTCTCATTGACTTTGATTTTGCAATTGCACAATATTTTGTGTAATACGCTTTTCATTTAGAGTTGTCTTTCTTCTTTGGGCTTACTTTATTTTTATACTGAAAATACAGACATTCAGTATAACTTGCAGTACTTACAGTATGCAATATATTTGCTGTACTGAGTTGTGAATTATTTACTTTTATTAATGGCAAAATTATTTTCTATATGCAATAATAATTTTTTTCTCTGTAACTACATGCCCTGGACGCTGTGTTCTCAATTTTTTGATGTAGTGTCTAATGAATGCTGATGAGTGTTTATATATTGACTGGCTGTGTTTATGTTTTGAAAGCATAGTTTGATTTTGAGCACAGATCAAATGGTTTTGAGGCAAGTGTTTGATTTTGCCAGAAGAGTCAGGGGTTTTGTGAATGTAGTTTAAAGACTGGGTTTTGTGTTTAAAGTTTTGAGAATATGGGTGAAGGTTTCAAAAAATGCGTCTTAGCAATTGTGAAATACACTGTAAAAAAATCCTGTAAATTTACATGAAAATTTAACAGCAAAATGCTGTTTTCATGTAATAACTGCAAGTTACCGTTTTTTGCAATGCATTATGGGAGAACTTGGTCGCTTCAAATTGCGTGTTGACCAGCAACAGTATGACACTGTTATTTACAGTTTTTTCTGAATGCTTAAGCGCTAATAGTGATTCTTGTAGCACAATTTCTAAAACTATTAATACGTATAGCAAAACCACTCACTGAGTTTGCAAAACTAAAAGCACAAACACTGCTTTGCACTCAGTTTGCAATTTTGTAACACACACTTTGCAAAACTGTAGGCACAATTCACTGCACAACACTCTTTTTGCAGAACTTTAAACACAACTCACTGCTTACACACAATTACCAAATTTCCAACACACTCCTAGCAAAATTATACACATGTATGGCTATCATTAACACTATTTTGCCAACTGTCTGGCACACTTTCACATGTGAAAACTGTTTTAGATAATTAGTTCACTTTGCAATCAGCCTAAGCACTATAAATAAGCCACAGGTAAGCTGTCTGTGTGGAGTACAATGGAAGGAGCAGTAAGAGTGAGAAGAGTGAGAATCAGAGGAGGCAGAGGAGGCCGAGGGAGAGGACGTGGAGGTGAAGAAGTTGGAGGAAGAGGACGTGGAGTTGAAGAAGCGAGAGGGTTACAGGAAGTTAGAGGAAGAGGACAAGGAGGAGCAAGAAGAGGACGAGGAGGGGAAAGAGGAAGGGTAAGAAGAGTGAGAAATAGAATAACTGATGACATCAGAGCTACAATAGTGGACCATGTCATCAACCATGGGATGACCCTGAGGGAAGCTGGCCAACGGGTTCAGCCTAATTTGAGCCGCTACACTGTGGCAAGCATCATTAGGACATTTCGAAATGAGAATCGGTAAGTACTTTGTAGCATTGCCATACTCTAATGAGAAACACAACAGTACCATACATGCAAAAATACTGAAATTGTTACTTTACAGAATTGCTAGACGTCCAGATGCTGGGGGCAGAGGAAGAATGTTCACTCCAGAGCAAGAGACCCATATAGTGAACATGGTGATTGCCAATAATGCAATAAGACTGCGCGAAATACAACAGCGCATAATTGATAATGACACCATCTTTCAAAATATACACAGTGTAAGCATTTCTGCACTAAGTCGTGTACTTGCGCGCCACAGAATAAGAATGAAGCAAATTTACAGAGTTCCTTTCGAGAGAAACACAGAACGTGTAAAGCAACTGCCATATGACTATGTGCAGGTAAGCTATAGTGTCATTGGTTCTGAATCTGGAAGTGCATACTGTAGTGCTGTGCATGGGCCTGATGTGTTGCATTTGTTTTGTCTTGTCCAGAGAGTGATGGAGCTAAAGGCAGATGCCATGGGACATGAGCTACTTTTTGTAGATGAGGCCGGTTTTAACCTCAGTAAAACCAGGAGACGTGGCAGGAACATTATTGGACACCGTGCCATCATCAATGTCCCAGGACAACGTGGTGGTAACATAACCATGTGTGCAGCTATAAGCCAAAATGGTGTTGTTCACCATCATGCAACCATAGGCCCATACAACACTGCACACATTATTGCATTCCTGGACACCTTACATGACATTCTCACTGTTCAGAGACCAGAGCATACCCGATATGTCATCATATGGAACAATGTTAGTTTCCATAGGGCTGCTTTGGTCCGCAACTGGTTTACAGACCACCCATCCTTCATGGCACTCAACCTCCCTCCATACTCTCCATTCTTAAATCCCATCGAGGAGTTCTTCTCTGCCTGGCGCTGGAAAGTGTACGACCGTCATCCTCATCAACAGGTAGCCCTTTTACAGGCAATGGAGGAGGCATGTGGAGATATTGACCAGGCATCATGTCAGGCCTGGATACGGCATTCAAGGAGATATTTTCCCCGGTGCCTTGGACTGGAGGATATTGCATGCGATGTGGACGAAATTTTGTGGCCGGACCCAGAAAGACGACATGATGTAGGATGATTGTTTTTTTGTTTTTTTTGTGAAATTAATATTTTGTGTTCTGACTTTGTCTTTGGTCTTTGGTTTTGATGAGTGTGAATAAACACCAATACTTGAAGTTTGGATCCTTGTATGTTTACATGACACTATTACAAAAGTATGACCTCAAATTGACATCTGTACACAGAGAAAGCAAAAGCCAGATGTGTTTTGTATTCATACCATCAGTGTGTAGTTGGCACATTGTGTGCTTAGTAGATGATGGCTTGTGTTTACTGTTTGATACGAAAACACCATTTTTACGAAGGTGTGAAGAGTTAATCTAGCTGTGTTCGCTTTTGCAAGAGAACTACAATGTTTTGATAATTGGGTGAAAGGTTTTCTTATTTGTGTGTAGAGTTTTGCAAAAATAGCCAATAGTTACAAAAATTGTGCTTAAGCAATCAGAAAAAACTGTAACAGTATAATACCATATTTTTCCATGCACATGTGAGTTTAGGAAGACATTTTAGTTTATCTGCATGAGGTCATTTTGCAGCTCTGCCTAGTATTATTTTACATGTAAACTACCTATTACTTTTACAGTTTTTTTGGATTGCTTAAGCACAATTTTCAAAACAGGGCCCGTGTTTTCAAAACACTACACACAATTAGCACAACCACACACCCAATTAGCAAAACACTACAGATCCTTTGCATAATTAAACACTCTTGTAAAAACTATACACTTCTGTTTAAAAACCACACTTTGTTACCATATGAAACACACACGTTTCACATTACTATACTCTGTTTGCACGAGTTACACTCTGCTGTGATAAACCTAAAACACTTTTAGCACTTCTACTTCCCTATGATTAGAGTAGGCTACCATCAACAAAGTACAAATATAATGTAAATTCACCAAACACTACACAAGACCAATGTTGCAGACTGAAGAAACTCATTTATTTCTCAACACGCCCAAAATGTTGACATGGAGATTCATAATACTGTAACAAAATGTCACTTTACGCATTGTACTGTAAGTTTACTGTAAAAAAAATAAATAAAACTAGACATTGTCTCTTCGCCTAGCTGGATCTGGCCAGAGAATTTCATCAACATCGCAGGCAATGTTGTCATTAGCAAGACACCTTGGAAAGAAACGTCTTGAATGACGAATCCATCCTTGCATTGCTACTACCTCCATCTGGTCACAGGCCTCCTCCATGGCTTGGATGAGGGGTACCTCAGCCTGGAGACGGAGATCATATACCTTCCACCGCCATGCCGAGAAAAACTCTTCTATAGGGTTGAGGAATGGAGAGTATGGTGGAAGATATAGGACGGTGAAATGTGGATGTTGCTGAAACCAGTTCTGAACCAGAGCAGAGCGGTGGAAAGACACATTGTCCCAGACAACAATGTATTGCATATGATTGATTTGATTTGCTGCTGTTATGTTGTGCAATTGGTCCAAGAATGTAAGTATGAGTGCTGTGTTGTAAGGGCCCATATGGGCATGGCGGTGGAGGACCCCATTCTGTGTAATGGCTGCACAGAGTGTTATATTACCCCCACGTTGCCCTGGGACATTGACTATAGCCCTGTGGCCAATGATGTTTCTTCCCCTCCTTCGTGTTCTCGTCAGGTTGAACCCAGCCTCATCTACGTAAATGAACTCATGCTGGATCTCTTCTCCATCCATTCGTAAAACTCTCTGAAGAACAGTGTCAGGCAAAATTGTGTAGTTCAGTGTAGATCTAGTATACATATTACAGTACAGTAAAAGATTATGAGACAGTATGCAAGATCACACTGCTAAAGTGAATACATACCTCTGCATAATCATGCCGCAGTCGTTTCACCCTTTCAGAATTGCGCTCGAAAGGCACTCGATAAATTTGCTTCATTTGAATATGGTTTTTTTTTAGGATGCGTGCCAGTGTTGATGTTGAGACCTGATGGATATCGTTGAAAGTGGCGTGGTTATTGACAATGTTAGCTTGGAGCTGATTGAGTGTTATAGCATTGTTGGCCAAAACCATGTTTACTATCTCCCTCTCTTGCTGTTCTGTGAACATAGGAGGCCTTCCCCCTTGTCGTTCCTGACCCTCAATCCTATGTAGAAAAAAAAAAAACAGCATACAATAGTACAGTAATTTCACAGGAAAAGGTAACAGAATTGCTGAGTGCATAGAATACAGTACAAATACCTATTTTCCAGTCGAAATGTTCTTATCACACTTGCCACTGTGTATCGGCTTAGATTTGGCTGTACTCGCAGTCCAGCCTCCCTCAGCGTCAGGCCGTGGTTGACAACGTGGTCAACCAGTGTTGCGCGGATCTCATTTGTCAGATTCGGTCCTCTTTGAGCACCTTCTTGTCTTCCTCTTCCTCTTCCTCTTCCTCTACCTCCAGCATGGCCTCCATCTCTTCCTCTTCCTCTGTTGATTCCTCCTCTGTTGATTCCTCTTCCTCCTCCTCCTCCTCCTCCTCCTCCTCCTCCTCCTCCTCCTCCTCCTCCTCCTCCTCCTCCTCCTCCTCCTCCTCCTCCTCCTCCTCCTCCTCCTCCTCCTCCTCCTCCTCCTCCTCCTCGTTCTCCTCCTCGTTCTCCTCCTCGTCTTACTCTTTCTCTGACTCTTTCCATTGTGCTTGAAGACTGATGAACTCACCTGCTGCTTTTTATAGTGCTTATACACCTGATTGGTGTGTCTACAATTAAGCAAACAAGTGTTTGCACACCTGATGACTGTGTTGAACCAATTGGTTGGACGGTGCGGTAATTTGACAGTCAGTGCTTTGGTATTGCAAGGAAGTGACTTCATGATAGATTTTTGTGTGTAATGTATGTTAAGTGTGTTTAGTGTTTTGCAAATCACTGTGTGTAGAGTTTTGCAACAAGTGTGAGGTTGACAATGTGCTTATAGTTGTGCAAATATGGGCTGATGTTTTGCTTCTTGAGTGTAAGGTTTTGCTAATAGTGTACTACTTTTAATTTTAGTGTGTAAGCAATCCAAAAAAACTGTAAATATTACATTTTAAACATCCAGTGATGTTTTTGCGATTTTAATCGGATGAAGTGACTTTGACCACAGGAATGTGAGCCTGTAAAAACTGTAAAAACAATATTCTCAGATATTTTACAACACACTTGTATGTACTGTCTGTAGAAAGTGTAACACTGAACAAAAAAAGGCCTAAGTCATTATGATGAATGGAGAAGAAGTGTTTTCCATTCATCATAGTGTTTTACATTGAGCACATCAGTGTTCAACTGGTTCTTATAAATGTCTATTCATATGATGGTTTGTGTGTGTCATTTGAAAACAAAACACCATTTTGAGAAGAAATAACATTGTTTTGAATGTAAAGTTTCATTTTGCAGGAGAATTGAGGGGTTTTGCCCATTGTGTGTGTGTTTTTGGATTTGTGTGTAGAGTTCTGAGAATATGAGGCATGCTTTCAGAAAATGTGTGTAAACAATCGAGAAAAACTGTATTGTATTTTGAAAATTAGTTTTGGAGTTTAGTTTATAATGTGTGATTTTGAGCATGGAATTAACCGTTTTGCCAATTGTGTGTTTTAGGTGTGTTGGTGCGTTAAGAGTTTAGGAAATGTGTTAAATGTATTGAAAAATCTGTCATAGCGATTGTAAAAAACTGTATACTCAGAACACACAAATACACGGTAACAAATATATTTTATTTTTCCCACAAAAACAATGTACACAGTATACATCCCCAACCAACACAAAGTAGGACATACAGTGATCTACATACAAAACAACAGAAGAATTTACTGTATACAGTTACAGTAATAAAAAAAAAATCCAATGTTGGCATCCATTGCTCCATTGATGATCTGACCTGTTGCCCTTTTATGCTAAAGCTATGACTGCGGATTGTAAAACTGTGTGACGGGTGTTTGCTCATGTGAAGAGTCAGTGTGCATATTTGAATGGCAAAAGCAAAGAATTGTGTGTAGTGTTTTGAAAAAAGTGTGTTTTAGAACTGCAATTTGAGTGTAAACAGGAATTGTGCTTGTAGTTTAGCAGAATTGGCTCAGGGGGTCGGTGAATGAGTTACATGTTGTGGTCATTGTGTCTCAAGTACCAGAAAATGTGTGTAAACAATCGAGAAAAACTGTAATAGCATGTGGATGTGGGGAGGGGCCCATAGAGAATGCCTTTCTACAGGGCCCAGAACTTTGTACTACACCCTTGAGGCCATGGCAGAGGGGCCTGAGGAAGAGGAGTTTGTATGCGTGGTGGAGGAGCTGCAGCAGCAAGAGGACAAAATTGAGCTCAAGTTTCAGATAAAATTTGGGCAACAATTATTGACCATGTCATCAATCATGGCTTGTCCTTTAGAGAGGCTGGACAAAGGGTCCAGCCCATTCTGAGTCGGAGCACTGTGGCATCTATTGTCAGGCTTTTTTGGAATGAGAACAGGTAATTCACAGCTTTACTGTAATGTCTACCACTGTGTATTTCAGCTTTACTGTATTGCCCTGTTAGCAGAACAAACTGTGTCTACAGTAATGCAGATGTTTTATCAATCCCATTTATGTGACTGTCATACAGTAATGTCAATTTTGACATGCTTTTTGCTTTTACTTTATAGAATCCACACACTACCACACACTGGTGGCAGAGGGAAGATATTTAGTATTGCACAGGAGTCTGCCATTGTAGATACAGTATGGTAGTGGCAAACAATGCAATCAGACTGTGTGTGAAATCCAGGCAGCAGTAATTGCATAAATTGAGTGAGTTTGGCAACTATAGATCAAGTCCTTAAACGAAACCATGTCAGAATGAAGCAGCTGTACAGAGTTCTGACATCGTAAAGGAGGCACGATTCCAGTATGTGCAGGTACAGATTTTTTTTATTGTAATACCTTGTTTACCATAGTTACATGTGACTGGAATAATTTGCTCTTTTTTCTTAGAGAATAATGGAGCTTGAAGCTGAAGGAGCACATCACATATTCGTTTTTGTGGATGAAGCCGGCTTCAACCTCTATAAAGTGAGGAGACGCAGGAGAAACATCATTGGGCAGAGGGCCACTGTCACAGTGCCAGGTCAGAGGGGTGCCAATATCACCATGTGTGCTGCCATCTCCAATGATGGGGTCCTTTGCCACATACAGTACCAACTGTTGGCCCATACAATACAGAACGCCTCATCACATTTCTTGATGCATTGAAAGAAATACTGATTCCACCCGAAGAGAGAGGGCTGTTGAGGCCTGGTATTACTCTGTATGTCATAATTTGGGACAATGTGGCTTTCCACTACTCTCGCCTTGTGAATGAATGGTTTGCAGCACAGCCTCGTATTATGATGCAATTCCTCCTTGCATTCTCGCCTTTTCTGAACCCAATCGAGGAGTTCTTCTCTGCTTGGAGGTGGAAGGTGTATGATCACCGGCCATATGAGCAGATGCCTGTCCTGGAGGCAATGAATGCTGGTTGCCTGGCAATAGGTGCAGAGGACTGCCAGGGATGGATACACCATGCAAGGAGGTATTTCCCTCGGTGCATTGCAAGGGAAAACATTCAATGCGATGTTGATGAGAACCTGTGGCATAACCGTCAAGAACGAATAGGCTAAATGTGAAAGCTAATGTATATCTTTCTTTTTTTAAAAGGTATTTCCACCCATAAGTTTCCTTTGGTAGTTTTTTTTTTTTTTTTCAGTATCCATTTTTTGTAAAGAGTTTGTAAAGTATCACATTTTGATGGCTGTATTTTGTTGTCCATTGTGTAATGATTGATTGAAAGAATAAATTAATTTGACCACAAGTTGTGGTGTTTGATGGAAATATTTGCTTATGTTGCATGTTTTGTGAGTGTTAGAGCATTTTGCTAACAAAAGAGTCATTTTGGCCATTGAGCTTCAGTTTTATCCTGTGCGTTAACTGTTTTGAAAATGTGGTATCAGAGTGAGCAAATGTGTTTTAGCAATCGAGAAACTGTAACAGCACTGACTGCTCAATAGATTTTTGACTGGTTGCAAGTTCATATCAATAAAGAACAAGAATTATAGTATCACAGAGACAAAGGACAAGTTTGTGAGATGCAGGTACTGTAAAAATAGGGGTACAAGGAGAATGAAAAAAATGCAAAGAGCAAAGCAGTAGTAATTACTGATCAATTTTGAGCTACTATGATAGAACATGTTTTCGTTCATCAAAAGACTGATGGAAAAATATGATTTTTTTAGATTAAATATTTACTTGAGAGCAGGGTTTCATTTTGCAAGAGGAGTCAGGTTTTGTAAATAGTGCTTGAAGATGAGTTTTTGTGTTTAATGTTTTCAGAAAATGGAGCAAGGTTTCAGAAATTGTGTTTTAGCAATTGAGGAAAAACTAATTAGTAAGAATGTGCTTTCCTCACTCACCGTTAACCTCACTCGCCCACTGATGCTTCCAATGACATCATACTGTGGAAAACCCAGAAACCGTTGTTTGGCCATTGCATGCAGTGTGTGCGTGTGTGCAGAAAGGTCAGAGAAAGAAGTTTTTCCTGTATACAGATAACGTTGTGTGTGAATGTCGAGCCCCAGAGGACATCTTCAGTAAGTGAAAATGTTGCTTATGATTTAGCACAAGGGAATGGCAGCTTTTCGCATTGTTAAAATGTAAATACACTTTTTTTTTTTTTTTTTTTATCATAAACATGTAAGTGATAAACATGCTCCTTTTTAATGCAAAGCTTTGTTGTGTTCTCTGTCAGTGGTCACAAATCCATTAAATATGGAGGTAAGATTGAGGTGAACCAGATATGTTCCAAAGTTGGATGCATTAAATTGATCAAAAGTGACCGCTGAATGGATATGAATCTCCTTTGACTGCAAGACTTTTGCAGAATAAAAGCAGTAAGTGAGTTTAAAGAAAACTGCAACACGAGCAAGTGGATGCTTCACTTGCCGTTTTATCATTAAATCTGTACATTTTGAATAGGTTTTAGTGGTGGGTGCTGCTGTCTTCTTGAGCTTGGCATAATGCATTATTCACAACCTGCTTCACCGTGCTTATTCTGTAAATTGAGGATGAGATGTACAGTGATGTTCATTCCATTATTCTTCTGGACTCGTGGGACTTCATTGACTCATGGGACTTCATTGTAGATGAACAGAAACCACAGTGAACTAAAGTGTCGACTGTTTATTTCCTCTCCTTCTGTCCGTCTTCATTGTGGGCTGTGTTTGGTTAATCTCTTTCTTTTGCCATACATCTCAGCTGTAGACGCTCTGGGAATATCTTTTCACACAACATCAAACCATGCAGGAAGTTTCATGGTTACAATCTTGACATCCTCTCTTGTGTGTTCTGATAATAGTATTTGTGAGGTTTGCAGGCCTTTTTTGATGCTCAAAACCCATGTGGATTGTCTTTTCCCAGACTTTGTGACAGTGTGTATTTGTGACCAGTTGCATGTAGCTAGACTAACTTTTTACTGTCTTTTTGGAAAATATATTACTGTAGATTGCAAATTGTAGATTGTAGATTGCAAAAATAAATAAATAAATAACCAATGTTTTAATCAGCTCAACCTTTTGTTCATAAAACCCTTGGACTGATTCAGTCAGCAATTGATAGAAATGATTCATGCTGTACAGATCCTTTGGGTCCTTCAGGAATATCATAGTCTTGAGACATATTCCTGTAGACGGTGTTTTTTTGTGTGTGTTTTTTATTTCTGAGCTGCCGAATCGGTACCATGGTTTGTTATGCTGATGAAAACTCAATTCCACATCACATATCATTTACGTCATTTACCATCCCAAGCTTACAATGTTTCAGGATTGAATTGTTCATGATTGTTTGCGTGGTTTGAAAAGCATTGTTTATTTCACTGCAATATGAGTATTTCAATTTACATACACATTGTTTGTATGACTATTTACATCATTTGTGGTGTTCTAGAAGTCAAACATAGATTGTTTTAAATGTTTGTAAAGGTTGTATGTTTGTTGTATGTGGAAAATTACATCGCTATTATTTAACGCTATCCATTCATGTCTTGGGGGAGAAAATGGATCCTTTTAAATGGGTCACCTCCCGGTTCCAGGATCTAATCTCTGATTGGTTTTGAGATAATACAGGGATAATACAGGTATTTAAAAGGCTGCATAAGATAGACTGTATATTTCTTGATTCCCATGAAGGTAAGCAGCATTATAGAGTTATTTTCATGTGGTGTGTGAAATGAAGTAGTAATTTGTTGCTTTTCATAATAAATATATGGTGGATGAAACTTATTGTGTATGCTGCAATTTTGTAAAAAATTAATGCATGTTGAAATGTACCGCTTCTTTGTTAATTTGACTAACATTTATTTACAGCTAATCATGGGAGCAAAACATTTCCTGGTTTGTTTTGTGATATTTCTGTTTTGGGGTAAGGCTCTATCTTTTCTTTTTATTTATTTTATTTAATAAATTTTTATATGATAATATCTGTTATGTAAACACATTTCATGATGTATGAATTAATTAAAATATTTTTAAATGAATCGTTTAAATTTAAATATTTGATTATATATTATTATAACAATGTTTGGAAACTTTTTGAAAGTGTTGTTAAATGCACTTATTTAATACCATTGTCTTCTAAACATCTGGTTGCAACATTTTTTTTTATGTGGAATTAATTATCTCAGTCTTTCTCTCTTGACCTCTTAAAGATGGCTGCCAGGCTCGATCTGCAGGACAAGAATTTGCCACCGCGTTTATGCAAAATTATGTACCCCCTTTTGATATGCCGCTCTTTCAGCTTTATATCTCCTCTGTGAATTCTAATTGCCTGGTGAAGGTCAACGTACCTGGTCTTCGTTTCACCCAGGAGATGCAACTGACTGCAGGTCAGGGCATCACTGTGACCCTCCCCAAAGAAGTCGAGCTGTCTGGCACCAAGAGGTCCCGCAATACTGCCCTCATTCAGGCAACCGATGACATAACGGTTTCCTCACTAAACTCAAAACAATACACGGCAGATACGTCCCTGGTCTACCCCATGAGCGAATGGGGCACTGAATATTTTGTGTTCACCCCTACTAATTCTCCTCCATCCATGCTGAAGGAGTTTGTACTTGTCAACGGTAAAGAGCAGAACACGGTGGAAGTGTTCCTTCGAGCGGTGGTCCGGTTCGAAGGCCGCTTGTATGGAGTCGGCAGTAAACTAGTTTTGGTGATGGACCCTTTCGAAAATGCACAAATTCAAAGCCAAGGAGACTTGACAGGAACCCGCGTGTCCTCGCAACTTCCCATCGCCGTGTACTCGGGCCACATGTGCACGTGGCGCTTTTCTAAATGCAATCACGTTTATGAGCAACTCCTGCCGGTGCAAAGATGGGGAACTCAATTCCTGGTGGCTCCTTTCAGCCTCCAGAGCCAGTTCGACAGCGTCTATATCCAGGCATCGCAGTCAACGAATGTAACTGTTCAATTTGGCCGTACTATATTAAATGATGTACTTCAGCGTGGTATTATCATAGAATACAAAATCCAGTTTCCAGATGGTCTTAACATCATTGCTGACAACGGAATCCAGGTGTTTTTTCTGTTTAATGGTGTGCGAACATCCCATAATGTGATGTATGACCCGTTTCTTGTAAATATTCTGCCCAACAACTGTTTCGGTTCTTCGTACACACTTGATGGGATAGCTGGCTTTGACAACCGAGCCCTGTTGATTGTGCCTACAAATGAGCAAGCAGGGATTCTTTTTGATAGCTTGCCTTTACCTGGAAAAAGTCAGTGGAGGGTCATCAAAAACAGCCAGTACTCCTGGACCGAGCTGGTTTACCAGCCTGAGGCAGGTGGGCACAAAGTAACCCATGCAAGTGCTTCTTTTGGGGTCTATAGTGTGGGAATTGATCAAGTGAATGGATATGGAGCTCCAGCCCCATGCATTGATCCAGGTATGTCACAATTAAACACATTCCTCCTTTTGTTTAAAAAAGCTTTTACATTTGTTGTTAATGCAGCATAGCCAGTCTTAAAGGGATAGTTCACCCAAAAATAAAATTTCTGTCACCATTTACCTTATGTTTTTCCAAACCTGTATGAGTTTCTTTTTTCTGCTGAACACAAAAGAAGATATTTTGAAGAATATGGGTAACCAGACAGTTGACGATAGCCATTTTCCATAGTAGGAAAAAAAAATACTATGGAAATCAATGGCTACCGTCAACGGTTTAATTACCAACATTCTTCAAAATTGTGTTCAGTAGAAGAAAGAAACTCATACAGGTTTGGAAAAACATAAGGGTGAGTAAATGATGACAGAATTTATTTAAAAATGTTGTGTAAACGATTCCTTTAAGTAAATTATGTCCCTTGTATAGTCCAACAATGCATTTTTAATAGCTAACACAGCTGTCTTAATTACTTTGTTAAAACCACAGTAATCTCTTAATTGCCAAACTTTGCCACTTCAGCATCATGTGTATCATGTGTAAAACAGAAGTTTTCTCCATTTGTTGTAGTTGTGCCTCGCTCTTGCTTCAGCATCGGCTGTAGTCAGGATGAGGAGTGCCAGATGATGGGTTCCTTCCCCACCTGTGTGAAGAAACCAGTTGGAATGTGCTGGGCTATGGGCGACCCTCACTACAGTACATTTGACCAGCGTTATTTTGACTTTATGGGCACTTGCACTTATGTTGTCACCAGGAACTGTCAGAAAAATGACAGCCTTCCAGCTTTCGAAGTCTTGGCTAAAAATGAAAACCGCGGCGACATGAGAGTCTCCTATGTGGCACTTGTAATTGTGAATATCGGCGGTATCACCATCAGCGTTGAAGGTTCTGATCCCGGGAAAGTCAGGGTAAACATTTTTATTTGTATTTATTGCATGATTTTAGTACTAAAACTGCAACTGCAATATTGACAGTATTGTCTCATGTGAGAATAATAGCTTAGACCTCATAACTTGTTAGCCATTCATTTTTTTTTTTTTAATCAGTATTTTGTCTTGTTTTTGTCTTATCTAAACAACCTTATAATGATCAGTTTACTCAGTAAGCAAAATTGCATAAGAGATTAAGGGTTTAAGCATAAATCTTAAAAAAAAAATAGTGAGGCTTATGCTTAAAACCAAAAAATATATATATATTATTATGAAATATAATAATGTTATAATAATTGTTCTGGCCTTACTAAAATTTGGGTAGGACTTCTAGCTTGGCAGACAGCTAACAGGTTCTTCAATAAACACCCAGGAAGCAGTAGGACGTTTAGGATGTTTTATCAGAAACACTGTGAAACTGCAATACAGAAATACAAATGTACATTATTAATAAACTTGAATAGGTTAAATTCTTATTAACACAGGATTAAATACTACTTTGAAAAGCACAAAATACAGTAACACACTAAATTTACCCATTAACCACACATGGTTATATAGCGATTAGCATGAATGCTAACTTAACATGGAAAACGCCATAGACAGGCTAACGCGATTAGCATCTTTACCATTTTTAACACTTTTCACAAAAATATGTAATTCAAACGGTCTTTACTTAAGGTTGTCATGAAAATGCAACTTTAACCATCACTTACAGACATAAGTTCTTCAGAGTTATGAAGACAAAAACGTGTAAAAGACAGACATCCCAACCTGCAAAAGTTCATTTCAGGGAGGTACCCCCCTCCAACCCCCCCCCCCCCCCCCAAAAAAAAAAAATGGAAGGAGGACAAGGATATGACAATTCACCACAGAGTTGTTGTCCCTAAAATATATAAAAGCATAATACATCATTTCTATAGGCTATAGGCCTATTGTTCATAATGTTACAATTTGTAGATTACTTTTACTATTTATAAGCTGCTTATACTATTCATGTAAACTGCTTTTATTTATATTCCATTGCAGCTTTAAACAGGTCGGAATAGGCTAATATGCACATGAATGAAATGAAACTTGTTGAACTCACCTCAACATGTCTTTTACAATCATTTAACCCGCCATGGGCAATACTGAAGTCACTGTTACAAACTTTACAGCGTGCAAGACTATCATTATGTTTTACTCTTATAAGACAGGGGTACACTTCCATGTAGTCTGCCGTAAAATGTATCTTATACTTTCGTTTTTTGCATGTTTTTTTTGAAGCACTCTCCCGTTGCCATGGCGCTCCTGTTTCTAGATACACTGAACTGATTAATTCGGTTCGGGAGAAGCGATAAAACCCGCCCACACTGACAATTGATTGGTTGATTTACCGAAACAGGCCAATCAGATGCTCTCTATTTTACGTGCGCACACACGCACACACGCAAGGTCTCTCGCTCCATCTCCCTCTCTGCTGTGCACGCGCGCTCTGGCTCGCTCGCTCTAGATTCCGGGAGATTTTAACTCATTTGCGGGTATCAGGGAGCCGCTATCAATATGCGGGAGACTCCCGGAACTTCCGGGAGACTTGGGATGTCTGAAAAGATGATGAAAATAGCTCAGCTGTGCTTCAGGGTTGTTGCATGCATTGAGAACTACGGCGTAACGGCAAGTCTAAGAGACAAACAGCACGGTGTAGTAATTCTTCTACCTGCTTTCTTAAAGGAGCAGCACAATAATAGAGTATCCATGTGCAATGGTTTTTCAAACCAGAAAAAAATAGGGTGGAACTTGTTATATTGGATTGTTGTATCGTTGTTGTTAGCACACTTAAACACACTTAAACATTGTTGCTTAAACACTGAAATATTCTATAAAAAATAAGCACATTTTGATTTCATGATGACTTCAAATACTGATAAAAGCCTAAAATAAATTTTAAGAGAAAATGCTTACAATCTAGAGCTTTTTTTATTGTAAAAAAATACAAAAAAAATACTGACTGATCATTTTTTGCAGTTTAATATACAATAATATGTTTTTATTTGTACAGATTGACCAAAGTGTGTGGAGCCTTCCTGTCATTCTTGATGATGTTGGAGTATCCATGTTCCAGTCCGGCAGCTTCATCACCATCCTGTTTTCTTTTGGGCTGAATGTGCAGTATGACTATAATCACTATCTCATGGTCTCCATGCCCACTGCCTTCATGAACAAAGTCTGTGGCCTCTGTGGCAACTTTAATGGTGATCCCAATGATGATTTCACAATGCCTTCAAACACCCAGGCTCCCAATGCAACAGCGTTTGGCCAGAGTTGGAAAGTTCACAACTTAACATGGGATGAGGGCTGTAGAGATGACAATAGCGGCCATGAATGTGATGCTCAAGCACTTAAACAATGGGAGGGTGAAAACTACTGTGGACTCTTAATGAAGGGGGCCTTCAGTCAGTGTCATTCTGTTATCAATCCTGCTATTTACATTCAGAACTGCTTGTATGACGTCTGTTTGGCAGATGGCCACAGAAACTACTTATGTAATGTCTTGGAGGTCTATTCGAGTGTATGTCAACATTTTGGGATACATCTAACCAACTGGAGAGATGCAGCCAATTGTTGTGAGTAATAGTATGATAAGCATCTTGACTTGACATTGTTCATCAAAATTGTGATGTTTTATTTCCGAATGTGTCTTCAGCTTACAGATGCCCTGAAAACAGTCATTATGAATTTTGTGGTAGCGCTTGTCCTTTGACCTGCGGCCTCAGGGCTCCTTTGAACTGCACTTTGCCCTGTGTCGAAACATGCGCTTGTGATCCTGGTTTTGTTCTGAGTGGATCAAAATGTGTACACTCTGCCCAGTGCGGCTGTTCCTACAATGGACGCTACATTCCCGCTGGGGAGGCTTTCTGGGCGGATGATGCTTGTCAGCGGCTTTGCCGTTGCTCCACAGAAGGTAGACGACTAGAATGCCAAGATGGAGGCTGTGGGGCTGGACAGCACTGCCAGCTGGTGAATGGCATTAGGGACTGTTATCCTGTCTCCCAAAGCACCTGTATGGCAGGGGGTGACCCCCACTACTACACCTTTGACAAGAAGTACTTCGACTTCCAGGTACTATTCAGTCCTAATCCTATCCCTACCCTTAAACCTAACCCTACCCATAACTTCTCACTAAAATCAGAGGAAAATGACAGGTGAATAACACTGATGTAGAAGCATCTAACCCTGGTTGTAAACCTAAACTTGACATAAACTCTAAGCTTGTCCTTCAAATCTGATTGGTTGATTTGAATGTTGTTCCAGGATTAACAAAGACGTTGATGCAGGAACATGTTGCACTTGGTGAAATATAGTTGTTTTTTTCTCCCACATTAAAGGAGTAGTTCACTTTAAAATGAAAATTCTGTCATCATATACTCACCCTCATGTTGTTTCAAACCTGTATGAATTTCTTTCTTCTGCTGAACAGAAAGGAAGATATTTAGAAGAATGCCAGTAACCAGGCAGTTTCTGGGTCCCATTGACTTCCATAGTAGGAAAAAAATATACTATGGAAGTCAATGGGACCCAGAAACTGTCTGGTTACTGATATTCTTCTAAATATCTTCCTTTCTGTTCAGCAGAAGAAAGAAATTCATACAGGTTTGAAACAACATGAGGGTGAGTATATAATGACAGAATTTTCATTTTAAAGTGAACTATTCCTTTAACTACAAAAATATATTTTCTTCTGCCTGAATATTTCCTGCATATTCAAAGTGTCATGGAAAGACAACATAAAAAAACTTAGCATGTAGTGTTAGATCAAAATGTCCATATGTTTGGTGGAGTACCCTTTGTGTAAAATGCTAACATTATTACATTCTCCTTTCAGGGAAACTGTATATATCAGTTGGTTGGAGTTTGTGTCTCAGATCCTGGACTGGTGTCATTTGATGTGCTGGTGCAAAATGAGTTTCGGGGAAGCAGAGCGGTGACGTTCACTAAGTTACTGGAGATCAAAGTATACAATATCAGCATTGTAATTGATAGACAATACAGCAGTTTTGTTACCGTAAGTTCTTGTTACATGCATTAAACCTCATGCAAACAATTTGATCTTTCCAAATAGCTTGATGTTGTCATTTAATGAGAAATTTAAGCAAAATTGGATTTCTCTTTTAGGTCAATGGTGAGCTGTTGAACCTCCCTTTCAGTCTGATTGAAGGTCAGGTTTCAGTTTTCAGAAGTGGCTGGTCTGCTGTCGTTCAAACCTCTTTTGGTCTCAGAGTCACGTTTGATTGGAACAGCTTTGCCACCGTCACCGTCCCCAGCATCTACATGGGTGCAGTCTGTGGCCTCTGTGGGAACTACAATGGAAATCCAGAAGATGATCTGACCGTCAGAGGAACAACATTACCTTCCTCAGGACCGGTGGAGTTTGGTGCCAGCTGGCTTGTAGCCAAGATCCCAGACTGTGTCCATGGATGCACGGACAGTTGTCAAAATTGTGACCCGGCCAAAAAGAGTCTCTATAAAACGTCTGATTTCTGTGGGCTTCTGCGTGACACACAGGGGCCTTTCAGGGACTGTCAAACCGGGCTGAACCCTGAACCATTTTTTGAGGATTGTGTTTACGATGTCTGTTTGTATAATGGAAGGAGAGATATACTGTGCCAGTCCATAACGGCATATGTATCTGCCTGTCAGGTGATGGGAAAAACCATCAGACCCTGGAGAACTGTTAAATTCTGTGGTGAGACAAACACTGGCAGATTGTATCTTTCTGAGAAACCATATACAGTATAATATTGTGTTCATACACAAGAGTTTTTGTAAGTCACTACTGTACCAGTTCCATTCATCTTAACAAAGGCCAACAAATATAAAGCAGAGCTCAAAAACAAATGTGTTAAGGATAAAAGGGTGTTTTAATACATTCAACAGAAGGGTATTAAGTTAATAATCAAATCTGACATGTAATCTAGTCTGAGGGTTGTTCAAAGGGATTGCCACAGTCCTTATAGAGTTTTCATTGAAATGTTGCTATGCTATTATACTATTGTAATGAACCATTTAAAAATATATATTAACCAGTCACATGTCTGTCTCTTGTCAGGTGTTCAGTGTCCTGTTCACAGCCACTATGAGCTCTGTGGTTCTGGCTGTGAAGTCACATGTCATAGTTTGGCTCCTCCCACTGGCTGTCGTAGCAGCTGTACGGAGGGCTGTGTGTGTGACCAGGGTTTCGTCAGGAGTGGCGACCACTGCGTCCCCCTCTCTCAGTGTGGCTGTCTCTATGGCAAACGCTACTATTTGCTTTACCAACAGTTCTATCCTGGCAATAACTGTGAGGAGGTGTGCACATGTACAGCGAACGGCCAGGTAAGTGGACACGCCAAAGTGATGTTAGGGAATATTCTACAGTTTTGACATTGTAATTGTGATTGGGTTTGATTTGATTTGTAAGGTTATAAAGGGCTTGTTATCTTTGAGAAAGGGTTTAGAGGAGTCATATAATGAGAAATCATATTTTTCTGTGATCTTTTAATACAATAAGAGTTCAGTCTTCCTCCCTAGTTTATAAAGAGTATTTTAATATTTAATGCTATAATGCTATATACAGGCTGAACCTGCTGATTTGCATCTATGCATTTCAGATCATCTATTTAAAGCCATCTCACAAATCTTGCACAAAAAGACATGAATGCCCTGTGTTTGTTTCCACAGGTGGTCTGTAATAAGTTATCTTGTAGCCCCTATGAGAAGTGCGAGTTGATGGATGGCGTTCGCAGATGCCAGCCAATCGGGAAGGCCATTTGTGAAGCTGTTGGAGACCCACACTATGTGTCCTTTGATGGGAAGCGCTTTGATTTCCAGGGCACCTGTACCTACGTCCTGTCCCAATCCTGTGGCCTGGAACAGACCAGCCTGACCCCTTTCTCCGTCCAGGTGGAGAATGAGAGATGGTGGCCCAATAGAATAGTCGCTGTTACCAAGCTAGTGGCCTTAACCATCTACGGCAGCACCCTTGTCATAAGACAAAACAAGCCCCAGATCTTGGTAAGTAGAGGTTTGTCTGCTTTTGTTCTTCAGAAGCTGCTCAATGAAGCTCCCATAATGCCTGGTGATATGTGAATTTAAGGTTCTTAAAAAATTTGAAACTTTTGTTGAATTACTGTCAATGTAGTATGACTCTAATACAACACTATTCCCACAGGTCAATGGGGTTTTGACTAATGTGCCGTACAGTTTAAATGGCTCCTTGGTCCAGGTCTATTCTGACCGTAGTAACTACATCATCAAGACCGGCTTGGGCCTCCAGGTGACCTATGACCGGGTTTACAAAGTTACTGTTACCGTTCCTGGCAACTACCGTGGAAAAACCTGTGGGCTCTGCGGTAACTTTGACGGAGTCCCTTCCAATGACTTCCGCCTCCCAGATGGCAATATTACACAGGACGTGAATGTATTCGGGAGAGCCTGGAAAGTGGACGTCCCTGGAGTGGTGTGTGGGGACGGATGTGAAAGCGGCACATGTGTGGACTGTGATCCCAGACTGAAAGCCATCTATGAGAAGCATCCCTACTGTGGAGTTCTGGTTGACCCCAACGGACCATTTGCCGCCTGTCATGCTGTGCTGAACCCTTCAGCTTATCTGAACGACTGTGTCTTTGATACATGCGCGTCTGGCGGAAACAGCAAGGTGGTTTGCGACAGTGTGGCGAGATACGCATTTAGTTGCCGTGCAGCCAGAGTCGTTATCCAAAAATGGAGGACAGACTCTTTCTGCCGTAAGTTTGTTCTTCTGGAAAAACATTTTTTTTATGATTTCTAATTTTATAATGAATCAAATATCACATCAAAACAAAGGGATTATGTCCCATACATCAAAAAAAAAAATTTTTTTTTACCCAAATATTTTATAATATTGTAAATATGCATAGTTGAAATGCACTACCATTCAAAATATGAGGTCGGAAAGCTCAGTAAGAATTACTTTTCTTCAGCAAAGACACACTAAATTCACATTCAATAAATTACATGTCAAAATTTATGAAGATATTGGCAGTTATTTTTAATTGTAATAATGTTTCACAATTTGACTGTTTTTACTGTATGTTTGATCAAATAAATGAAGCCTTGGTGAAAAGACTTCCTTAAATTGAAGAATTAAGAAAAATCTGGGGCTAGATATGCAGTCACAACATTCTTGCTGAAATGCAATTTTAAAGGCACACTATGCAAGATTTTTACCTTAATATAACAGCTTCGAAGTCATTTCGATGGTAAACAAACTCCTAGTTGGGTGAATCATCTCGATAGCAAACCAGCAATGCAAGTTTGAGAGGTGGCGTCCCGCCACATCTCGCCGAAGCCGAATCCATAACTTGCTTTATGGCACGACGTAACATACATCAACAACGTACGAAGCAGCCTCTATGAAGGACACTAGCACGCATTTCAGACGTGAATCATGTCAGAGTCGACGAAGAAAACGAAGAAAGCGTGGTCGGAAGAGTGCAGAGACGGCTCTACGTGAGTGTTATTTACGACAGTAACGTTAAATACAAGTTCTTGACAAAAACGGAAACTGCATAGTGTGCCTTTAAAATGTGTAAAAATATTTTAATAAATATACTTTTATATTTTAATATTTAATATAAAATATGGCCAAAATATTCACAGATATAAATAAATATTTATATTATAAATAAATATTTATAATATAAATATTCAAAATATAAATGTAAAATTTCCCATTTTTATTTACTCATTTATAAATATATTATAATTACTTGTCATGTCATGTCTGGGAACCTGTTAATCAATAGATCTTGGCATATTGTGGACTTAATTGTAATATTTAGTTGCATCTATTAGTAACAGTCTGAAATTAAAACTTGCTGTTTTATCATCGTTTATTTTCTCATCCAGTCATTCTTAATCATTAACTTCCAGCAATGGCGTGTCCAGCCCGCAGTCATTATGAGCTGTGTGCAGACGTCTGCTCTGCTGCCTGTCCTGGGATCACTACAATAATCCAGTGTCCTCAAACCTGCACAGAGGGCTGCGCTTGTGACAATGGTTATCTTTTTGATGGCCAACAGTGTGTTGAACACCAGCAATGCGGCTGCTATGAGCTGGGACGCACATTTAAGGTGATTACTATTAGTTAAACGTAGTGATGTTGGACATGCGCACATATTAGCTGTAGTGCCTATCTGAATTTCATTCTCTTTCTTGTCCTGCATATGACCGAGTCTGTTTTTTTCCAGGCTGGGGAGGTGGTTTACCTGAACCAGTGTGAGCAGAAGTGTCAATGTGATCCAGGGAAGGGACTTTCCTGTGAGAGAGTCAGCTGTTCTAATGACACGCAGTGTTTACTGAGAGCGGGAGTGTGGGCCTGCTATCACCCAGGTCAAGATAAATGTCCTTTTATTCATTTTCTTTGTGTAAGGAATCAGTAAAATGTTATTTTTTGGTTTTGAGTATATTGTGTTTATTACCAATATGCAATTTACAGGAAAAATGCAGAAAAACAGCATCTGTAGTGTATTATTAAATATAAGATTTTTTGTGTGTTTCTTCTCTGTGCTTCTGCCTACAGATCCATGTCAAGACGTCCACTGTCGAGAGAAAGAGACCTGCCGATTTGAACGTGGCAAGGCCATGTGTGTGCCTCTGTACAACAGCACCTGCTGGGCGTGGGGCGATCCGCACTTTCACACCTTTGATGGATATGAATATGACTTCCAGGGCACCTGCAGATACCTCTTGTCTAAGACCTGTGGGAATCTGAGCGGACTGGAACCCTTCTCTGTGACACAGAGCAATGAAAACCGTGGCAAACCTGGTGTGTCTTATGTGCGGGAGGTGGAGGTTATTGTATATGGCAACACTCTTACCGTGGTGAACCATCAGAAGGGACTGATCATGGTAATGAGTCACTTCAGATATTTTAAAGATACAAACTCACTGGCATCTGTCAAAGTATGATTTTAAATTCATGATATGAACAGATCAACTCAGCCTGTTTGACTTAGCAGTGCCTTTTTTTAGATAAATGAAGATGAACCAAAAAACAGCCTCAATCATTCATTTCAGCATGTCATAAACAAAAATAAGCTTTTATTTTAGTATACATTTTTATTGATAACATACTTTTTATATTTAAATGTTAATATAATAATTTTAATATAATATTAACTGAATACAAAAATAAAATGGTTTATCACAATCCTGTTAAACAGAACCCAAAACACCCATTGACCGTCAACTATATCCAAATCACGTAATAAATAAATAATGGAAACTGTGTGGAAATTTTATTTAATATTTTTGAAATATAAAAGATTTTTTGAATATGTTTAAACATTTTTTTACAGTCTATGGTTTAAATGTATTAAAATATATTTTAAATGTTTATTTTTCCAAGAATATTAAACTATTTTGTGCATATTTTAAAAAGAGAATATATAAAGTAATTTCTTTTGAAATTTGTAAGTTTAAACAAAATATTTTAATCATTTGGAAATTATATTTCATTTCAACTATGCTGTTAATACTTGTATTTGTCAAATATATTGATATTGATATTTTTTTCTGTGTGGAACAACTGTTTTTTTTTTTTAAATATTAGAATACCTTCCCACAAAAATAATAATAATCAGGATTCCTATTTTTTTTTAATCATATTAAAAACTTAGAATAGAATAGAATAGAATAGAATAGAATAGAATAGAATAGAATAGAATAGATCTTTTTTGTCAACCGGGGTGAAAATTTGTCTTTGGCCAATCAAAACACAGAACAACAACTTAAGAAACAGACAGGCAGTAATAAAACAATATTAAAGTAATAAAACAGTAATTAAAAATCACAATATCTTTAATGATTCTGATTTCTTCTGTCAGGTGGACGGTTTGGTGTTTAATCTTCCACTTGATCTTCTTGATGGCCGTGTGAGGGTGCGAGAGAGTGGCAATGCTGCGCTTTTGGAAACTGATTTTGGTCTGCGCGTCTCATACGACTGGAACTCAAGGGTTAACCTGCAGCTGCCTAGTAGTTACTATGGAGTTGTGTGTGGCCTGTGTGGAAATTTCAATGGGAATGCTGGAGATGAGCTGAGAAACCCTGCTGGAAACCTTCTGCCAAGTGTGTACCAGTGGGCAAAGAGCTGGAGAGCAGAAGACAATGTCACATCTGCATGTCATGATGGCTGTGAGACTGGCTGCCCTGTTTGCTCTCCTGACATACGTGCCCTGTATGAAACAGACGCTTTCTGTGGTGTCCTTACTTCTACAGGTCTGAGTGTCTTTAGTGCATGCCATGCTAAAGTGAACCCACAGGCCTTCCAGCAAAGCTGTGTGTTTGACCTGTGCTTCAGTAACGGAGACCGAGGAATTCTCTGTCAGGCTCTGGAGACCTACGTCGCTCGGTGTCGTCAAGAGGGTGTCGTTATTACAGACTGGAGAGAGAAAGTCCATTGCTGTAAGTTTGCCTAAGCACTCATAGGGCACACGTTTGTATACTTAGTCACCGTGAAATCAAAATGGACAATTCTTATTTTTCAATGGAATATCACAGTGCTTATTGTAAATGATATATCCATGCACACCATTATTTTTTATTTGAATTCATTTCCATCTTCTTGTAACGACTTTTCTGATGACGTGTTTATCGGCGAATAAACAACAATCCAATTAATTTCCAATGGACAAAAATAAAGACCCGCCCTAGCTGTTTAAGAAACCATTCTACTCAGATATACGTGACAGTAGGGAAGAAAAGATCTACTATCACAACTTCCGTTTTATGCCGACTTTAACAACCCTCTACAGTGCAAATAAATCCCACACTAGGGGACTAAATGTCTGTCCGTTAGCCACTGGCTAATACATTTTCAGATTTCACTCTCCTGTGACGGAATTAAACACTTTGAGTGTTTGAAATCCAAGCAGCAATCTGATTGGCTAGTGTTCACCTATTACTGTACATGTTTTGATTTCAGCAAATCAGTTCAAGCAAACACAGTATAATTAATATTCATGAGCCGAGCAAACATTAGAGTGTGTTATATTATTAGTAGTATTATACCAGTACAATCTGTGGTAGAATTATTTAATTACTTAGTTCAGGTATGAAACTCTAGATGACGCTTTGACTCATTTGGTAGCGATCACATTATCTACATGGCACAGCTGATTGGTTGCTGTTGCATCAGCGTCCAATCAGCTGCAGCTCAACATTCAAACAAATACCAGGGTGTCGCTGGTAGCAGTAGCCTATGCAGCGCGCTTTCAGAAACCCTCCACCTTGCCCAGCTCCACCTGTATAGATCTGCTACAGGGTTAAATCATGTATGTTACCTGTGCAGCAGCAGCATGTCTTACATGCTCACAGCAATGTCTGTGAATGTATTGGCAGTATAGCAAGTCTCTGTACTTGCTCTGCAGCAGCGTTGCAGATCTATTCCCAAAAGACCAAATACATTAACATTGCCATATTCATTACCATGCCAGTCTCTATTACCATACCAATCTCCCGAGAGTCGTCATGACAGAATTAGTATTACTGTTATTGTTTTACAGACATACTGAATTACCAATAATGTGTCAAGCATCACTAACAGCCCATAAGATCTTACAAAATAAAATAAAAAATGCTTAATTTACTTTTGTTTTGTTAAAAGTTTAGTTGTTATGCTTTCAAATCAGTCTTTAAACCAAAAAAAATTTGCAAAATGGTGATTCTTTTGTCAAGTTGTGCATTGAGGGTTACTTAACTTTAACCATGAACCTCTTCTTGTTCTTCAACAGCTATGAGCTGCCCACCGAACAGTCATTATGAGGCCTGTGCTTCTCCGTGTCCAGTAACGTGTCCGTACCCAGATCAGCAGCGTTATTGCACTGACACCTGTGTGGAAGCTTGTGTTTGTGACAGCGGTCTTGTCCTCAGTGCTGGCGCTTGTGTGCCCACAAATCACTGTGGCTGTTCTTTTGAAGGCGCCTACTACCAACAAGGCCAAACGTTCTGGGCTGATGATCAGTGTCATCGGCTGTGCGAGTGTGACCGTAACTTGAGAGTCGTGGTGTGTCGTGAATCTTCCTGCGCCTCTGGTGAGAGCTGCTCAGTGGTTAATGGAAGACGCAGCTGTCAGCCAATGAGCTCTGCTGTATGTGTAGCGTCAGGAGACCCACATTACCACACGTTCGACAGACTCCGTTTTGACTTCCAGGGCACGTGTGTGTATCAGTTGGCGGCCCTGTGCATTGATAAAGAGGGTCTTGTACCTTTTAATGTGACCATTCAGAATGAACATCGTTGGAGCAGAGCAGTGAGCTTCACTAAAACTGTCAATGTGTCTGTGAATGGATTCACCATCACGATGACCAGAGAACATCCGTATCGAATACTGGTGAGTACACAATATACTTACACACCTTATACACTAGTGGGGTTGAGAATTGTTCTTGTTTAGAATTAGTTTCATTAAAAAAAAACTGGTTCTATCAATGATTCACTCACTTGCATTCAGAACACTTTAGCATTTTTTAGCATTTAGCATCAGTGTATCAAATCCATTTAACGCAACGCAAACTTTGATTCAGAATTAGTTAATCAAAAACATTCAGTGTAGACCATACAATCCCTTATCGACTCTTCTGAGCTTGTTGATTGTAGTTATATAGCACTGCGTCATATTGCAGTTCAAGCTAAAATTAGACAAAGATGAGTTTTGTCATTAGTATTTTATACAAATTATGAAATATGATACCATATATAGCATTTTTATAAAATATGAAAGGCCAATTATTGGATTTCTCCAATGTGAAAAGTCATTAAAATGTCTGTATAAACAACAAAGTTTTGTTTTACTGATTTATTAATGATTTATTTAATCCAATTAATTAGCTTTTTTTTTTTTTTTTTTGCTTCAAAAACACAAAATAATCATTAATGGACCTGTTTGAATTGGAACTGGAATTGGTTCTCTGGTCTACACACTATTAAACAGTTTTAACAATTAAAAAATGAACAATAAATCACTTTTGTGATGGTAACCAAATGTGTTTTATTCTCTCTTTAGGTAGATGGCCAGTTAGCAGAACTTCCCTTTTCGATGCGAGGTGTGTTTGTATTTTATTATACATGTGGGAACACTGCTGTGTTGAAGACCGACTTTGGTCTCCAGGTGACCTTTGATTGGTCCAGTGTGGCTAAGGTCACTTTGCCTAACAATTACAGCGGCGCAGTGTGCGGCCTTTGTGGGAACTTCAACGGTGTTGTTCAGGATGACCTTGCAATGCGCAATGGTATGATGGCACCCAATGCCAGTAGTCTGGGACAGAGCTGGCAGGTTGCCGCCACACCTGAATGCTCATCAGATGGTTGCCTTGGCACTGGATGTTCAACCTGTCCTGCGACCCAGAGGGAGATCGCCCGGCGCTATTGTGAGATCATCACAAACCAGAGAGGACCTTTCAGAGAATGTCACGCCCAGATTGATCCTGGATCTTATCTAGAGGATTGCATATTCGACACCTGCAACTTCGAAGGACATCAGGCTGTGTTATGTGATGCGGTGGCAGTCTATGCTTCTGCATGTCAGAGTCAAAGTGTCACAATTCACCCGTGGAGAAATGCTACTTTCTGTCGTAAGTAATTGACTGGTTTTCTATAAGTGTCCCTAATTATGCTATTTTAAAGGTTAATAATAATAATTTAATGTTTTAAATTAGTTTTGAAGGTCTCCAACAATAGGTTTACATGCATCAAAGGTCAAAAAACACTTAAATTTTTCTCATAATATACGTACATTGGTCATCACAGTTTGTTTAAAGATTCAGTCTCTTTAAACCCCTTCCTTTCTGAGAGCCTACTCTGCTCTGATTGGCCAGACTGCCTAATTTGTTTTGAATTGATGCAGAATCAAATCCCTGACCATGCTCTAATGTTAACAATTACAACACTGATCAAAATACAAAAACTGGCTGAAATAAAAAATGAACAATGTCTCCAATCTGTCTACCACAGCTCCGTCCTGCCCACCCAACAGCCACTACAACCCCTGTGCCCCAGGCTGTCCCCAAACCTGCGTTAATCTCTCTGAGCTCAACTGCAGCGGACCCTGTGCTGAGGCCTGCCAGTGTGATCATGGATACATCTTGAGCGGCCAAACCTGTGTGCCACGAGCAGAATGTGGCTGCTTCTATCAGGGACGTTATTACAAGAAACACCAAATGTTTTACGTCCATGAGCAGTGCTTGGAGCTGTGCAGGTGTGGGGAAAATGGAACCGTTTCCTGCCAGACATCAAGCTGTGGCCCAGGGGAAGCTTGCAGGGTGATGAATGGAGTATTAGGATGCCACCCTGTCAGTTACGGAAGATGTGTCGCCACTGGTGACCCTCACTATTTTTCTTTCGATGGTAAGAGGTTTGACTTTCAAGGCGCATGCGCTTATACACTCGCTAAGGTATGTGATCGGAACAGAGGGCGGCTGGTGGATTTTTCTGTGGACACCAAGAATGAGCAGATTGGAAACATAGGAGTTTCTGTCATCAAGAACTTGACTGTGAATGTCTACAACTTGACAATTAGCATCAGACGAGGTGAACGCTGGAGAGTCATCGTAAGTGTTCATCTAGTTTGGCCTCAGTAAGAAATTACTTTTATTCAGCAAGTATCCATTATACTGATGTTTTAAAAGATTTTGGTTTCAAATAAATGAATAAATGCTGTTCTTTTGAACTTTCTATTAATCAAAGAATATATATGAAAAAAATGTATCACAGTTTCCACAAATAAATTAAAGCAGCACAACCGTTTTCAACAGTGACCATAAGAAGAAATTATTCTTGAGCAGCAAATCAGCTAATCAGAATGATTTCTGAAGGATCATGTGGTGCATCTTTGCCATCACAGGAATAAATTACATTTACAATATATTAAAATAGAACAGTTATTTTAAATTGTAATAATATTCCACAATATTACATTTTTAAATATATTTTTGATGAAATAAATAAAGAGGCAATCTTACCAATCTCAAACTTTTAAACAGTAATGTATACACCACTGTATAAAATAATGCGTATATGTAAAAAAATTAAGATAAAATATGAATAAATTATTAATAAGTAACCAATATGAAAGAAACTAAAAATAGAAAATAAAATACATAATATGTGCTGATGGTTCACTTGTTTCTAAATCATGTTTGCTGTTGGTTCTCTTTGACAGGTAAATGACGAGTTTGTAAACCTCCCTACATCACTTGGCCATCAAGTCACCATTAACCAGGTTGGTTTCACAGTTGTAGTGCAAACTGATTTCGGCTTGAGAGTTCTGTATGACACTGGTTACCATGCAGAACTCCATGTACCCTCAAACTATCAAGGCAGCATGTGTGGCCTTTGTGGCAACTACAATGGCAACCCATCTGATGACTTCTTGTTGCCCAATGGGACCCAAAGCTCCAGTGTAGATGCGTTCGGACAGGCGTGGGCATTGCCAGCAACTGATGTTCAGTGTGGAGACGTAGATTCCCCGAAGCAGTGCAATCAGACCGAAGCCGAGAAATACCGCAGAGAAGATGCCTGTGGCCTTATGGCAACTGCCTCTGGTCCCTTCAGTGCATGTCATGCTTGGGTGAATCCTCAGAACCATGTGATTAACTGTGGATTTGACATGTGGATTATGGATGGAGACAGAGCCATGCTATGTCAAAATCTTCAGGCTTATGCCATTATCTGCCAACAAGCAGGGATACAAATCATGCCATGGAGAAATAGTTCATTCTGCTGTAAGTTTGTAAAGCTATTGCTGTTTTTCTTTTTACCACTTTATTTAAGCTTTGTATCATATTCAGTTTGTTATATATACATATAACCAGTGTTGGGAAAGTTACTTTTAAAAGTAATGTGTTGCAAAATTGCGTTACTCCCTAAAAAAGTAACTTTAGTTGCATTAATGCATTACATTACTTTTGTGTTACAATTCTTGACCTTTTTCTGACATATTTAATTTTTGCAGGTTTGCGTAATATTCTGAGTTTGCATTTGATTGTTTTTGTTCATTTTGAGGAATACTGAATCTGTTTTTGTTTTTGTCTGTTAAAGTGAAATTAATAAATAATGCTTGCATTTAGTCTAGAACTACAATAATCATCATGTTTACACAGTGCCACAATGTGCCTCTGCACTTATTGCCTGCCAGTCAACACATGGGAAAACAAAATAACTTGCATTACTTATTTGAAAAAGTAACTTTTTTAAAAGATATTTTGTCGTAAATTTAAATGTAATGTTACTTTAATCGTTGATTGAAAAAAGCAATCTAAATTAAGTAACTTGAATTACTAATGCATTACCCAACAATGCATGTAACTATATAAATAGTGTAAATAAACTATCTTTCAAAGGTTTTAGAAGAGAAAAAAATTCACATTGACAGTAAAGAGAATCATAATGCTACAAAAGATTTATATTTCAATTAAATGCTGTTCTTTTGAACTTTCTATTCATCTAAGAATCCTGAAAAAAATGTATATTGCCACAAAAATATTAAGCAGCACAACTGTTTTCAACATTGATAATAATAAGCAATGTTTCTTGTGCATCAAATTTGCATATTAAAAGGATTTCTGAAGAATCATGTGACAGACTTCTTTTCAAAACAGTAAAAAAAAAAATTTTTAATTTTAGTGTATATATAACCTCTGATATAATGCATTTTATTAATATATATTTGTGCATTTTCTTTCTTTAAGCGGCCGATTGTCCAGCTAACAGTCACTATGTTCAGTGCTCTAATAACTGTGCCAACACCTGTGCCAGTCTTAGTGGGTCCTACAGCTGCCCAAATATCTGCATGGAAGGCTGTCAGTGCGATGAAGGTTTGCTCTCAGATGGGGATAAGTGTGTGTCCGTGGGAGACTGTGGATGTGTCCATAATGGCAAATACCTAAAGGTGGGATTTATTGTTTTTCTTAAATCCATCAATGATCGTTTCTGTGTCTGATAAGAGCTGCTTATCCACTTTTTTACAAACCTTTGTCACATATTCTATGATTCTCCAAATTAACTGCCAGCCATTTTAATGTCTTTTTAGAAATATTAAAATAAATCCATTGTTCAGTGTCTTTTTATTAACTCGAAACACTGTTCAAGCTGACATGTGCAATTTCTGCAGAATAATGATAATATCATCCTACCTATAATATCCTACTTGAAGTTGTCTGTTTATATTAAACTGAGATAAGAAAATGTATTTTAACACACACATTCATATATTGCATTTCAATAATAAATGTGATGGTGCAGGGAATTATGGGTAAGCCTTTCACTGCTCTGTCCTCTTAGGTTGGCGAAGTCTCAGTGACTGACACCTGCGACATGAAGTGTGTGTGTCATTCCGCAGGGGTGCTGGAGTGTGTGAAACAAGCCTGTGCCAGAGGAGACATCTGTGATGTTCAGGGTGGCAAACGAGATTGTTACCCTGATCAAGGCCACTGTGTATTTGATGCAGATGACCAGTTGCAGTCATTTGATGGTGTAAAGGGGACGGTCGGCCGGCTAGGAGCCTTTCAAATGGCTTTCTTATGTGATCAAGAGTCTCATGACTGGTTCCGAGTTGTGTTAGATGCACTTGCATGTGCCCGAAATGATCCTGGTAAAGTGACAATGGTCCATGTCTTCTTCCAGGACATGATCATCACAGTCAACAATCGTCGGCACAGCTGGGTCAGTGGAAAATGTTTTTAAATATTATAAATAAAGCATTATTTTTTTTTTGTGGTACATTAACCATAGTCTTAAAATATAATATTTGATTCAAAGAAATAAAAAGTGCTGATGACAGAGAAACTTATCTCTTATTGAAACAGGTGAATGGAAAGAAGGTCTTATATCCCTTTATGCCTGAAGAGGGGGTGTCAGTCTCATACAGAAATGAGGCTGTGGTCATTGAGAAGATGTCTACCATGAGACTGACTTACTCTGCCACTGGAGGGGTCGTGTTATCCGTAAACAGAGACCTGACAGACAAAGTTTGTGGCGCTTGTGGCAACTTTAATGGAGACACTGCAGATGATTTGAGAACTTCTGATAGGAGAAACTCCACTATGATGTCTCTGGTTGTATCATCCTGGCAGGCTGAAGACTTCTTTACATGGTAAGTACTTTATGTTTAATTTTTGACAATAACAAAATATGCTAGTTTTGTCACCTAGAGCCATATAATTGTGCTGCCTTCATCTATGGACATTGTAAAATAAACACATCATATTTTTCAAATGTAATGTCAATGGCTAACCTATTACTCCTCTTATGCTTTTATTACAGTGATGTGTAACAAACCTGGGCAAGATTTTGTTACCACAGAGATTTCTAATAGAGAATTTGTAAATTGTATTTAATTGCACATTGGGTTTTTAGAATGATGCTTTGGTGTAAACTGAATGATTTCTACATACTCTATGTTTTTAGTCTGATCGTATTTCTGCACATGATTTAAGATTATGCACAATAAAATACATGTCTGAAATCTACTTCCAAAATTGTGATTGTTTTTCAGATTACTTTTCATCCTGATTAAAAAGATATGTACAGAAAGCCCTGGTAGATGGCAGCAACCAACAATTCCTTACTTGAACATCTTTTTTTCCCCACGCCTTTCTAAACACCCAGTCTGCGTCAAACGTATCATAATTAATTTCAGTTAATATGTCTTTCAGCCGGGTATATCACATAGCTTATTCAATATTAATGATATTTTGTGTAGTAATTCTGAGAAAATAAAAAGTTACTTTGCACAATCGACATGATTTTTTTCTTCAGATGAAGTGTTCGTCACTACTCTACAATACAATACTGAATGATTCTCTCACACAGCTGAATTTCACTCTGAAATGTGCTGACAATGTGTGTACGGATCATTACAGAACATGAAATCTGAGACGCATAAGAAATCTTGATTGAATAACCCCAGAGCAAGGTTTGCTTCGATTACATCACCATCAGAATTTATGCTGTTCAAAGGTGAAAGTAAAACCTTGTGCAGCGCTCGGATGCTTCTCTCAGCTGTCTGTCCATGAGTTGATAGCTACAGAAACTGTGTCCAATTACTATCATAACCTCGGTTCCCTGAGAGACGGGAATGAGACCTTGCGTCAGCTTGACGCTGCGGGAACTCCTCCCCTTCTTCACAATTCCTGAAACCTTATAGGATAACGGCAGTAAAACAACTGGGCAATTGTTGCAAAGTATGCAAATCACATGCAAATACCCGGTGGGACCCACGCAAAGTCTGCAGAAGGAATCCATCGGATGCGGTGAAACTCTAAATGTTTGAAAGAAGACCCGGAATCAGAATTATAAAAAATTGAAGAAAAGTTTTACTGAAGATAGTTTGCAGTTTCATCAGCAGAAGTCAGCTTCAAGACTCACACAGGAGTTTGTAGGCCGCCCCCTTCAGCCTGCACTTAAAATATATCAGATGTGTCATTGTTCTTTAGGCTGTTAGTGTAACACTTATCTAGTGTTACTGTACACAAGATTTATTAGAATAATCCAAACAGCTAACATGCGAAATAGCGTGCAGAGACGAACAATACCGGACAAGGAGTGCAAGTGAATGGAAAACTTAATTAGGAACACAAACAAGGATAATTAATCACACAGCTGACACAATGGAACTCATAATGACGGTGACCATGGAGACAAACGAGTGGCGGGAATCTGAAAAAGGAACACAGAAGATGAATGAAAACAAAAGTCCATGAACACTACTGAAGGATTTTCCTAAATAAATTTGGGACTTCTGTGATTTAATACTGTACATTTAATAAAAATATATTCATTAATTATGGTGCAAAAAGGTAACTGTTCAAGAAACAGAGGTTGCTTTTAAAGTGGAATAAGAAATAGTAACCCATTTCTTTTCTATGTTCAGTACTTGAATGTAGATAAAATAATGTTGTATACATGTCTATGTGGTGTTTTTAATTAGCTTTAAAGCCAAACCATGTGCAAATTCATAAGTCAACATCATTGCTGCTGAGTGTTTTCTCTTTAAAACTGCAGAGAAAAAAAGTGGTTTGAAATCGGTTTCTGAGGTCACAAATGTACTCGGTTACTAACATAACCTTGGTTCCCTGAGGCTTAGCTTAACTTAGCTTAGCTTAAGACGCTAGGGGAACCTATTCAGTCACACCATGCTATGATGAGTGCAACGACATGTACACCACCCAAGTTGGGATGCTAATAAGGGTCCCAAGCTAGAGTTTATTGACATATCATATAAGGGGGCAAAGACTCATAATTATAAATGGCCGGGCTCACCGAGGCCAGCCACAATCATGATGAAGGGACTTGTGTGCTTGCAGTGCAACGTTGTCCGAGTATGGACCCCAAGCGCTAACTGTAAAGTGCCAGGCTCACTGAAGCCAGCCACAATCCTAGTGAAGGGTTATGTACTTGTAGTACAGGGCTAACCGTGAAGAGCCGGGCTTGTAGAGACCAGCCCACCTTCTCGTGGAGTGGGCCCTGACGCCTATGGGGCACTGCAGCCCCATAGAAGCGTAAGCTAAAGTGATAGCATCCACCAACCATCTAGATAGTCTCTGCTTCGTGACTGGAAGCCCTTTGGTGCAACCACCGAAGCCTACAAAAAACTGCTCTAACTGCCAGTACTGGGCGGATGTATGCTCTCAGAGCCCCGACTGGGCAGAGCAGGTGCAACTACTGCTCGTCCTCCATGGAGGGGAGAGCAGAGAACGTGATCACCTGTGCTTTGAACGGGGGTGTCTTGGTTTGAGGATGACTTTAGAGTCACCTAGGCCAAACTCCAGACAGGAAGCACTCACAGAGAGTGCTTGTAGGTCACCAACTCGCTTAACTGATGCTAAGGCTAGCATTAGTGCAGTTTTCAGCGAAAGTGGTTTTAATTCGGCCATTTAATTCAGCCTCGCTGATAGTACTCAGGACACTCGCTGGGAGGTCCCCAAGCTCTCGTCGAGGGGCCACACATGTAGTGTCCACAGTTTGGGATGGGGATGCCAGATCATCCTGTTCACCTGGGAAAGGAGGTCTTTCCTCAGGGGAATTAGCCAAGGGGCTGCTGCGAGCAGCTGAATCATCTCGGAGAACCAAGGTTGGGTCTGCCAGAGAGGGGCCACTAGTAGGACTGCATGTCTGCCCTCCCTGACCGAGACCGGAGGAAAAGCATAAAGTAGAGGGCTGGGCCAGTCGTGGGCCAGCGCGTCCCTGCCCTTCGAGAAGAATGTTGGGCAACGTACGGACCAGGATGTGGTGACCTGAGATACGTCGTAGGAAGGTCCTGAGGGCTAGCACTACTGCGATCATTTCCAGGCAGTTGATGTGCAACCGTGCCTCCGTGCTCGACCATGAGCCAAAGGCTGGTTCGCCCTCACACAGAGTGCCCCAACCCGTGTTGGAGGCATCCGTGGTGACTAACATTCGTCTCGAGACTGTCCCCAAGCTCATCCCAAACTCAAAGAGACTGGGTGTCGCCCAAGGAGCCAGGGGGCTGATACAGCCATGGTCCACTCTGCGCCACGCTTGGGGAGGAACCCGAGGTTTCAGCCAGTACTGCAAGGGGGCACATGTGCAGCATACCCAGCGGGAGTACTGATGAAGCTGAGGCCATAAGACCTAGCATCCTCTGTAACCTTCTGAGGGCTCTGTTGGTTCCCATTCTGAATGAGCGTGCGAGCCGCTGTATAGTCAACGAGCGCTCGTCTGACAGCCACACCCTCATTTGGGCTGAGTCTAAAATTGCACCCAGGAAAGAGATCCTCTGCCTGGGCAGCAACAAGCTCTTGGCTGTGTTTATTCTGAGACCCAGACATTCCAGATGGCTGAGGAGCACAGATTTGTGGAAATTCTGTTCTGCCTCTGACCGGGCCAGAATGAGATAGTCATCAAGGTAGTTCAAAATGCGCATTCCCATTTGTCTTAAAGGGGAGAGTGCTGAATCTATGCACTTTGTAAAAGTGCGGGGGGCCAGAGACAGTCTGAATGGCAAAACTGTATACTGGTAAGCTGTCCCGTTGAAAGCGATTGTCAAAAACGGTCTGTGACGGGGCGCTATTTGGATGTAAAAGTAAGCATCTTTCATTGAGAAGAACCAATCCATCGGAATCTGTAGACCAGCGGACCGAAAAAAGATTTAGCGGGAACCGGGCCTCACCGACTTCCTGATACTCAGCCCTCTGACTCCGCCGTTTTTTCCACCGAGGTTCGGCAGAAAATGGGAACGGGAGAGCGTGAAGGGCAGGGTCGAGCTCTGAAAAGAGAGCAGCGACAGCGTGGGGCTTTCCCAGGCAGGCAACACATTCACCGTGACCGTCATCATCATGCAGAGAGGCTCTGCATGTGCCACATGTGTGGCGCGGCATTACAATGCCGTTTGTTCTTTTGTGAATTCTTATAATGAAAAAGGATATGCCTGTGTTTCACAGGAAAGCACAGGGGAGACCGCTTGCGGGATCGCTGGCAATTGAGCGCGCTGATCAGTCAGGTCGCTGGCTCACTACTGGATCAGGCCGGCTGCTGGCTCGCTGCTGTTACGCTGTAGGCTCCACTTCAGTCGGTGAGAAGGCGTAGGCTTTGATGTTGAGAGGATCAGCAAGGTCCAAAGATCGTCGCTGAAGGAGATTATATCTGAATCCATGGCAATTTGAGCTTCTTAGGTGGATTCCCCCTGGAATTTCCCTGGGGATTCCACTGCTCAGTTGGTTCGCGCAGTTACGCCGCTCTGCCGTTGGTTCGTGAAGTTCCCACTGACCAGCCAATAGCGTGCGATTTTTTTTTTTTTCTGTCGAAATGAAATGAAAATTGGGTTTTAGATTTAGCATCATAGCAGGTGTATGATGCATATACTGTATGATATATTACGATGTTATGATTACCTTTGTGAGTTATTCAAGTCGTTTTTAAGGATACTGAGCGGTCAGACTCTGAGATGGCGAACGGGAACATGGTTTGTGTAACATTAGCAACACACTATTAGTTGTTTGATAACATAGTTAAGCAAAAGGCCAATCATATAAATTACTGTTATGTGTCCGATGCAAAAAAAAAAAAAAAAACGATAGGCTACCAGTGTTTACCACAGTGTTACCTCAGTTGGCCTAGTGAATAGGCTTGTTTGAGATTCGCCTTGCCTCGCCTGAAATGTATGCGAGAGTAGGCGGCTGCAGTGAGGGGAGGAGTGAAAAAAGCACAGGCAAGCCGTACAGTTTTCTCTTCTCGTAGTGAATCAGACACCTGCATATCAAAGATGGATATCGCGGGATTCACGCTGGTACACAGAGATGCTAAAAACTGGATGTAATTTAAATTCTGTTGCTTTTATATGAAAATAAATATAATGAAAAAGACACCCAAAGTACTTCTTATTTAATCTCATTTAAAATAATAATTCAATATTTTTTTCCTTTAATATAGACGTGTTTTTATATATATTTTTTTTTATAAAAATTACATCACATATAAGATCACACTGTCAGAGAGTTTGGGAATATTCACACATAATTTATACACATAAAACATGATATCAGAGTTTTAAAATCAAACATTTTAAAAGAGAACAATACATCACGGTCATTTAAACCAATGAGCATTAAGCTGTGTTGTCAGCAAGTCGTTTCCCATCATGTTTTTGATCGGCACAGTCGGTGGAGAGCAAATGCGCGCGACTGCAGAATCTGACAAGTCCGCCTTGCGTTCGCGAGAGTTCTCTTACGAGAGGTCTCTCGTATTGCGTAAGGTTAGCTTACGCATCGGGAAAGTCTTCTTTCTTCGAGATCTGAAGCCAAAAAATTATCCTTAATTTTGTATTCATTGTCAACGCAGTGCAGCAGCCGACAGACCTAGGCAGGCTGTATAAGCGTGCTCATTGGCTGCTCGGTGGCAACTGCTTAAGCCTATCGGTGAGCGCTCTGAACGCGGCAACCAATGAGGTCGCAGCGCCGCTCGCAGCGACCACCAGAGACTGTTGTGACTGAGGAGCTCGCCGGAACCTCTCCCTCGAGCTCTCTCTCGCCCTCTCCCTCCCGGCCGCTCAACCGCCGGCTCTCGCCCGCGCCGCCGCCGCGTCAGGAGATGAGGCGAATGTGATAGATACCCGTACTCTCCCTCTGTTCGAGCCGTGCAACTACGCCGCTCACAAGGGATGGCAGAAGCGGACGGTCTCGGAGCGAGTTTCCTCTCCCTCTGTTCGAGCCGCGCAAACTGAGCCGCTCACAAGGGATGGCAGGAGCGGACGGTCTCGGAGCGAGTTTCCTCTCCCTCTGTTCGAGCCGCGCAAACTGCGCCGCTCACAAGGGATGGCAGGAGCGGACGGTCTTGGAGCTCTCTTTACGTTACAAGAAAGCTACTCCGTCCTCGCGCGTCACTCACCGGTGAAAGGGGAACAGAGTGTTTTCGTCCCGCCGTGGCCTGGACTATAACCTCCATTTCTCACACATTTCTCAGTCCCCTCTTAAGTTCAGGCGACTGGAATTGTTACTATTGCAGTATACGAGCCTGTTATAAATACACGCTCGCCTGCAAGCAAACGCTGTCACAAGACATGATGACGCTAACCGAGTACTAATGTATTCGCCCCTGTGGCTCAGTGGCAGAATCCTAGACTGTCAAGCTAGAGACCCGGGTTCAGTCCCCGCTCTCGCGGCAGATAAAAATTTATGCTGTTCGCTTCTCCGAGCTTGCGGCCAGTTTTTCTTACATACAGAAAGCAAGCCCGCTCTCTCCCTCGTTGGGCCGCGCAGATTGCGCCGTTCAAGGGATGACGAAGCAGACGGTCACAAGCAGCGTTCAGCGTGCGCGCCTCACTCACCGGCAATAAGATAAGAGAGTGTGTTAGTCTCACTACGGCTGGACAACCGCCAATTCTCACACATTTCTCAGTCCCCTCTTAAGTTCAGGCGACTGAAAATATTACTATTGCAGTAAACGAGCCTGTTTTAAACACACGCACGCCTGCAAACAAACGCCGACGCAACACATGAGGTCACTTTTTATATGCTCGCGCTAACCGAAAGCTAATGTGTTTTCCCCTGTGGCTCAGTGGCAGAATCATACGCTTTCGTGCGGGAGATCCGCGTTCGATCCCAGCTCTCGGGGCAGATAAATTTATGCTGCTTGCTTCTCCGAGCTCGCGGCCAGTCTTTCTTACTTACAGAAAGCGAACCCGCCTCTCGCACCACACCTACTCAGGGTGCTCGAGTATTTATGAGCGTCTAAACACGAGAGAAGAAAAGACGGTTAGCCCCGCAGCTCTGCGGCTGGACCACCGTCGAAGCTTCACGCACTGTCAGTCCCCGTTGCCACGGCTACTGCAGCTGTTTACCTCGCAGTCAACGAGCCGGTATATCTACCCGCTCGCCTGCGTGCATCCCAGAGAAATTTCAAAAGAGCAAAATGTCTGGTCGCACAGCTGACGCCGTATGTGTTTCTAGTACAGTGAATGTGCCCACGTTTCTGTGCTCACCCCTGTACACAAGTACTATACATCCCGTGTCTCTCACAGAGCCCACTCTCATGAAGCAGGCAAAAGCCGCTTTAGTGTTAGAAGTAGGTCACGTGTCCACTTCTCCGTGCCCACACCTACTCACTGCCTGCTCTGTCACACGGCCTCGCACGACCGGTCATGTTTTGAATGTAAGTCCTGTGCCCGCCCTCGAGCGCTCACACATACTAACTAACATTTTCGCCCCGACGCCGACATCGCGCGTCGCGCCTCACACTATATGTTTCCCGTCCAAAGCCACCGGGACACTGTGTGTAAAACGGCCAGCTATCGCTGCGTGCGATACGCCTTATCTAAGCACCAAGAGCGCGTGCGCCGCGGCCGCCCCTGAATGTAAGTCCTGTGCCCGCCCTCGAGCGCTCACACATACTAACGAACATTTTCGCCCCCGACGCCGCCATCGCGCGTCGCGCCTCACACTATATGTTCCCCGTCTAAAGCCACCGGGACACTGTGTGTAAAACGGCCAGCTATCGCTGCGTGCGATCCGCCGTATCTAAGCACCAAGAGCGCGCGCGCCGCGCCCGCCCCTTCGTTTCGAGCTCTCGAGCCCGCGATGCGCGGCGATCGGAGCCCGGAGGCCATTCTGCCCCTGGCTGCACACGCAAAAGCGTGGGAAGCTATTCCAGGCGCATCAGAACGGGTGCTAAGCACAGTAAAACAGGGCTATACTCTGCAGTTCGCTCGCCGCCCTCCGCGCTTTCAAGCGTGTATCGAGACCAGAGTGAATGTGGAAGTAGCACATCTACTTCGAGCAGAAATAGCTACACTTCTGTGCAAAAGGGCTATAGAACCGGTTTCCCCTTCCATGAGCGAGTCGGGCTTTTACAGCCGTTATTTCCTCGTTCCCAAGAAGGACGGAGCTCTCAGACCAATTTTGGATCTGAGACGTTTGAACAAGGCTCTTATGAGAAGACCGTTCAAAATGCTCACAACCAGACAAATTCTCGCGCAAGTTCGCCCGAGGGACTGGTTTATATCTATCGATCTAAAAGACGCGTACTTTCAGATCCAGATAATACCCCGTCACAGGCCATTCTTGAGATTCGCCTTCGACGGTCAGGTATATCAGTACACGGCCCGCCTGTCGACACAGCGTGCGCGCTGCATTCGACGCCTGGCCGCGTCCCTCCGGCCGGGCAGCACCGTACCTCTCAAAACATTTCAGAGGTTACTGGGTTGTATGGCCTCAGCCGCAGCAGTGCTTCGGCTGGGTCTTTTACGAATGCGCCCGCTACAACGCTGGCTGAATGCCCGAGTGCCTCACAGAGCATGGGCGGTGTTCACATCAGAGTGTCTCAGAGCTGCGTTTCAGCTCTGAAGCCCTGGTTAGCGGCCGACTGGTACCAGCGGGGAGTGACAATGGGAGCTATCTCACACCGCAAAGTTATCTCGACGGACGCTTCCACCTCAGGCTGGGGCGCTCTGTTCGAGGGCAAACCGGCTTTTGGCCTATGGTCAGACCGGGAAAAATGCCTCCACATAAACTGTTTGGAGATGATGGCGGTCGAGAACGCGCTCAGGCGCTTCCTCCCATTCATACGGGATCACCATGTGCTAGTCCGCTCGGACAACACGTCCGTGGTATCCTATGTGAACCGACAGGGCGGTGTCAGATCCAGGAATCTGTGCAGGCTGACAGAACGCCTTCTCGTGTGGGCTTACCGCTCGCTGCGCTCGCTGAGAGCCGCGCACGTGCCGGGCCACCTGAATGTCGGTCCAGACAGACTGTCCAGGGACAACATTCCCCCGGGAGAATGGTCTCTGAACCCCCAGACAGTCCAGTTTCTCTGGCGCCTATTCGGCATTCACGAGTTCACACTTACAAATAAGTCAGATAGAATAAATGCGTATTTGGCGTGCTGTCCGAGGAGAGGGCTCCGGGCTCGGTATTCGGCCCGAACCCAGAGTACTCCCCCCGTATTCCTGGCTGTGAAAGAACAAGCCAAGAGTGAGGAGTCGGGGTGGTGGAGGGATGCTGAAAACTGTCAAGGAAGTTAGATGAGTTGACAGAGTGAATATATATGCTTCCTCTCATGCTGATAGGGTAGACATGGTAATTGTTTGATGAGTTGATTGATTACTTGATTCTTTGAACGTGCTCCTCCCGAACTTTGTTAATAAAACATCATGAGCGGAAATCGACCTCTTTGCGTCGAAAGACAATGCTCAATGCCCGAAGTTTTATTCGAAGAGCGAGGACGCGCTGTCCCAGACATGGCCCAGCCTCCCGCTGTATGCTTTTCCTCCGATCTCCCTGTTGCCACAGGTCATTTCGAGGATCAGAGAAACGCACCACTCAGTGCTGCTTATAGCCCCGCGATGGGAAAACCAAACTTGGTACCCAGAGCTAGTGAGGCTGTCGCACTCACCCCCATGGCCGATCCCAGTGAGAAAGGATCTCCTCTCCCAAGCCGGTGGATCGATCTGGCATCCCCATCCAGAGCGCTGGTCGCTGCATGCATGGGTGATCAACGGATACCCGTTGACCTGTCAGAAAGGGTCGTGAACACGATCACACAGTCGAGAGCCCCCTCCACGAGACGGCTCTACGCGTCTAAATGGTCGGTGTTTTCTAAATGGTGCGCTACTAAAAACTTGGATCCGCGCGCATGCGGGGTCCCGCGGGTGCTCTCCTTCTTACAAGAGCTGTTGGAAAAGGGCAGATCCCCTTCCACGCTCAAAGTATATGTGGCCGCTATTGCAGCGTTCGCTGAGACGACGCGCGGCCGGGCAATGGGAAGGAATGAGCTCATTATCCGCTTCCTCAGAGGAGCTAGACGGATGAATCCCCCGCGGCCCCCCTCGGTTCCCTCGTGGGATCTGTCCTTGGTCCTAGCGGCCCTAAAGGCTTTTCCCTTTGAACCGCTTGAATCCGCGGATCTAAAGTATCTGTCGCTTAAAAACCGTTTTTCTGATAGCTCTGTCTTCAGTCAAACGAGTGGGTGATTTGCACGCGCTATCTGTTAGCCCTGCATGTCTTGAGTTCGGGCCGAATGACTCGAAAGTCATTCTCAGACCGAGACACAGTTACATCCCCAAAGCGATTGGAACCCCGTTTAGGGCACAAGTCATTTCCCTCTCGGCTCTGCCAGCATCCGATAGTGGGGACAGTGATAACCTCCTATGCCCTGTCCGGGCGCTGAGAGTTTACATCACGCGCTCCGCCGCTTTCAGGCGTTCAGAGCAGCTCTTTGTTTCCTTCGACGGACCCACCAAGGGTCTTGCCGCCTCGAAGCAGAGCTTGTCCAGGTGGATAGTGGACGCGATAGCAGCAGCTTATGCCTCCAGACACCTGCAGTGCCCTCTGGGCATCAGAGCCCACTCCACTAGAGGCATGGCCTCGTCATGGGCCTGGTCCAGCGGAATTTCTATTCACGATATTGGTATGGCGGCGGGCTGGGCCTCCCCGTCAACATTCGTGAGGTTTTATAACCTGGAAGTTCCTGCCCTACAGGCAAAAATACTGTCAGTATAAGTGACATGTATGCTCTGCCCATTTCTCGTGTGCAGACTACGTTCATATGCTGGCGCTATTCTGGTACTATACTCAGGGTGAAGTGTTTGACTCAGACCGGCTGATCCGCTCTGTTTCCTATTTCCCGTTACGCGCTGTTGTCAGTGCTGGCCCGCGCTGCTGGCCGCCCGTATTATTCTCTGTCGTGCGGGAATTTTTTCTCTTCATGTGAGACCGACTATGTCGTTTTTCTCCTACCCTTATGAGTGCTTATGTACTGTATGGGCTCGCTCTGCCGGCCCTACTGTTTGTACTGTTATATGTTTATAGACCGGCCGCGCCGCTCTATTTCATATGCTGCATGAAGTGCCTGTACTGCGCTGGCCCGTCTCTCCGACCAGCCACATTTCTCAGAAGAGTTTTTTCCCCGGTTTCCCTGGGATTCATGGGCTGGATGCTCGGCGCACACGGCGTTGACAAAGGGTTCCCGATGCGTAAGCTAACCTTACGCAATACGAGAGACCTCTCGTAAGAGAACGTATTCGGTTACTAATGTAACCTCGGTTCTCTCTACAAGAGGGAACGAGTATTGCGTAACCTGCCGTGTCGCGCCACGAGCTTTTGCGCTTCAGACTGCGAAAACCAGAATTTTAGCCTGTGAGCGCTGAATATATACACACTGGCCACACCCATTCTGACGGTTAGAAGGGTGTGGAGGGCGCAAAGCGCCCTCATTGGTTGCCGCGTTCAGAGCGCTCACCGATAGGCTTAAGCAGTTGCCACCGAGCAGCCAATGAGCACGCTTATACAGCCTGCCTAGGTCTGTCGGCTGCTGCACTGCGTTGACAATGAATACAAAATTAAGGATAATTTTTTGGCTTCAGATCTCGAAGAAAGAAGACTTTCCCGATGCGTAAGCTAACCTTACGCAATACTCGTTCCCTCTTCTAGAGAGAACCGAGGTTACATTAGTAACCTGCCGTGTCGCGCCACGAGCTTTTGCGCTTCAGACTGCGAAAACCAGAATTTTAGCCTGTGAGCGCTGAATATATACACGCTGGCCACACCCATTCTGACGGTTAGAAGGGTGTGGAGGGCGCAAAGCGCCCTCATTGGTTGCCGCGTTCAGAGCGCTCACCGATAGGCTTAAGCAGTTGCCACCGAGCAGCCAATGAGCACGCTTATACAGCCTGCCTAGGTCTGTCGGCTGCTGCACTGCGTTGACAATGAATACAAAATTAAGGATAATTTTTTGGCTTCAGATCTCAAAGAAAGAAGACTTTCCCGATGCGTAAGCTAACCTTACGCAATACTCGTTCCCTCTTCTAGAGAGAACCGAGGTTACATTAGTAACCGAGTACGTTTTTTGACATACGTCAGCATGACTTCAGAGCAAGGCATACATCTCCCGGTGATCACCGGTGATCGGTTCTGCGCAGATTTTGCTCATCTCAAACAAGCCAACCTACTGTGGTGTAACATACGTCACCTCCATTCATGAGGGCGTCTCCAAATTTAAAGCTGCACATCCAGCAAGGCAGGATCTCAGTCACTGGAACAACATCTACCTTTATGGGTGTTAAAGATTTCGTCTGGAGAATGCGAGGTTTGGCGTTTGAACTGTAAGTTATTTTCATTTTATTACATTATAAATACTTTGAGAGAATACGTGTTTTAACGTGAAATATCTGTTGCTTTTAGAGTATAAGTTGATTTCGCTTAGAATAAGCATCCAACAAATATGAGGGAACATAAAATGTCTGTATCACTACAAAAAATCTTGTCTATTTTGTAAGAGCTTATTTAGGCTTATAAAATAAAATTGAAAACATCAACATACAAAAATAGCACAATTCATATAAACAATTTTGGTTTCACAATTGTAACAAGGGTGTGTTGGTAGATTTTTGCATTAAACCTGTTCAACAGGCTGTGAGGCAGTTCAAAGCTGGAAGAAAGCCATTGGCATTAATCCAGTAGTAAACACACTAATTGCACAGCAGTCTTTAAATTAGTTTTTTAAGGTAATTGTATGCTATAATAATAATAATGGTAAAGGCTACACTTTACAATAAGGTACAATTTGTTAACATTAGTTAATGTATTTACATGAACTAACGATGAGCAATACATTTGTTACAGTATTTAGTAATTTTTGTTAATGTTAGTTAATAAAAATACAGCTGTTCATTGTTCATGTTAGTTTGCATTAACTCGTGTTAACAAATACAACATTTGATTTCGATAATGTATTAGTAAATGTTGAAATTAACATTAACTAAGATGAATAAATGCTGAAAAAGTATTGTTCATTCTTAGTTCATGTTAACTAATAAATTGTAAAGTGTTACCATAATAATATATTTGTGTGTGTGTGTGTGTGTGTGTGTGTGTGTGTGTGTGTGTGTGTGTGTGTGTGTGTGTGTGTGTGTGTGTGTGTGTGTGTGTGTGTGTAAGAGAGAGAGAGAGAGAGAGAGAGAGAGAGAGAGAGAGAGAGAGAGAGACTAAATTTGAATATGCTTGCAGAATATAAACCTATAGCCTATCATTGCTGCATCCAAGTCCATGTCTTTTTTATTCGCTTTGCTTTAATTGCACTACATGGTCCTTGTTTTTCCTCATAATTTATCTCATAATTCATCTGTATTTAGATACATGTTTATATATCAAATTATTTTAATATGGATTTAAAATTAGATATTTTATCGATGTATTTTGAATTACTGCTGTATATAAAATATTTGTCTAGTTAATACTTTTCTAATTAAAACTCTTAATAGTTCGGTAACCCAGTAAGAGTGGATGAGATTTACAGAACCAAGGAGTAAACAGCAATGGATCCTCCACTACAAAGTGTAACTCCTACACTCAAGTAAGCATACAAATTCAAGAAAAACTTTTACATTTGTTAATCATTAGTTTATTCTGAACAGATAATTGTTGTTGTTGTTGTTTTTATTGTTGTAAATTAAGTCAAATTTGCACTGTTACAGGCAAAAAACATCAGACTCACATGTGCCCAGCTGTGTGTCCCTGATGAGTAATGCATCAAAGCAACACGATATGGATTTTAAAGGTGGCCGCACTTCTGAAGACAGGTACATTTATAGATGGGGACGATCATTTTGTGTCACTGATTAAAGTTACACATAAATTTGCACAATCTTTGCAATATTTCTCTCAGAAAATCAAATGGCCTCTGTTTTCCCAAATGCTGTCTCGTTTTCTATCATTTCCTGTCTCTCTATAAACTGTCCTGTCAAATTAATATAAAAAATTTCATTTAACTCAAGTTTTGTGGAGACAAACATATAAATATCTAAAGTAATTAGGACTGTGAATCAATCATTTTTTGTGATTAATCACAATAAACTGTGTTAGATGCAATTGATCACGCATAATAAAATGTATAATAATAAATATATTTATGGTGATGCTCTATACCATTTTATTTTATAAACTCCTTTGCAAATCTTAGAACGCATTCAATCGAAGATTTGAATTGACGTGGTGCGATGTGTAAATCATCTAAATTTGTATTAAGCTTACAATGCAAGTGATGTGTAATTTTACTTACAGTATTTTTACTGTCATTCTTAGCAGACCATTTTTATTATTTACTGTTATAGTATAATCTGCTCTCTGTTACAGGCAGAAGAGATCAGACACAGTCAGTAGTGACACGTCTAAAGATCTGCCATTTTCACATTTTAAAATTGACAGCCAATATAGATAGTCAATGATCAAAATTACACATCATAACATTTGCAAATATTTCTGTCAGAAAATCAAATGGCTGCTATAAGTTATTCTGCAAATGGACATTTTTCTTAAATGTTCCTAAAAGTTGTTGTTGTTGTTGTTGTTGTTGTTGTTGTTGTTGTTGTTGTTGTTGTTGTTGTTTTATTGCATATGAAGTAAAATATGCATTGTTACAGACATAAAATATCACCAGATGACAGCTGTGTGTTAATGAATGGTGGCGCTTCAACGCATGATGGATTCAAAGGTGACAGCACTTCTGAAGACAGGTAAATTTATGGATTGGACAGTCATTTTGTGTCACTCGTCAAAAGAAAACCCTTTTTATTATAATCAATATTATAATCTCTCATTGTCCTATCCAGTCAAAATAAAGGCAAAAATATCCTAAAAACTAGATATATATTTAACGCAAGTTTTGTGGACACACTTGTCCAAATAGATCAAGTAATTAGGGCGGTGTGAATCAATTGATTAACAAATGAATTGTTTTCTGTAATTAATCATATTTTGTATTAGTGTTTATTACACCTAATATTAGAATTTGTAATCATAAAAATGTTTTTTTTATTTTTTTTATGGTGATCATTTATTTATTACTGTTTTTAGACATTAAATTACTTATGTAACTTTATTAAAAGCATCTGAATCTCTATTAAAGGGTTAGTTTTCCCAATTTTTTTTTTTTTACTTTTTGTCATCATTTATTCACCTTCATGTTTGGGGAACATAAGATATTTTGTTACTTTTAATTATCATAAAAATCAACGATAATAGCCAATGATCAAAATCACAAAAACGTTGCCAAATCTATTTTGTATTTCTGTAAGGAATTAAAATCTCTGCTAAGGACTGCACCAGCTGAACCCCCCAATAACCAAAATAGCAAGTACAACCCAATATTATATATATACCAGCCTATACAAATATACAATATTAGTGCCATGGTAATGGAAACATATTTAGAATCAGGCTATTAAAGGGGTCATGACATGAGAAACCAAATTTGCCTTGATCTTTTGGTATATAAGAGGTCTTTGTACCATTAAAACGTCCTGCAAGTTTCAAAGCTTAAGACGTCCTCCCCATTATAAATGAATAATTTATTTAATCAAGCTCTAAATATAGCTCGTCCTGGATCCATGGTATGAAGTGACGTCACGGTACGAAGTGACGTAGCAGTCGTTTGCATATGACCGCCTCCAGCGTAGACAACTACGCTTCAAGCGCAAGATAACTAGCCTCATTTCATCATCGCATCTGTCACGCGCTTCACATGTGTTCAGTCACGTGCAGCGAGTGGATATGTTTACAAAAAGATTGCGATGTCAGACACGCAGATGTGCTGTTCCTGGCTGTGGACAAACAACATGTTTGAATAATATACGCTGCTGAAAGATCCAGACGTCAGGGGAAGATGGATGCAGTTTATTTTTTATTATTCATTTATTATTCACGGCAGTGTTGATGAGTGACAGTTGAGAACAATCGCAGTTTGATGCTGGCTTTGCCAGAAAACTTTTGTATAAGATAAGGCCGTGTGGACTATTCTGGGCTCAACAACGACGACGCAAACCTTAAGTAATGTAGGCTATTTAAAACTTTTTTAAAACGTTAGTTGCAGTTTAATTCATTATGAATAATCACAGTGTTTTTACTTAGTTTAGCCTACTTATTGTTTTAATGACCGTCATGTTCATGCCCCGTAGGTTATTAAAAGATGTAGGCTGTCAAACTGACAAAATAGTTTCACACTTACTTACTATGTGGACGGGCTGATGCATTCTTAGTTGTGTTGATGGTTCATTTCCTCTGATTCCGACTCAAACATCATTGCAATCGCCATCGCCTCGCACGCATCACCCGTTACTATGGTAACGGTAAACACAGCTCCGAAAAATCCGCAAGTTTTGAAAAGGGGGTGTTAACAATTGATGTATAGGCACTGACGTTATCCAATCATAACAGTGGATGTTAACACTGAACTCTTAAAGGGGAAACACCCCCCAAACAGACTGTTTGAATCAGAGGATGAGAAACAGGGTGGGAAAAGGTCATAAATCACTCAATTTTAAACGTTTTTTGTCCAAAAAACTATAGTAATACTATAATTGCACCTAAGGGAACATAATAAAAGAAAAGAAAAAAACATGTCATGACCCCTTTAATGAATATCGAAATGTGTAAGTGGCTATTTTTCATAACAAATGCTATAGATCAGGGGTGCCCAACTCCTTATCTCCAACCCTAATCAAACACACCTGAAGCAACCAATTAGCATCTTCAGGATCGCTTGAAAATTAAAGGCAGGTGTGTTTGATTAGGGTTGGAGATGAACTGTGCAGGACAGTCGATTGGCAGGAGCAGGGTTGGGCACCCCTGCTATAGATCAATAAGAAAAAGAAAAAAAGATTCCTAAACATAGTAACAAGGAGCCATCAATGGTCTTACCTATAAGGTAACAAATGCCTTGTTGTAACAAATGCTTAAACAAATTGTAACAAATGCTTAAACAAATTGTAACAAATGCTTAAATTGTAACAAATGCTTAAACAAATACATGAACTATGTACATTTTTATAAGGCCAAGTACAAGTTAGAATCAAGAGCCATTTGGAAAATGTGTTCTAAGAATGACTGATAGGAAAAACCTGGTCAACTTTGCCACAAAAGACCATTTTTGCACACACAAACAAACACAAAAAAACCCCACTGTCCTGGGACCCCACTAAAACAATTCACACTTCAAACCCATGTTTTAACTTAAACCCCTTTAAGTTGCATTAAAGTAATATCTGAATCTGTTTAAAGCTATGTGAACATTTACCAGTGATATGTGTAACTATTTCTTAATTCTACAGGCTTAAACTTAAAACAAAGCTGCGGAAGAAGTTTCAACATCTGCATGAGGGAATAACAAAGCAGGGAAACCCACAACTATTGAATCAAATCTACACTGAGCTCTACATCACAGAAGGAAGAGAGTTTAATGATGAATATGAGATCAGACAGATTGAAACGGCAGCTAAGAGAGCAGCTACAGCTGACACCCCAATCAACCGCAATGACATCTTCAAACCCTTACCAGGACAAAACCAACCCATCAGAACTGTGCTGACTAAAGGATTTGCTGGCATTGGAAAAACAGTTTCTGTGCAGAAGTTCGTTCTAGACTGGGCTGAAGGGAAAGCGAATCAGGACATCTTCCTCATATTTCCACTTCCTTTCAGAGAGCTCAATTTGACAAAGGACAAACTCAGTCTTTCAGATCTTCTCCATGTTTTTTTCCATGAAACTATGGAAATTGACATTTTCAGTGATAAATATAAAGTGTTGTTTATCTTTGATGGTTTGGATGAGTGCCGTCTGTCTCTGGATTTTCAGAACAATGTGAGGTTGTGTGATGTGACTGAATCAGCTTCAGTGGACGTGCTGCTGACGAACCTCATTTTGAGGAATCTGCTTCCCTCTGCTCTCATCTGGATCACCTCCAGACCAGCAGCATCTGATCTCATCCCCTCTGAGTGTGTTCATCGAGTGACAGAGGTACGAGGCTTCAATGACCCACAGAAGGAGGAATACTTCAGGAAGAGAATCACTGATCAGAGTCTGGCCAATGAAATCATCTCACACCTGAAGTCATCGAGGAGCCTCTATATCATGTGCCACATCCCAGTGTTCTGCTGGATCTCAGCCACTGTTCTGGAGAAGATGCTGAGTGGAGCAGAGAGTGGAGAGATTCCCAAGACTCTCACTCAAATGTACACACACTTCCTGATCCTTCAAACCAACATCAAACACGAGAAGGACTATGAGAAGAAATTGACAGATGAAGACATGATCCTAAAACTGGGGCAACTGGCTTTTCAACAGCTTATAAAACACAATGTGATCTTCTATGAAGAAGATCTGAGAGAGTGTGGCATTGACGTGACAGAAGCATCAGTGTTCTCAGGATTGTGCACTCAGATCTTCAGAGAGGAGTTTGGTCTGTGTCAGAAGAAAGTCTACTGCTTTGTTCACCTCAGCATTCAGGAACATCTTGCTGCGCTGTTTGGCCATCACACCTTCATCACCCGGAACATCAATGTGTTTGTCCAAATGACTGAATCAGCACATAAACAGGGCCCAATATTTGACCTGCATCAGAGAGCTGTCGATGAGACCTTAGAAAGTCAAAATGGACACCTGGGCCTATTTCTTCGCTTCCTTCTGGGCTTTTCCCTTGAGTCCAATCATAAGCTCTTAAAAGTTCTTCTGGCACAGACAGAAAGCAGGAACCACAATTTGCAGGAAACAGTCAAATACATCAAGAAGAAGATAGAGGAACATCCAACTCCAGAGAAATTTATCAATCTGTTCCACTGCCTCAGTGATCTGGGTGACAGTGCACTAGTGGAACAAATCCAGCGCTATCTCAACTGTAGAGCTCTTACCACAGTCAAAATTACCCCCTTACAATGGTCAGCTGTGGTGTTTGTTCTTCTGACTTCAGAGAACTTGGATGTGTTTGAGTTGAAGAAATATAGCTGGAAAACCAACTGTCCACAAATGGAGCAAGTTCTTCAGCATCTTGTAAAGCGTCCAAATCAGTTTCGTATGTTATAATAACAATACATTTAAATTGTCATGTTTCAAATTGTCTTTTTTTTTTAATCAATTAGGATTTATTGTTAAATAAAATCTTCTGTCAATGTTAATACTTTTCACAGGGTTGCTCATTGTGAACTGAAAACAAAGTGCTGCTCTCCTCTGGCCATAGCTCTCGCCTCTGAGTATTCATGTATAAAGGAATTGAATCTGAATGGAAATGAACTACAGGATGCAGGACTGAAACTGCTCTCTGAAGGACTGGGAAGTTCTCATTGCACACTAGAGATACTGAGGTAATGGTTTGTGTTATTACTATGATGCTTATGCCTAAAATATTTGTATAATACTATCTATATAATATATATGTAGGGGTCTCCAACCATGTTCAAGGATAGCTACAATCCTGCAGTTCAGCTCCAAGCCCAATCAAACACACCTGAACCATAAAATCTATTGGAGCAGGGTTGGAAACGAAGTCCACAATAAATAAAGCTCTCCAGGAGCATGGGTTGGAGAGCAGGGCTTGACATTATTTCAACAGTGGCTTGTAATGCATTCACTCATATAGCCACTTGTGGGTGGAAATTTTATATATAATAAATACATATTTCAATTGTAGTCTTTTAAAAAGGCATCTGAAATAATAAACTAAGAGAAATATTGTTAAAAATATAGATTTTTCGATACTGAAATATCTGAAACACTTCCAATACTCATTTTCTGCAGAATAGACACACGATACAAGCTGCACTTTCTCACTCTCATCTCTCCGACAGTGAGTTGACACACAAGCCCACGTCCACTCACTCACTCACTCACTCACTCACTCACTCACTTGTTTCATTTGATCTGGATGAATATTGTTGGTGTTACAGAGCTTGAATTTCGGCATAAGATAATTTTAATTTTAAAATTCATAATTTTATTAATTCCAGCAATTCCCACTTTGGGAATTAAGCCACCTCTCAGGACTAAATTGTTATTTTTCGCTACTTACAATGCTTAAACAGTCAAATACACACAAAATAATGCCAGAATTCTGGTATTGGCGAGAATTCACATTTTAACGCATATGTAACAGTATAATGGATACGTGTGTCAGGTCTTAAAATGACAGATGCCTGCAGCCAAATTATGAGATAATAGAAATTTCTGTATAGTAGTTTTTCCCATTGGTATTAATGTCAAAATTGTGGCTATTGAAAATGCTGAATGGCTAGTAACTTTGGAAAACCACTAGCCACAGAGGCTGGTAAGAACAAAAGTTAATGTCAAGTCCTGTTTGAGATCCCTGCTATATTGTATCTAAAATGATTGTCATCTACATTGTTTACTGGCCTGTTTTTAGGGTAGGGTGAGGTTAAGGACTCAAAAATATCTTTATAATAGTCAGTCTAACTGTACAAATATATTTACAATATGTGACCCTGGATCACAAAACCAGTCACAAGTAGCACGGGTATATTTGTGGCAATAGCCAACAATACATTGTACGGTCAAAATTATCGATTTGTCTTTTATGCCAAAAATCATTAGGATACTAAGTAAAGATCATGTTCCATGAAGATATTTTGTAAATTTCCTACCGAAAATATATCACAAATTTATTTTTGTGAGTGGTAGCAGCAAAATCACGAACACAAATGGACAACTTTAAAGGCGATTTTCTCAATGTTTCAATTTTTTGCACCCTCAGATTCCAGATTTTCAAATAGTTCTCGGCCAAATACTATCCTATCCTAACAAACCACACATCAATGGAAAGCTTATTTATAAATCTCAATTTAAAAAAAATTACCCATGTGACTGGTTTTGTGGTCCAGGCTCACATATAATTATGATATAAACCAATTGTAAATAGTGGTGTCCAGACTGAAATAAGTCGTTTAGACCAAAATCATCATCTAAGTCTTAGCCCCAACCTAATCACAGACAGACCGGCCTTCATGTGTCATTCACATTAAATATATCAAAGCAAATATTTAAATGTAGGTAGGTTGTGATTACCTATTCATGAAGAAGCCTTTGCTCTGGTGTGTTAACCGAGACAGAATTATTCATTGTTCTCTCTACAGGCTGAATGACTGTCGTGTCACAGATGAAGGTTGTGCTTCTCTGGCCTCAGCTCTGAGATCAAGCCCCTCACAACTGAAACATCTGGATTTGTCATTTAATAAACTAGGAGATAGAGGAGTGAAGTGTCTTTCTGATTCTCTCTGTACAATACAGAAACTGAAGTATGCTTTGGTTGTGCATTAGCATGTGGAATACTTAAGTCTATTCTCAATACACCTATATACAAATAAGTGTCATTGTGCTGTCTGCAGGCTGAGGAATTGTGGTATCACAGAAGAAGGTTGTGCTGCTCTGGCTTCAGCTCTGGCATCAAACCCCTCACACCTGAGAGAGCTGGATCTGACTAGAAATAGTGTACGGGATCTGGGAGTGAAGCTTCTGTATGCCACTCTAAAGAATCCTGAGTGTCAGCTGAAGGTTCTGAAGTAGGATCTCATCTTGTCTGCTAAGGTTGTTACTGCTGAACCAATCGGTGTATTGTGAATGAAACGAGTGAAGGATGTGTCATTGTTCTCTCTGTAGGCTGAAGGAGTGTGGTCTCACAGATGAAGGTTGTGCAGCTCTGGTTTCAGCTCTGAGATCAAACCCCTCACACATGAAAGAGCTGGATCTGTCAGAGAATAAACTGGGAGATTCTGGAATTAAGTTTCTTGCTAATGGACCAAATTGTCCTCCTTTCGGACTTGAAGAACTGTGGTAAGAAGACGTTCCTGAGTCATACATTGAATATTTTATTTAATATTGTATTTAATTGTTATATTATTATTAGATGGGAATACAAACAAAAATTAGGTTACATTTTCTTTTAAGGTGTCTATTTTACAATTATACATATTGAGTAATATTAATTAACTACATTTGTGCTTACTATAGGTTTAGAATTAGGATTTGTTTTAGGGTTAGTTACATGTAATTTTGCATAATTTATAGTTATTACTATAGTAACTACATGTAAAGTTTAACAAGGACAGTGTTACCAAAAATGCATATATTAAGTTGGGATTTTAAACCAGGTCCCCATGTACACAAAATGAAAATAAATCATACTACTAAACTTACAGAGGACTGTCACTGGTGCCCCCTCAACAATAGTACATGATGTGTATTTTCTACACTGATTAAGTGTTGTTTTTCTCTGTGCAGGGTGACTGGTTGTGGTATCACTCATGAAGGCTGTGCTGCTTTGGCTTCGGCTCTGACATCAAACCTCTCACAGCTGAAAGAGCTGAATATGTCTAGCAACGTCATAGGAGATTCAGGGGTGAAGCTGCTGTCTACTGCACTGGAGAATCCCCACTGTAAACTACAGACACTAGGGTAGAGTCACAGTGATTAAATTACTTTGCAAGTCAAACTCAGGAATCACAATTCTGTCAATGAATTGTGTATCCTGAACAGAGAATATGTTTCTTTGTTGCCTCTGCAGGTTGAATGATTGTGGTGTCAGAGATGAAGGTTGTGCTGCTCTGATTTCTGCTCTGACGACAAACCCCTCACACTTGAGTAAGCTGCATCTATCTGGGAATGAAATAGGAACGTCAACAAAGAAGCAGCTGTCAGCTCTTCAGGCTCTTCCAAATAATAAACTGAATAAAGTCAAGTGAGTTTCTTTTACTCAACCTCATGTAATTCAAAACATTTTTAGTGGATGGTGAGTCATATTTTCAAGCTCAAAAACATAAAAAAGTACCCTACTAGTCCATACAACCAAGTCTTTTCTTAAGACATAGTACGTTAGCCTCATAGCATAATTGCTTATAAAAAGTTATATTTTAAAAAAAAATGACTTAGGCAATTATGCTATGAGGCTGAAATTAAAGTAGTTATTTGCAAAAAATCTATTGACCTGTACACTCAATATTAATTTTATATATATTGTAGAGATGTAATTTATTTGTCACTTTGTCACACGTCTTTCTTTTCTTTCAGTTTATCCATTGGGAGATCTGTATCTTTCACAGAAAACAATAATGATCCTTACACTTCTCAGGAGCAACAATGATCCTGCTGCACATTTATACAGAAACTAATACTTGTATATCTGACACAAGTTGAGAAAGATTCACATTGGTCAGAAGAATCAGCACTGAGAAGAAACAGCATTCTTCTCTTCATTTTTCAGCATTCATTATTTTCCATTATGAAGTAGCCCTTTTTAAATATTTACATTCATAAAAGAGAGACAAAAGTGACATGATAGATTTGAGCTCCTCTAGCAATACATAATAAATTAAATAGCTTTCAATTAGCACAATTTACAAATGCATATGTTAACGAATGAATATACTGAAGGGCATACGTGAAGATTAATGTATTACAAGGGCAATGTTTTTGAGTTATAGAAATTTGTTTTTTTGTGTTTTTTTTCCTGTGGTTACAGTTACTTGTTTTGGTTTCAACATTTTAATATTGTCCTATAAACTAAAATTCTAATGTCATATTTTGCTGTTACGTATAGTGAATAAATTCACATCTTTATTAATTTAGGTGAAGGCCTAAATGTGCGTTATGCCCTCAACGCAATAAGGGTGAGATTCAAATATAAAGTCAATATGTTTTTATACAGCCCAGGCTCACTGGAAAAACATACCCGTGGCAACATTTTTGCAAAATACGTTGCATCGTGCACGTTTCAAGACAGTTTCAAAGTGAAATGTCCAGTGAGTGGTGCTAAAAAAAGCGTTTGGCTACACATTTATGGCCATTTTACCCACATATTGCATAAACTAAAATGGTACATCAAGTCATTGTTTATATTTGATAACATAGTTGAGAATCATCTTTATAAAATATTTTTTGGTTAAAAAAAAAAAAATCTTCTGAAAAAAAAAGTCCTGAAACCTAAAAATGTATTGATAAATAAAAACCCATTGTTTTGCCTATACTGTACATCATCTTTAACAACTTTTTTTTTTTTTTTTTTTTTAAAGCTGTTATGTGTGAGGCAAGGAATTTTTTTTTTTTTTTTTTAAAGAGCATTGCAACAATAAGGGTTTACGTCACGATAGTTTCTGGCAAAACATGGCAATGCAAAAGTGTTTCTTGGTACCAAATACAAACTTCAATCAAGCCAAAAAAAAAATAATGTATTTGGTGATAAACGGAAAACACCACATATGAACCAAGCACTGAATTGATCTGTAAAAGAACTCTAGTATGAGTTACGCAAAATCAATCTTGTGATGACTGACATTGGCCATAACTGATACAGCGATCACCACTAATGCAGTACTAGTGCACTGCACGGTTCGGCTTCAGGTTTCGGTGGATCGACTGCAGGCTTCGGTGGGGCTTCAGGTTCGACTGTAATAGATACAGATAGTCAGCTTTAGGATTCAATCTCAGATGTACATCTACTCAAATCATGTATAGTAAGTGTTCCTTAGCATAAATTGTAATGCATGTATTTATCATTTTTATTTTATTTTGTAAAGGTATTCTGTGCTTGAAACAGCTATGGGCTGAATTATGGTACTTTTGTCAGAGTATGATTTGATAATTATAAAAGATAAAGTAAAAAAAAAATTAAAAAAAAAAAATTTTTTACCTGTATATGGATCCATACACTGATGTATAGATCCATTGCTGCAGCATTTCTCATTGTTCAAACAGTCACTGTCATAGACACACAACTGGGCACACTCTCCTGCTTCTGGTTGTACACTTGGACACTCTCCTGGCTTTGCTGTTATACAGACATGTCAGTGAAAACATCACTGAATGCTAAAAGGTCTCATTTACCGTTCAAAGAAATGTGTGTCCTGTCAAAATTAGTGTGAACGTTAGTTCATGTCATTAATCAATTGACAGCACATATATAGGCTACAGAAGTTGTCAGATCAGAGTAGGTTTTATAGAAAATAAAGTCAGAGTAGAAAATACTAGTTCAGTCTTTCTACTTAATTTCATGTTTAGTTCTAGGAGTTACTTGGGATTTTTTTTTTTTTTTTTTTTTTTTTTTATTTGTTTAGTTTACTAGCAATTTGAGTGAAAAATTGTTAGGATACACAAAAAAAAAAAAAAAAAAAATTCATTGTTTCCTTTGGAAGACCTCTAGCATACATCATTAATTGAAACTCACTGAAAACAGGCGGCACACACACGTGCCCAAAGGGAAATTGACAGCAAATGTTTCCTCCAGAGCAGTCTCCATCACAAGAACATTCTCGACCGGGCGGCACAACCTTCAGCTTCGCCGGACACTGACCGGACACTACAGAAGAGGATTCAAGAGGATTGTTAGGGGACCCTCAGGCGTGCTGTATTAGTTTGTTTCAGCATTTGTACATCAGGGGTCTTGCAATATGCATCAAAAACTTGAAAATATTCATATTGATCTGCTTCAAATCAAGTAAAATACCATTTATCACTAAACTGCCAATTAGTTTCAAAGCCACTATAGTAGGGCATGTAACAGAGGTAGGCCTACACGCTCATATTAGACAGTTCAAAGGTTTTCCATAAATTTACTAACTAAAGTTAGGCCTACCTAAAACAGAAGTCGTATTTTGAAAGGCATCTTCTTCTGGCTGTATGAAGCCAAAAGATCCAGCGTCTGTTGTGCTCAAACATGCAGACAGACACAATAAAACAGCACTCAACGAGCAGTACACCCGAGCTGTCATCGTCTCAACCTGCGATCTCAATGAACTCGTGAATTAGTGAGTCAGGAAAGAGGAACATCAACAAACACACAAAACTTCACTAAAAACAAGCTACTGAATCCCGCAACATAAATCGCTATAAAGGATATTTGAAAAACGGGTTTTTAAAGATCCAGCGAGGTCTGGGTAAATAACTCCTGATCAAACTCACCTGCCTGTAGCTTTAGCCTAACCTTGAAGACCTTGATTAGCTTGTTCAGGTGTGTTTGATTAAGTTTGGAGGAGCAGAGCGATGCGTTCACGCAGTTGTCGTAATAATTCCCGTAATTAGGAGATGACTTAGCGTAGTTAATCCGCGTGACTTGCCTGTGGATAGAAGAAATTGCAGAATATTCTCAGCATGTGATTTGTTTTTAATTCCTCATGAATCTAAGATGTGAACTTGAAGTAGTGCTCCTTATTGTCTGCTGTATGGCAGAAGTAATGCCAGCAGTGAGATTTTTATGAAAAGGAAAATAGAAATGTGCATTATTCAAAATGATTTAAAATAGAAATATTTACTAACATTATAAGTCTTTAATGTCTTTTTTATTATTATTTAATGGCACATTTTTCACATTTACAATGCAAGACAGGGAGCATAAATATCATATGGCACACCCCACATCCAAAAAAGCAAGACTTCAATGGTAAATATTTTGACATAAGTATAGTCTATAGATTTCCACTTAGTTTTTTAAAGTATTTTAAACTTTGAAATATTCTCACTATATCATAAGGAAATAAAGTAAAGGAGAGTTTCTTCCATAAAATTGACATGGTGTGACAAGCTCACCACAAGCTCAGAAAACTGGAAATTCAATCCATATGGGGACTCAACAGATTTTATTCTAAATCTAAGGGAAACATATTTTTTCACGGAAAGCCATTTAAAACAATAATCACCCAAAATTTAGAGGTAAAATCACAGTAGTAAAAACTTATTTCACTACTTTCTTTTTTTTACAGGAAAGGAAGTACAAACTGTTCGATTTCGAAACTCGACAAAAAAAGCGTCAAGCTTCATCATTCCTCTGTCATTCATCGAGTTGGGAAGAAGACGTGTAAGGAATAAGCCTCGGATTTACCTCAGAAGAAGAAGAACGCGATTGATCCAGCAAAGGTAAGTAATTTATACTTACTTACATTAGTTAAAGGTGCTGTATGAAACTTTTTCACTCTATAAAGCATAAAAATACGTTTGCATATATTGAGGAAACATGCTAAGTTCACACACTCGTTTCTTTGAAAAACACTTCTACAGCCAGTTATTTTTCTTTGAAATGTGCGTTTCCGGGCTGGAATGTTTGTTTTTGTTTTGGTCTGTGATACTGCACATTGCCAATTTGCCAATTTTCATTGTCCATTGCGCTTGTTCCTGTTGCGTGTGCTCAAACTGGCAACCCGTGTGAGCGCTGCCCAGTCTGAGGAGCAGGCGGCGGGAGAAACAACGATCTCTGCTATTTTGAATTGGACTGCAGTACCTATTTCATTCTTACAGACTGCACCTTTAACGTCACGTGTTATTGTTACATAAACTTGTATACATTTTACTAGTTGAACCATTGCCAGACTAAAATGTGTAAAATCGATAGAAACATGTTGAAATATTATGAAATATAGGCAGGTAGGCAACCACGGTGTAAAAAGGACAAGGAAACCGTCATCGTTTGTGGTTTCTCTTACATATACTCTTTGTGGAAAACCCATGCCATGTGGGCTATAAACACACACATGCATGTATGGCCTGTGTGTGTTTATAACTTGGATGTTCCTTGCAACGCATTTTGTCCGTGCAGGAATCAAGCTAACTAATCTATGCTCAGCATTTGTCTTAAGCTGTTGCAGCCACCAAGCTGGCGTGTTCGACTAAGTCATGTAAATGACTGACTACGTGATTGGCACCAGTGTAACAGCTGCCTTCGTGTTTCATCTGCACTGTGTTAACCACGCTTGTATTGTGTTCATGACAACACCGGCATTGCCGTTACAGTGGACATTAGTGCTAGGTGTTGGCACGACCTCAGCCAATGACTGCACAACACAGCCAGGCTTGCCTTCATTTGCAACATAATGCAAGTAATTATGACTGAAAACATCCAGCAACTAGGGAATACACAGTCATGGATATATTTATATATAGGGCCATACAGCCATCTACTGGTTACACCAGAGTATTACAGATGATAAATGGTGCATGACTTAAGAGGTAAATGTTTAGTACTGTAAAATCCCCTTAATAATAATAATAATAATAATAATAATAGTAATAATAAAATGTTATGTAAAATGTTCTTATTAGTCTATGCTGATCTTGGATTAGCATACCAACAGCATATGTGTTACAAGTGAGAATCCCACACCGCCTCCTTCGCACCACCAGAGGGAGCCATCACCCGAATATTGACTGTTTCTCATTTGGACTTCATTTCCCATAGGCCCTCATTCTTGGGACTGATTGCACTCTCACCTGTATTTCATCACACACGGTGCGAAGTCTTGATTTGCCTCGGTGATCTTTTCTGAGCATTTATTCATTGTGGATTGTTATAGGCTACCCTTGTTTGATTTGGACTGTTACTCATATTTGATTCTTTGCCGCCTGCCTTGACCCTTGCCTGCCATTTTGCTACCTGCCCTGAACTCTGCTTGCCTTTGGACTCCATACGTTTGCTGCCTGCCCAGACTACTGCCCTTTTCAGTTTATGCTGTTGTCTCGTCCTCGCTGCTGTCGTTGATGTAGACTGTACCTTTATTGCATAACTCTGGGTTTTCAATAAAACTGCAGATAGATCTTCATCCTGTAGACCTGCCATATGAATGTTAAGGGGATAGTTCACCCAAAAATAAAAAAATCACATAATTTATTCACCCTCATGCTGTCCCAGATGCATATTATTAGGCCTATTTTATTTCTACAAATAAACACAAATTGATTATTTTAGGAAAAGAATCCATCTCTGCCAGGCACGGATTCAGAAAGCAGAGGCCCCTGGGCACAAAATCTTGGAGGCTTCATAGGCTCGTGGCCCAAACTAACACAGCATCTTAATATTTAGAAACAGTAAAAGGAAGCTGTGGGTTTTTCTTTATTTTAAAACCAAACCACTTTCTCCAGCTCCATTTCTTGGAATGTTAACTGTGACAGAAAAGGAGATCTATAAATGCACTGTTCGACATTTTATCGTATTTTTGCAGTAACTTACTGGCAGCACTATTGCCAGTAAGTTACTGTAAGTTCCCCTTTACATTAGCTTACCTGCAAATGTGTTTTACGGTATGATGCCCTTACTGCAATTTAATTGTACAGTATGATGGCCTTACTGCAATTTAATTTTACAGCAAGATGCCCTTACCGCATTTTAATTTTACAGTATGATGCCCTTACTGCAATTTAATTTTACAGTGAGATGCCCATACTGCAATTTCATTTTACAGTATTATGCCCTTACTGCGACTTATTTTTACAGTATAAAACAGTACTATTTTATTATTTATATTTTACATGAATGCTATTGAATTTAATAAATTCCAAAAAAGTGACTTGAGTCCATGTACATCAGCATATTCTTTATTCACTGTCACAATCAATTACATCCATTTAATTTTTTTTATTGTGATGCAACATTAGGCAAGGCAGTTTTATTCATATACTGTAGCACGTCATACACGTTGGCAATTAAAAGTGCTTTACACAGTAAGGAATTAAAATAATCACAAAATAAAAGCCAGGAAAATTAAAGTGTCCCTATTATGGATTTTTGAAAATGACCTTTCATGTAGTGTGTAATAGCTCTAAGGCCTCGTTTACACTGTAAGTGAAATGTAACCCAATTCCGATTTTTTTGCTCATGTGACAGATTCAGTGTTTTATGACAGTATAAACAGGAAAAAAAAGGCAGCAATTCGAATATTTCGAGATCGGTTTCAGGCCTCATTCATATGTGGAAATAAATCAGATATAAATTAGATACGTGCCAATGCGACTGTCATATAAACAGGCAGATCGGATTTTCTGAGGCATTAGGCAACGTCTCGCAGTTTAATGATGAGAGCAACCCCGACGCGCGTCTGCAAAGGGACGGATGGACCTCGTTTACACTGCAGGTCTTGATGCCCAATTCTGATTTGTTGCCTATATCTGAATTTTTGACCCTCCGTTTACATGTTCTTTCAATTGTGACCCATATCCGATTCATGTATTTACACTTGACATACTATCTGAAATGCTGCACATGATTAAAGGGGGTTCTTGTACGGATGGACAAACGCGAAATATGCTCAAGACCTGCAGTATAAATGAGGCCTAAGTGAATGAAAACATTCTGCAAAGTTTTAAATCTGAAAGTGCACAGTATATAGTTATTTTCTTTCATAAGTAAGAGTCGACAATGAAATGAATCGTTTTTCAAACGAGTCATAAGCCATTTCGTTGTGACGTCAAGACGAAACATTAGCATATTGCCAACACCAGGGAAAACTTGAAACCCTTCAAACACTACAGCTGATCCCTGTGGATGCTGGATAGCATCATGTTGAGAAGACGCTGTGCTCTACAATGTGACGGTAAAGCCAGTTTTATTTTCACTGCCCAAGAATGAATTTGTGAAGAATCAGTGTTTAAAGTTCATCTTTACCACAATATCATAGCAGTATAATCCTAAACTGTGTTCCCTTTATTTTACTGACGACTGCTTCTCAAAACTCAAAGTTCAATGCAGGATTCGCAAACCGCTTGCTCTTGGAAGATGGAGTTCAAAATACTTAGTTTTGAGTTTTATTTTGTGTAGGTCTCCTGCTTACTGGCTAACTCACATTATCACTGTCTTACTTAAATACCTAATCAGTTGTGGGCCACTATTACCTATAACTGTGTCTATTAATGCAGATTGTCTGTCTGTCAGCACTTGTTAATGCTGATGATCTCATAATATACCTCAAACTGAGTGTATCACTGAGAAACGTCCTGCTCAAGTCGTCCTTGCGATGGAGGTTCGGGTTGAATAACTAATTTTTCCAGTGTTTCATTATTGGACTCACGTTCGGATTGATGTGGTAAAATCGACGTCATCGTTCGTTTCTGTGTTTAGTTTGTGGTGTAGGAAGCCTCAGGACACAGCCAAAAAACTGATCTGATCATGATACTTTTTTGTGTGCAAATAGATTATTGTTAACACACATACACACAAACACACACACACTCATTAATGCATTTTATTTTAATTTAATAAATAAATAAATAAAAGAAAGAAAAAAAAGAAAAAAGGATGAGGTCACACAGTTAGTGGGGTCTTGGAGGCCCCCTAGAGGTCGGAGGCCCCCGGGCACCGGCCCAATCGGCCCGGTGGTAAATCCGGCCTTGATCTCTGCGAGTCCTAAAGACGCTTTAAAAATCACACACAGCGCATAATAATCCATGCGACCCCAGTGGATGAATCAATGTCTTCATAAGTAAAACATTAGAAAAATACTAATAATAGTACTAATAGCTTAGTTCAAACAGTAGAGCGTTGGCACTTGCAACGCCAAGGTCATGGGTTCTATTCCTTGGGAAATCAAGAACTGATAAGAATGTAAATGTGTATACCTTGACATGCAATGTAAGTCTCTTTGGATAAAAGCGTCTGCCAAATGCATAAACGTAAATGTAATAATTCAAACTTGTTTTAACTATTAACAATCGCTTCCGACCAACTGTCATGGATGGGTTACAGTCCACTTGTATTATGGACTCACAGAGATAAATTATTTTCTTAAAAATCTTTGTTTGTGTTTACATGATTTATACATTCATATTTTGATATGCTGCCAGAAACTGGAGAAGACTATGCTTCAGTGCGGTGAGAAAGCCATGCCTGAATATGGAACGTAGACCATTTTTTCAGACAGTCAAGACAACTTGAAGACGAAACATTGGATGCGTATCACACTAGATTGAGACAGATGGTAACAAAATGTAAGTTCACAAATGTGGACAAAGAAATCAAGTCACAAATAATTGTAAGCTGTAGTTCATCACGTCTATGCAAGATGGGACTACGAGACATTCAGTCTTATACATCTGGGATGGCATGAATGTGAAAATGATGAGAGACTAAAAAAAAATTGTGGCTGGACTATCCCTGTAAAGACAGATATTGCACTCCATTACCACATATTGTACCCACTCACTTTTCTTGCTTGTACTGCAACATGAATTGTTTAAAGAATCATTGCATTTAAAATATATTCATTTTAAACATGTATTCTGTATATGTACTTGTGTATTTTGTATAGAAATGTATATCATTCGAATACTGTGCATCACATGTATTGTATGCAGTTAGTGTTTTGTGGATTCTGGTCTTTCCTGTCACAACATAATTGCATCCAAGAGTTTCACTTTGATACTTGTATATGGTGCTGTAATGACAATAAAGAAAGTAACTTTATTTGAATTCATATTTTCAATTACATTAATTCAACTGGTTTTATAAAAGAAACGGCTGATGAATGTTACAAATATATTTCCAATTTTAAATGTTAGGTGACAATGTTTCTAAATAAAACAGAATCTCACCGCATGAACAAAGGCTTTGGCTCAAAATGGTTCTTTAAAGTGTCCCACAATGTCTTTGCTAGATTTATCCTTTGGCTTCTCTGGTAGTACCAAGTTCCTCAGTAAACCATAGGTAGTTGCTCCCATTACACTCAACAGGGTCACAACCTGTTTCTCCTGTTATGTCGTTTGCCTTGAAGAACTGCTCCAGCCGACCAAGACTTTGCTTTCGGAACAAACTCGCTTATACTTCCAATAAACGCCATAATATGAACAAAACTTTCACCTTGTGTATCCAAAACGGTGTCTTTTAGCCACAAATGCGCAAACGTGCACCCTCAAATATTTCTCAACATTCCCAGCACTATAGCTACGGAATCTCTATCGTCTCAAATTCAAAAATTGTAAGCATTCAATACATCACTGTTTTGAAGCAAAAATTCTAGGCTAAAAGATCCAGTTCTCAAGTATTGTGAACAAATATTCAGAATGGGTTTTATGCAGTGGTGTAGTCTAGTTTCTTTGTAGTGAGTATACTGTGATGTTCTCCTCCCAGCCTCATACTTACCAGTCCCAGAGCGACACCCCATAAGGACCACTATACTCATTAATGCATACAGTATGTGTCTACATGTAATTAAGAAAATTATTGCAACTACAATTAACAATAATGGAAAGCTGAGGCTTATCAGTAGCAGTATTAACAATGAACATTTGTGCAGTACTGTTACCAACACTCATTCATTACAGAATATTATGAACTGAATTATGAGGACACAAAAAGTTGTCTACATCTTCTCAAGCACACTTATCTTCCAAAACAGTTGTCAAACTTAAGCAATGTAATGTGTCAGCTTAAATGCATGAGAAAGCATCCAGGAACTGCTGCAAGACAAATAAGCATCAAATAAGAAAAATATATCTACGTAACTTTCTGTCCCTCCACTCTAACCAAGGATGCCTGTTTTTAAATCCCCTAGCCTGACTTTCAGTTCACAAGGCTGGCCAGGAGTTCTCATCTCTCTCATCATATGAAACAAGGAGATATAAACATTGTATTATGTTTACTACTGTACACACACACACACAGTATCCAAGCTATTTCTCCCTTTCTCCCGCATTCATTGATCGTAAAGTCCATCAACAATATTTACGCATTGTTTCGATGATTACCTTCACTGGCACTCCACTTGTGACTGAGGTTGTAGCGAATTTTGAACTGTTTGTATGACAGTACAAAGCTCGTTGACGCTTCAAGGGTGTGTTTTGGATGCTTGTCGCAATTGTTGCATGTCATGCTTTCAAACATAGTTTTTTTTTTTAAATGTTTCTGCTTGTCTCTGTTCAAAGTTTTCTTGCATTCATCGCTTCTATGCCAGCTGCTTGTTTATCTGCTGTTTCTTGAGCTCTTCCTGCATCTAGAATTTGTTGAAGCGTCCCTGTGTCCCTGTGTCCCAAAGCGTCTCATAGTCCCATCTTGCAGAGACGCGATGAACTACAGCTTAGAATTGTGACTTGATTTCTTTGTCCACATTTGTGAACTCACATTTTGCTGCCATGATACGCATCCAATGTTTCGTCTTCAAGTTGTCTTGTCTGTCTTAATAAATACGTTCCATATTCTGGAATGGCTTTTGGACAGAAATAGGCGTCTAGCTTTCTCACCGCTGAAGAGTAGTCTTCTCCAGTTTCTGGCAAGTGTAGTAAGAGTGCTCTTTTTTGCTTGTCCTGTTGAATGCTCGTAGGAAGATTTTGAATTTTCCATCACGAGCCGAATGAGCTGGGTTTGGAGTGAAAATCGAACATAGAAAATCGAATAAACGTGGGAGAGTCGTCATCTCGTGATCCGTGCGATCCAACCAGCCTTTCTTTCTTTCATTTTTTTCATGGTGGACTCACATGTGTGGTTGTTTTAATCCGTTCATCGCCAAGTTGTAGCAGCTTTCTTGTCAAATTAAAGAAAGATTGCGTAGACAGGAAGAGTTGATCTCAAACGTGTAGTTTAATTTTCATTTTGCACTCACAGTACCACATGACAATCACACACGCTTTTCCTTTCCCGTGTGGTTTACATCACAGTCAGATGTTGCACAGAAAACATAGAACAGGAGTTACATACGAACACTACAGACAGTTTCTCTCATTTTGCTGCTTTTAGAAATTCAGTCATTTAGTGTTTTGATACCCCTACTAAAGTCACTTGGAAACCATTAAAACATCTGAATCTGAAGACTGACCGTTCTAAAGACACAATGGACTCATGTAAATCATGTGAAGGCTGACATACTGTATGTTTAATGAAGACACACACTTATTAAGTAACTGATTTGAGAGTCATCTGAGCAGTTCTAATCAAATCTTCAAATGAGTGGATCATGTTAAAATAGTGATTGTGGCTCATTGTGGAGCTATTCACCTTATTTTTAATTTAAGAGCGGGCGCATCCATTCGAACTTGATTGAGTCAAGGTTACTGGTCTCATCCCCTTCCATTTATTTTAGCTGTACAAAAACTGTCTGTTATGCTGCTTGATATTGCAAACTGTTACTTATTATCATATTTTGATTAATTTTCGTAATCATAAAAAATATTTTACCATTTGCAGCATTTTGCTATTCTTGTTGTTATCTTATACCGGCAAATAATCAGAAGTCTCCGCACATTCACAGAAAACAGCTTCCCTGTTGAAAAATAAGGTGAATAAATAATCTTTTTTTTTTTTTATTACCAGTTGTTGATTACATGTTGTATTTTGCATATTAGTAGGCTACCTTTGTTATGCATATGTTCTTTTGCAATCGACACACCTGACTGTTCTTTGCCCATCGTATAAAATAGCCTACATGGCTCAATAAAACAGCACCAATAAGGGAGCAAAGTTCTTCTGTTCTCTGTAACAAGTTGTGCAACGCACACCATGTCTCAGCTTGCAGTATTAACTGTATATAACTGCAGTTAATGCACTTTTTTAAAGGACTGGAGCTAATATTTACCTGTTAATAAAGAAGTTTGGGAACCGAGAAGAGGAATTTGAGTGTCGTCATGAATCGAAGCAGTTCACGTAGCTCCTCAGGTGAGTGTGATAAATATTGATTATTGCACAGTTTGATCTAACCGTTTTAGTCACATTTAATTAATCAAACTTTAGAAAATATGGTTGTCCGCTTATAATCGATTAGTGCCTTTGATATTGTAATTATGATTAATCATTTTGATTAATTTGTTTAAATACTTTTTTATAGGGTACACATCCAAAACAAGCTGAGAACTGTTTAGTTTATTGCTGTTTTATGTCTCTGCAAATCAAGACAGTGAACGAAGTCAACTTAGCAACAAGAAAAAACTAAACTACAGTATTATTCAAACTGAATTGATTATACAGAAAGCTACCCATTACCCTTCAAATGGCGCAAAATAGAAAATGCGAATTGAAAATACGCCCAATGGAAACATGCCAATTTCGCAAAAACTTGGTATGTTTGGACAGAAAACGAGACAGAGTTCTTTATTAAATTCATAAAAGACAAAAGAATTACAGGAATACTGGATTCTAAGTGCCATCTGAAATTTTCTTAAAAATGATCATTTTTATCAAGCTTGTATATTTAAATTCAGTAATTTCACTTAAATGGCAATGAAAATTACCTATTCATTGTCATTTAAGTGAAATTACTGTACTTAAATATACGAGCTTGATAAAAATGATTTTAGATTTTAGAAAAATGACTTTCATTCTAGAAGAAAATTTCAGATGGCACTTAGAGGCTTTTGCATCTGAACTCTTCATACTGTATATAGCCTACTGTATATATATTTATGAGCAATAGAAGCAGTGCGATAGGCTATGGCTGTATAAACTACGAGTACTGCATCTGATATAGGCTAGCATTCATTCTTCAGGTTGAAGTCCATAATATTATATCCAAAAAAATCAGTTTGAATGTCCGCTGAGGAAAGCAATATGTTTGTCTTTGTCCTTCCCATGACAGCGCTAAAACAACTTCCTTGTTCTGACCCACTCATAAAGACTTTTGTCACCATCTAATGGTGTAATAATGTAACTTTCGTTGAAGTCCATATCACTATCCTTTCTCAATACCAAATACGGTATGTTATATAAAATAATATTTATTGAACAACAACTTTTAAATTAACAACAATAGCCATTATAAAAGACCATAGTAAATAGAGTTCTCAACGGGCCTGAAAATTACAACCCGACCCGACCCGGCCCGTGGCTTTTAAAGCCCGGACCCGATGTAACCCGACACATAAACATGAATTATCTGCCCGAACCCGACCCGCGGCCCGACGGCGCGTCGTTTTTTTTTTTTTTTTCTCTCATACACGTATTATCATGACCAGCAGACGGGAATTCAAATCAACCTTTAATGTTCACGCCTTTTAACAATACAAACAATACACACAACTGAAACAATACACTTTAAATATATAATTAGGCTGTAGTAGCGAGGGTGAATTCACCTGCGGCAAGTTTACTTCTCACCAACTCCATCTTCTTCTCCAGGCTAAAGGCGTGCACGCAGCGGCGTCAAGTCTGCCCCCGCCCCTCTCCATGATGCACGTTACACGCAGCAGCCAGACTTTCTTTATGGTGACCAGCAGCGATGATTAATAAATGTTTTTTTTTTTTTACTGAGCGGAAAAGATTAAGCTCGAGGTCCGACCCGACCCGAGTCATTTGATTATATTTTCGACCCGAACCCGGCCCGAACCCGCGGGTCCCGTCGGGTTTGTCGGGCCGACCCGACCCGTTGAGAACTCTAATAGGAAATAAACAAGCAAACAATTTAGTCAAACGTACAAAGCAGCACTCTAGAACAGGATTTAAGTGAAATGGAACAAGTAAAAGATTAATAAGACTAAAGATTGCCTGTTTGATATACCCCAAATTAATTATATCTTACGTTTAACTACTATCTACTTATGGGAAATTCCCGAAGGACTGGCCGAGATAACGCTGTTCTCTGCAGGTACATGAGTGCTGAATGGCCGCTTCTGAACAGATTGTAAAATAGGCACTATGATTATATATCACTCACATATTTGAGGTCTAAATAACTACATTCTCGCCTAAATAAACTCTTAAAACTATATACACTTCGTGACACAAAAGTAGTATTTTTTTTTATTATTATTTTTTTAAATATGGTGGATTTGCTCGACCACCATGACAAAAGAACTGTTGTGTGTATATATATACATGTTCACATGCTCTGCTCTGATTTTCTCTTAACAGAGCTGAGGATTGTCCTTTTTGGTCCAAAAAATGCTGAGAAATGTTCAGCAGGAAACACTATCCTGGGCAAAAAGGAGTTTGACTTGAAGAAGACTTTGCACAGTATGAAAATATGCAGTGAAATAGCTGGTACAAAGATCACTGTTGTTGATACTCCAGGCTGGTGGGGAAATTTACCCTTTGAAGAAAATCCTGAACTGTACAAACAGGAAATTGTCCTGAGTGTGACTAAATGTCCTCCAGGACCTCATGTCCTGCTCCTGGTCTTAAATGTGGACACAACCTTTAAACAAAATGAAAAAGACATTCTGTGTGATAATATTAAATGTTTTGGTGAGGAAGTATGGAGGCACACAATAGTGTTGTTCACCTGTACAGATCAACCTGGAGGTATAACAACACAACAGTTCATTGAGAATGAAGGTGAAACCCTTCAGTGGCTCATTGAGAAATGTGGGAACAGATATCATGAACTGAATACTGAAAACTGGGGTGATGGATCTCAGGTGACAGAACTGCTTAAGAAAATACAGGAGATGGTGGAAGGAAACAGAGGCGGCCATTATGAAATAGACAGAGAGACTTTGCAACATGTGAAGGAGAAGAGGAGAGAACAGGAAAAGAAAGCAGAGGAAAGAAGGATAAAGAATCAGACAAGACACAAGACAGGAACAAGCGGTGAGCTTTTTCTATGTATATTACTTTTGGGTTTAACCAGAGACAGTTTAACGGGGGAAAGAGCTTGGCCCCTTATATAATGACTGAGCAAGAGTAATTGCAACACTCAAAATGGTACAGTACCTCTAAAAAATAAAGTGCCAATTTACAGTTAAAGGACCAATCAAAACCTCTTTCTGATAAAGTTCACTCTAGAGCACTCAGACACATTAACACATTAAGTTTTTAGCATGATTTGTACTAAAGAAACCATTTGTTTTACCATTGTTCTAGGTATGTGCTCATTTGAAATAGTATTGTTCAAGCAGATAGCAGCTTTACTATTTAGTTAAAGCTGTTATCTGCTTAAACAATAAAATTGTATTTTCTTCAGGCTGCCTGAAAACATGGCAATCTACTGACTTGAAGTCAAGGGACTTTGATCTCTTTAATGTTTGTTTTTTTATAGCCTGCTCAATTTATGACACGATGTTCCTTCTCGACAGAGATGTCTTCATATTAACTGAGGTCATAAAAACTGAGAAACAGATTGCTGACCTACCATAATAAAATATTTGTGTCTGCCAACAGGAAATGAACATCCCCTCTCAGAGCTGAGGATGGTGCTACTGGGTTATAATGGATCTGGGAAGAGTTCATCAGGAAACACCATCCTGGGCAAATCTGTGTTTGATTGCAAAAGATCACTTACATCTGTGATTCGAGAAGGAGATGTTGCAGGAAGACGCATCACTATGGTGGATACTCCAGGTCGAAGAAGAAATTACCACTCTAAATACACCCCTAGACTCTATAAAGATGAGGTTGTGTTGAGTTCATCTCACTGTCCTCCAGGACCTCATGTCTTTCTCCTGGTTATACGAGTGGACGTTTCTTTCACTGAAGTGTACAAAAAGGCAGTAGAGCAACATGTTGCCTATCTTGGTCTAAATGTCTGGGATCACATGATTGTTCTCTTTACCTTTGGCGACTGGTTGAGAGACACAAGCATTGAACTGTTCATTGAGAGTGAAGGAGAAGCTCTTCAGTCGATAATAGACAAATGTGGGAACCGGTATCATGTCTTCAACAACAGGAACACAGATGATGGTAATCAAGTGAATGAGCTGTTTGAAAAGATAGAAGAAATGGTCACAGGAAAAAAAGAATGCTGTTTTGAGATAATAAATCAAAATTTGCAAGAGGTAAAAAACAGAAGGCTAAATGTTGTGGAAAGAGCAAAACAAATGAAGGCTGGAGTGCAAAAAAGAAATGAACAGAGACATTCAGCATCAGGTGAGTAAACATTGGAAAGATGGTTTCAATGGTGAAGTAATTGAGAATATTTATGGTCTGTGCTCTTGTCTTCTCTGTCTTTTTAAGGAGATGCTGAACTTTTTGAAATGAGGTTGGTGTTGCTTGGACCACACTGTTCTGCCAAGAGTTCAACAGGGAACACAATTTTGGGAAGGAAAGCGTTTGACAGAATAATAGAAGAGAATTTAAAAGAAAATGGGGAAGTTGCAGGAAGGAATCTCACTGTGGCTTATACACCAGGTTTTGAGAAAGATTACCTTACTGCAAAGAGACTTGAGGACATTAAACTCAACATCTTGAGAACTGTAGCAGATTGGTCCTCAGGAACACATGCTTTCATTGTAGTCCTATGTGTTGAGTCTTCCTTTGCAGAGGAAGAGAAGAGCGCATTAGAGAAAATCATGGAGCCTCTCGGTGAAAGAGTCTGGAATCACACGCTGGTTGTGTTCGCTGTTGGAGATGAAATAGGAGACACTCCCATAGAGTTATTCATTGCAAGTGAAGGTGACGCTCTCCAGTTGCTCATTGAGCAATGTGGGAACAGGTATCATGTTCTCAATACGAAAACCTGGGGTGATGGATCTCAGGTCACAGAACTGCTGGAGAAGATCGAGGAGATGGTGGCAGGAAACAGAGGGCGTCTTTATGAAATAGACAGAGCGACTTTAGAGAGAGCTGAAAGGACAGTTGCTGTACCCATTAAAAGAGCATCGAGCATGGATGATCCAGTAAATCGTAAGTTGTACTTTATTTATTTGCATGTCGTGCAATATGTAAAGGGATTGTCTGATACATTATTTGTTTTTGTTGCAGTTGCCGAAGGATGCAGTCCTTCCTCTGGGATCAGTTCAGCATATGTGTCCCAGAGATCGTGGGAAGCACCTGAAGAGAGGCATTTCAAGTCAAGTTCAAAAAGGAGCTCTGGAGTGGAGTCTCTTGGCTCTATTCCTGAGTTTGATTAGCTGCTTTTCCACAGTCGAGCCACTGCGAGTCAGGGTCAAATCAAGTTGCGTTTCCACTGTTGGACCAGTAGCCCAGCAGTGCTACCCTACAACCCAATAGATCTCTGAATGTGCAGTGAACATAAGGATGCACACAATTTTAATGATTATTCAGTACTGAAGATAGTGTAATTTCAGTGCATGTACATTTTGTCTGTTTAATTGTAGCATGCTTCTCACCTTCTAAGGAGTTGGCTAATTGCTTGGAAATTTAGTTTTGACACCATGCTGGGGGTTGGGATTTATTTTTATTTTATTTTTTGCATTTTTAAAATGTTTATATGTTATTTGTTTTATATGTTAATATGTACACAATTTTTCAGTAAAATGTCATTTTAAATCTTAAAATTATAAATCTCATTTTTTGAATATCAATTTAATTTGGTATCGGGCATATTGATCCATTTGTGTCTAGGAATCTATTCTATCTAAATCAACACATGGTTTTTGATTGTTGAAAGCTGAATAAATAAGCTTTCCATTGATGTATGGTTTGTTATGATATGACTATATTTGGCCGAGATACAACTTTTTGAAAATCTGGAATCTGAGGGGTGCAAATTAAATCGAAACACTGAGAAAATCACCCAAAAGTCGTCCATCTATGTCGATTGTGCTGCATCTACTCACAAAAATAAATGTTTTATATATTTACAGGAGGACATTTACAAAATATCTTCCTGGAACATGATCTTTACTTAATATCCTAATGATTTTTGGCATAAAAGAAAAAACAATAATTTTGACATTTTACATAGCCTACAATGTATTGTTGGCTATTGCCACAAATATACCAGTGCTACTTATGACTGGTTTTGTGATCCAGGGTCACATATAACAAAGAGTAATACACTCAAAATATAAAAAATATATACATGCTCAACTTTAATGCATAAATATTGTTCTTTTAATTCAGCCAAGAGGTCAGGGCATGATGTATAGAAATTCTACTGGTCACTCGTCTTCATGTGATGTGAATTCGCAGCTCAGAGTTCACCAAACTTGAACTTTGGAACCCAACGAAATGCAAAACTTTTCGCATAGGCATGCGTTTGCAGTTTGAGGCATTCGCATGTGTAGAATGGAAGTCCATGGAAAATGTGTAGTGTGACTGCCCCTTTATAGGCAATGGCTGCTTACGAAATTGCATACTCTCGAGTAGTTACTCATTTTATTTATTAGTTACTCAAAGGTATGTTCTATATAGTGTTTGTAGTAGCCTAATGTAATCTGGACGTACTACTTTGGCCATGTTGTTATTATCATGTGACATACCAGTGTCAATTAAGTTGCTTCACTGCCATTCATAAGTCCTCTACCGTGGGATAGTAAAGTGTCCATCATATGCACACTTCAGAATCTGACCAGAAGAAGTAGGTCATCCGGGTACTTTTTGCCTACTCTTCGAGGTCTGTGAATTTGGTATACTTCTTTTGTCACATACTGTTTTTTGCCTATAGTAGGGAAATAGCCTATGTGACTTCGGATGAAGCCAATGACACTGCTGGCAGCATTTGCGCATGAAGGCACCTCACGATTTCGGAGGCAGTGTAACAGTTTAATGATCCACAGCAAAACCAAAGCTTTGGTGAGAACTAAACAAATATTTCATTACTTCAGTAGAAATTAGGGATGGAGAAATGAAGCCTCTTAAATCTTCAAAGCATCAAGAGTGTCAAAAACAGTGCCGTCTTGTGGCAGGTCAAATTTATAGTGGCTATAAACCGTGGCCGAGAGAGCTCAACGCGCTGCAGCTCAAGAAAACACATGCAAATAGAAAAACACCCGCAAATTATGAAAACATCTTCATCATTTTTACAACACGTGTGCTCCAAATACAACACAACCAAATGCAGAAACGCGCTGCAAAAGTTCACAACACAACCAAACCGGCTGGGACATGCGTTGTGTTGTGAACTTTTGCAGCGCGTTTCTGTATCTGGTTGTGTTGTGAACTTTTGCAGTGCATTTCTGTATTTGGTTGTGTTGTGAGTATTTGTTTGATGCAATTAAATGGTGTTCTAATTATTTGATAGTTTTAATGCTTTTTATGTGGCAGAATATATAATAATTATATATAGGCTTATACATTTTTTTTTTGTAAATGGACTTGAACTTCCATAAACTCTTTTAGAGTAGTGGTCTGGCTTCAAACATTCCAACACCTAAAATTAAGCACAAAATTGAACAATATGCACTCCGGCACGGAGCTTCATGAGTATTTGCAAAGTACATGCTTTGAAGCTTGTAACATCACTAGTAGAAATTTCTGTAGAAATGACATCAGAAGTGTAAAACATAGGTCAAAATGTGCATATACAAACTGACCACCAACCGCAACTTTCAGACCCCATCTTTCTTCGAATGGAACGCATAGGATTGTGGGATATCAAAGGCAGCGAAAGATCTACACTGCCTTCAAAAATGATCAGATGTGAAAATAACATTGGACTCAGATGTGCCTTGCCTCCCTACCTTGAAATGCATCCTCCGAATGCAGCATTTAAGTTTTCAGATGCAACCAAGATAATGTTTATGATTGCATCAGGAAGCTCTTTACAGCCGTCACTTTTGAGCTACAGAACTAGGCAAAGCAAATAAAAATGATTGCACCTCGAAACTAGTGATTTGATTGGAGAAAGAAAGAAAAAATCCACATACAAAGAGGCTTGACATTTGATGGCAGTGTATAGGATACACTAGAGCAGGGGTATTCAATTAAAGTTCCAAAAGGTCCGGTCTCTATATTTCCTTTTCAGTGGAGGTTCGGACAATGCTTTTTTGGAACAGGTATACATTTCCATGTTCTTTATATGCTAAATGTATGAAAAACGTCTAAAGATGCCACACATTAAATTAGCTTGGTATGCAGTAGATGTGGTAAAACAGTAAACCGGTATGCAGTTTTCAACAAAAACAAGTATCACCACTTAGTAGGATATGACAACAATTATAAAAGACAAAAAAACAACAACAACAAAAAAAAGAAAGAAAACCAATCCAAACACTATAACCTATAATAAAAATACCTGTATATGGATCCATACACTGATGTTCACACCCATTGCTGCAGCATTTCTCATTGTTCAGACAGTCACTGTCATGACACACAACTGGGCACACTCTCCTGCTTCTGGTTGTGCATTTGGACACTCTCCTGGCTTTGCTGTTATAAAGACAGTGTGTTCAGAAATGACATCTGGATTGGACTCTCATGAGTCTAATGGAGATGCTCTATTGTCATTGTCAAAATTGTCATTGTCAAAATTGTCATTGTCAAAACTTGGAATTTTTTTTATTCTTTTTTTTTTTTTTTTCAGTCAACACTTCTGAACAATTTTTGCTCTGTGTGATTTCCATTAATTTAATAACCTTAAATGTCTTTAATAAGCTGTTTAGATCTGTACATATAGAACAGAGAGGTAGCTTTGTTTACTCATGTATTCAATAACTTGGGTAAAAAAGTTTGCATATAGATTGCATTTTCTCTTTTTAGTAATAGTTGTATTGCAGGAACAATTTCGAAACAAATATTAACAATAAAATCTTATAATATTCTACAAAAGCTATATCAAAAGCTATAATAAACATGATTGTTTAAGGATTTGTCAAATAGAGACAATGATTTTAATGTTTTGATATTTTATTAAATGTTTCTTTGTTTCTAATTGTTAAAGGTTGTCTAAGCGATCCCGGGAGACGTTTCTTCTTGTTGACATTCGAATTATTGTCAAACAAAACGGAGGCTGGCTAGACCCTCCCTCCTCCTCATCCCGTCTCCTCCCTCCTCCCCTCCCTTCCGGCATAAAGGAAAGTCAAAATAGTCACTACAAAGTTAAGTTTTACTGATACTTCATTCAATGTGTAATGTCGCCAAGTTAGATAAATGCTTTTATATATTGCAGAACAGAATGCAGAAAAAGAGAAAAATGATCTTAAAATCGTTTTGCCACCTGAGGTTTTAAATAGCTCCCATACAAGGACGCAATGATAGCAAGATAACGTTTAGCTTCGCGTTTCCCAGTGAGCATAAACAACGGCGGCGTTGTAAACCAATTTAGTCAAAGTTGTCAATAGCCTATAAATGAACATTCAAATTCACGACAAACCGTGGGTGAAAACAACCCTTAACTTACACAAATTGTCGCCGTACTGTGAATTTGCTTGATCATTTACAATAGAGATTGATCGCTGCTAGAAACATACATGTTGTATTCACCAAAGTTAACGCTGACTGCATAAATCTAGCTAATTACATCCTTGTGTTGGTTTGGCGAACATGACCGTCAGTTTAGAAAGAAAAGTGGATTTACCTGTTCTGCAAAAACAGAGCAACTGAATGTCGGATAGTAGCTGCTAGCTAATCCCTTCTGCCGGCGGAGGTCTCGCCACATTTCAAAGGTTTTTCCGATGTAAATTCGGGACTTCGCGCGTTCCTTATCCTTGTCCCTCTTGCAAGTTGTTCTGTTCATCGGAACGTCGTCTATTTGGTCGTGTGTCGGCCATAATTCAAACTTCCCTCTTCATCTCTCTCCTCCACACACCCACCTCATGTGCACGCGCACTAACCCCGCAAACGCGCAAACCCCACCCTTCAACACTTCTTGTCGGTTATTGGCTGGAGCTCTGTTTGTTATGTTTCGGGGTGCGGGTGAGCACAGTTTGTTTTTGTTGCCGTTTGTGGAGCCTGTGGTGTCTACAGAGACCGCGTTTTTTTACAGTGTGTTCAGGGGACAGGCAGCTAGCGGATAGTGAGGAGATGTTTGCTGTAGGTGACAAAAAATGTTTTGGCCTGACATCGCTTAGACAACCTTTAATATGATAACTTTTACAAGATACTATTTTCTCATTCCATGTGCCCTGTAGCTGCTCGACTGTGTTTATAATATAGTTACTGCACAATTAAGTTGAAATTACAATATGTTATAGTGATTTTTGTTTCTCGTGCCAGCTACTGCTGTACTGATTTGCAGTTTACTGTGTTATTTGTACTGGTTGTGCATTTACCACCATAGATATCTATGTTTACCACACCCTATTTGTACTATTTTAAGCTTGTTGGTCTGTGAATGCTGTTATTATTTATTTTCAAAGTAAGACCTATACTATTTTCCTTTCGGATTCTTTATGTTCTTCTTAACTTAGCAAACCTCACATTATGCGTATTATTGTAACTTTCACTTTGAAGGTTAGCGATAGCCTAGGGCTGGCGAACCGGTGAAGTCATGATTACGTCACTTATCTGCAATCCAGTGCGCAGGTACATTCCCTCAGTCTTGGATTTGGGATAGTGAGAGTCTCGTTGTCTCCCTCATCAATTTTGGATTACTTTTGACGAATGGACATGTTTCCTGATGTTGTTTCACCACAACTAAACATTGTAACCTAACCTGAACTGTAGGCTACTGACGCCGGTGTGCTGGATCGACAAACAACCGAGACGGAGCGAGATCCACCTGACACAGGTGAGTGAGCAACTGTCACGCAACCCCCGCTTGTTGGAGCTTCCCGCGATAGCGCCGATAGATGATGATCATAGACGCGATACGCTGACACGCCGTTAGACAATTCCAAAGATGATGATCATCAGCTATCAACCTTTACAAGAGGATTTTAATTTCCAATTAATAAATTAAATTGTTATGATTACTACTAGGCTACTATTTTTATTATTAAATTAATAATACGATTAATTTATAAATAGACCTAGTTCTCCTCATTTCAAAAACAACTTCCTTAACATTAAATACTTATCTTCTTATTTTTTCACTGCTTATGGGAAACGAGAAATATTAAGAAAATAATTAGACAGTTATAGGCTAAATAGTTATCAGCTCGTTGAAGTAGATCCAGCGTCAGATGTTTACTTTCACTTTCTGCAGTGAATAACTGACATAAGAGCAAAGTTTGTCCACCTCATTCACAACATTTAGGAACAGTGTTGGTTTTAGGTTACAGAAGGTTACCCAGGTGATTGCTTCCCCAACAGAGGTGTATATTACACTGGCAAGGCTCCTATTGTAAAACTTTGAGGAATAATATGGTAGGCCTATGTTGTTGTAACATTTTTTTATTAAAATTTGCCAGTGCCTACTTTGTTACAAGTGCTTGTTTATTTTGCCAGTAGGCTAAGTCTTCCGGTGGTGACTTGTATATTTTTCAATGTAACCTGTAACGCTTCATTAGGTAGGCCTACTACACTCTTTTATTAGATAACCTATAGGCCATAAGTGTTTACTCTAATTGTTACTAGTATATTTCTTATCTCACCAGTTACAACTGCTATTTTTGTTTTTATGTAATGTCAAAATGGCTACTGTAACTGCATCAGTTTACTGCACAGTGGTGCTATTAAAACATGATGTGATTTTAAGTAATTCAATGCAGTTCTGTTTACTAAAAGTGGCACAGATCTATCTACTAATAAATACAAAAAAGCTAAATATATAGTCATACATGGTATGACTTCCTGTAAAGCTGCTTTGAATCAATGTTAAGAGTAACAGTATACAAATAAACTTGTCTTACAATCTTACTACTAACAAATAGACACTTGTTTTTCATTCAAGTAATATTAATTAATAGATGTTAGTTATTTTTGTTCAATCATCATAATATCATTATAGACTAAGTAAGTCTTGAACACAAGTCAATATTAAGATGAAATGTACTTGCAGTATTAACCTTGATATAAAGATTGCCAAGATTAAGTTTGAAAGGAACATTTTACATGCAAAGTGCCTTATTGGTTTGGTTACAGATCAATGGAGCCAAAGAGACCAGGTTCACCAAACCCAAGCTGTGGGTCGCTAAAGAAGTCCCGGTCAAACAAACGTGACACATGCTTTTGCAGGTACAAAAGAAATGCTTTAGAAAATCTGTAAATGTAAAGGCAGATGAGGTCAGTTTTGAGATGGAAGCACTTTTGAACATTGCTTATTTATCTGAATAAAGCAACATTTCATGATAAAATCAGTTCTGAACAAAATGCTCATTCATTTATTTTGTTAAAGTTCAATGCAGGTTGAGAAACCAGACTCACCAGCTCCCAGCTGTCTGTCCATGAAGAGTGACCAGTCAATAGAGCTTCCAGTGTTCTTTAGGGATAGAGACACCTCTGCACACGGGTATGTTTAAAAATGAAGATGTAAAACATTTGAGGCATTTATAAAATGTAAACCCCTGTGTTATAATTACTCATAGTAATGACTGTCGACATGCTGAAGTCTGTAAAGTTCTCCAGTCACATTCGAGAAAACGGTGTCAGAGTTTGGATAGGACAAACCCAACACCACATGAGATCAGTACAGAGTGCAGGTATTTACACATATAAGTATATTGAAGCCACTGTAAAAAAAATAAAAATAATAATAATACTAATAATAAAAAAACAAAACTGATAACTTTTACAACATTTACTCTTATAAAGTAAGTTATATTTGGGCGTGTAAAAATCTGTGCTTGCTAATTTGTGTATTTTCTAATGTGTGTTGTAGCTTTGACTGTCAACATGCTGAAGTCCACAACAAACTCAAATCAGACTTGAGGACAAAGTTTCAGTATGTCTATGAGGGAATAGATAAGCAAGGAACTCCAACAATCCTCAATGAGATTTACACTGAGCTCTACATCACGGAAGGTGGAGGTGGAGAGATCAATAATGAACATGAGATCCGATGGATTGAAAAAGCTTCCAGGAAAGCCACAATGGAGGAAACCCCAATCAACTGCAATGACATCTTCAAACCCTTACATGGACAAAACCAACCCATTAGAGCGGTGCTGACTGAAGGAGTCGCTGGCATTGGAAAAACAGTCTCTGTGCAGAAGTTCATTCTGGACTGGGCTGAAGGGAAAGCGAATCAGGATGTCTACCTCATATTTCCACTTCCTTTCAGAGAGCTCAATTTGCTGAAGGACCAAACATTCAGTCTTAAAGATCTTCTGGGCACAGAACAACTGGAAATCTCTCCAAATGAAGGTAAAATCATGTTCATCTTTGATGGTTTGGATGAGTGCCGTCTGTCTCTGGATTTTCAGAACAACGTGAGGTTGTGTGATGTGACTGAATCAGCTTCAGTGGACGTGCTGCTGACGAACCTCATTTTGGGGAATCTGCTTCCCTCTGCTCTCATCTGGATCACCTCCAGACCAGCAGCATCTGATCTCATCCCCTCTGAGTGTGTTCATCGAGTGACAGAGGTACGAGGCTTCAATGACCCACAGAAGGAGGAATACTTCAGGAAGAGAATCACTGATCAGAGTCTGGCCAATGAAATCATCTCACACCTGAAGTCATCGAGGAGCCTCTACATCATGTGCCACATCCCAGTGTTCTGCTGGATCTCAGCCACTGTTCTGGAGAAGATGTTAAGTGGAGCAGAGAGTGGAGAGATTCCCAAGACTCTCACTCAAATGTACACACACTTCCTGATCCTTCAAACCAACATCAAACATGAGAAGGACTATGAGAAGAAATTGACAGATGAAGACATGATCCTAAAACTGGGGAAACTGGCTTTTCAACAGCTTATGAAACACAATGTGATCTTCTATGAAGAAGATCTGAGAGAGTGTGGCATTGACGTGACAGAAGCATCAGTGTTCTCAGGATTGTGCACTCAGATCTTCAGAGAGGAGTTTGGTCTGTGTCAGAGGAAAGTCTACTGCTTTGTTCATCTCAGCATACAAGAACATCTAGCAGCTTTCTATGTGTTGTTTTCATTCAGTTTGAAAAATGTAGATGTTCTTAGTGAATACCAGGCCTTAAAACACAATGTTCAGTCTCCAGCATGCTGCACAGTATATGAGAGGGCTGTGGAAGAGGCTTTGCAAAGTAAGAATGGCCATCTTGACCTCTTCCTTCGTTTCCTTCTGGGTCTCTCGTTAGAGTCCAATCAAACTCTTTTTAAGTGCCTACTGACAAAAACAGGAGGAATGTCTCACAACACAGAGGAAATTATCCAGTACGTCAAGAAGAAGATTAGAGAGAATCTTTCTCCAGAGAAATCCATCAATCTGTTTCACTGTCTGAATGAACTAGGTGATCATACTCTGGAAAATGAAATCCAAGACTATCTCAACACTGGGATGATAAGAGATGCCAATCTGTCTCAAGCACAGTGGTCAGCACTGGTTTTTGTGTTGCTTACTTCAGAGCAGCTGGAAGTGTTTGAATTAAAGGAATACATTAGGGATGAGTTCAACCAAAAAAACATCACACAGGATCAAGTTCTCCATAATCTTCTGCCTGTGGTTGAAGCATCCAGATCAGCTCAGTAAGTGAACGGCTCTTTCACATTACCATCACAATAATAAAGATAGTCTGAATTTTATGCTAAGAATTGTGAAGTGTGTGTATAGGCTCTGAATCGCATGGATCTGTGTGTCCTGCAGTATGACATGACTATACTTATCTAAAACCATTTTTAATTTTTAAATTATATTTTAAATGTATATTTTAAATATAAATATTCAGATCCTACACACATATCCTTTGTTCTTGCATGTTTGTACTGCTGACTATAATTTATTATTAAAAGCATTAAATTATTTCCCAGTGTCATTAAAGTGCTGATATTTTATTTAAAAGATGCGTATAAAAGCTTGTATAAACTGATTAACACATAAAACATGAATACATAAAGGCGATCTTATTTTATTTCCAGGCTTGGCTGTTGTAGTCTCTCAGAGAATTGCTGTGCTGATCTGGCTTCGGCTCTCGGCTCAGAATCATCATGTTTGAGAGAACTGAACTTAAACTTCAATCATCTGAAGAGTTCAGGGGTGAAGTTACTTTCTGCTGGACTGAGAAGTCCTCACTGCAAATTGGAAACACTGTGGTAGGACTTTTTTAGACTTATTTTAACTCTATTATGAACAATATTTCAACATTGACTTCAGATGTCCTCCATTACTGAACTACGAATGCACACTACACAGTTTAAAATGTGTGTCTGAAGTTTTATAATCATCCATGAAGTTTTATTAGTATTTTATTTTGTATAGTGTATCATGCTCTGTATTCCTGGAACCAAGCAAACAGAACTGTTTGTTATTTGTCCGCAGGTTGTGGAGGTGTGGTATCACAGATGAAGGTTGTGCCGCTCTGGCTTTTGCCCTGAATTCAAACCCTTCACATCTGAGAGATCTGGATCTGTCTGAAAATGACCTAGGAGATCAAGGCATGAAGCTATTCTCTGATGCACTAAAAAATCCTCAGTGTAAACTGGAGACACTGAAGTAAGTTCTTCAAGACCCACAGATAATAAAAAAGTAAATTAAATGGTCTGATGTGTTAAATTGAATTAGTCCAGTTAACAAGCTAGTCATATGTAGATGTTCTAAAGGGGGGTCGCACACCGGACGCGCAGCTCAGCGCCGCGCCGCGCCACGTCTAGGACAACTCTCACCTGAAAATCCGATAACATCAGCAATTTTCTGATTTCTGTAAATAAATATAAAACTAAATGTATATTGCGGCACAGGGTGAAGTCTGTATATACATTAACTACGATTTGAGACACGTAAATGTAAATTTAACCCTCAGACGGTCTTCGTTTCGGAGTCACATCCTGGGCCTTCCTGGTCAGATGTGACCGGAGGCCTAAAAATTAAACTTCCTCCATCCCAGTAAAACCAATGCAATTTATTTTTGTTCTATAATATTTATTCTTTTTAATTTTGTATTTTGAGATCATTTTATTGAATTTATTAATATTTATGCAATATTTATGGTCTATTTTTGCCATTAAAAATTAATAAAAAAAAAATGATATAAATATATGTATTTTTTTTATTTTTTATTTATGCAGTATTTTAGTTTAATATAGAGTCTAGGCCTTCAAAAAAAAATGTTTGAAGCAGATTAGCACCATCTGGTGAGAGTATGGAGAGAAAGCGTAGAACCATGGTGTAACCACTAGATGGCATCTACAGTTCTCTATGGAGAGGCATGTGAATTCCCCAGCTGTTTATGGACACATTTACTTTTCTTTTTTTTTTACAGAATTTGTAACAAAAAGTGCAATTCATTCAATTATAACACTTTATGTAAAATAATATAAAAAAAAAATAATATTTTTTTTTTGTCAATTTCCCATTCATTTCCTATATATGGGGGTCATTTTTGACCGAAGACCACAAGTGTGACTATTTTTTTTACGACCACTTAGCATGCCTGAATCATGACCTAATTTTATTTGTGTGTGCACATACCTAATGCCATAAAAGTCACCAAGTTTCGTAACATTCCGATGAAGCTGTGATTTTTAAAAATTCAAAACAGATTTTTTGTAATCAAAATTTATTGGTGTTTATGTGTATAAAAGTGTGTGTGTGTGTGTATGTGTGTGTGTGTGTGTGTGTGTGTGTGTGTCTTTTTTGTACTCTTGATGTTGTAGAGTGTCACCCCTTTACAGCGGTGTCCTTTTTTTAGGATTGAGGCCGATTTGTAGATTGTACACACAAAAATTCGGAGAATTTAGGGGGTTTTTTTGTCAATTTCCCATTCATTTCCTATGGGTCGGTCTTTTTTGACCGAAAGACCAAAATCGTCACTATTTTTTTTACGACCACTTAGCATGCTCGGATCATGACCTCAATTTTTTTTTTGTATTCACAAAAAACATTCCGAAAAAATTTTTTTTGTATTCACAAAAAACATTTCATAACATTCCGATGAAGCTGTGATTTTTAGAAATTCAAAACAGAAAATGTTTCGGTCAGAAATGACCGAGGACCGTCTGAGGGTTAATATATGTAAATGGCGCTCTGTGGCGCGGCAGGATTTTGAACACGGTCCTGAGCCGTTGCTGGGCGCCGCCGGTGTGTGTACTCTCATAGAGAATAATGTGTTCGAATTTAAAAGACGTGGCGCTGTGCGTTGTGGCGCTGAGCTGTGCGTCCGGTGTGCGACCCCCTTAAGAGTCACCACTGTCTGCTAACAGAGGAATTTAATTCATTGTGATGGTTTACCAGGAAAATTAGCACATTAAAATGATCTATGTTCGTATATATATATACAACTTTTTAAAAATGTAAATAGAACACATCACATCATTCTAAATATATCCTACTGGTGCTTCCCCCTCTCTCCTAAGATATTAGTGGTGTTGTAACATTGTACATGTACTAGTTTCTTAATTAACTAATCAAATGTAAATAATTTAAAGAATGTCCCATTGTTCTCTCTGCAGGTTGAGATTTTGTGACTTGTCAGATGAAGGTTGTGCAGCTCTGACTTCAGCTCTGAGATCAAACCCCTCACACCTGAGAGAGTTGGATCTGTCTGAGAATGAATTGGGAGATGCAGGAGTACAATTTCTCTCTGATGAACTCAGGAATCCTCTATGTAAACTGGAGATATTGTGGTGAGATCATTATTTAGGATTTGTAATCCTACTATGGAAAAAGTATATAATAAAGTCGAGTGCATAATCTGTAGTACTGTAACTGTGTGTTTTGAAATGAGTGTAAATACTGTGTATTTTTTCTTTCTGAAGGCTGAGGGATTGTGATTTCACAGATGAAGGTTGTGCTGCTGTGGCTTCAGCTCTAAGATCAGATTCCTCACAGATGAAAGAGCTGGATGTGACTAAAAATAAACTCTCAGACACGGGCACTGACCTGCTCACTGCTATAAAGTTAAATCCACACTATAAACTGGAGAAATTACAGTAAGTTTGAGATTTTTTTTTAAACTCAATTAATTAACTAAGGGACATGTGGGATACATGTTGCTTTTAACAATAGGAAAATAATATATTCAACATACAGAAGAAATATACTTTTTGATCTGAAATAAATTAAATGTATTGTTTCCTTTTTTAAGCTGCATTTGAAGAGTCCAGCTAAGAACTGACGGATGGGGAGCTTAATGGATTTGTTGCTGCTGTACCAGTGACTGATACACAGTGTTTTAATTCCTCATTCATTTTCACAATTTACATGCCAGTGTACATGATCTGTTAGTTTTGAGTTGAAATCAGCTTGGTTTTGATGGTTCTTTTGATTTAAACTCTGTCCAACACATTGTGATGGTGATGGAACTATTTTCTGAATGTTTCAGATTCTCTCCAGCAGATTGGCCACATGTTCATTATGAAAATGTAAACATGAATGTTCTCTATGAAATTTCCATGTGGGAGGCAGCCTCTATTAAATTACCTGGGGAACGTGATTTCACCAAGTGCAACATGTACCTGTCAACATCTTTGTCAACATTCAAATCAACCAATCAGATTTGATGGACAATTTTACCGTTTAAACAGTGTTAGGTGATTCTACATCAATGTTATTCACATGATGTTTTTTATTAACATAGTTTGGGAGGAGCACGTTCAGATAATTACAGTAACACGAGTGGAGAGCACTCAGCAATCAACGATAAGAGGTGTGTGTGTATATATATATATATATATATTCTGGGTTCAGGCCGAGCTCAGAGCCCCGGACTGTCACGCAAAATACACATTAAACTTTACTCCCTCTAATTGTATGTTAGTGTGAACTCGTGAACTGTCATTTCACTCTGATTTTAAGGATAAGTTATGGGTAGGTTTAGGTTTAGGGGTAGGGATAGGGTTAGGACTATGTTTACGTAAAGGAATGTTATTCCAGGACCAACAAAATATGTTGATCCAGGAACACGTCTTACTTGGCAAAATCATGGTGACCAAATTATCTTTAACATTTAGCATTTAGTTATTTATGCCTCTTTTTTGACATATATTTAGTTGTTTATAATGAATATTTGTTTGTGCTTTTATATTGTAATTATATTGTAAATGTTGCAGCTTGGTATAAAGCTGCAATGTGCGGTTAATCCCAATTGTTGTAATTTTTATCTTAAAAAAGTTGTCTTTTTATTATTATTATTGTTTAAATATTTGTGTATAAACAATACATGTTGAAGGAAAAAAATCCAGCTGTTTTTTTGGCAATTCAAATTATGTGAATTAAAGTTAAGATTTAGCATCATTTTAAATTAATATTAACTTCTCTTTTAAGGACTTTGTTTTGTGTTTAAGGTTTGTTTTGTGTAGCTATGGTTTGTGGTTTATGGTTTGATATGGTTTGTAATAGTGTTGGCTACGCCCACTGAGCTAATATTTGAATGAGAAGTATCTGATAAAGCAATCAGAATAAAAAATAAAAAAAACAATTCGTGCTCATGAAGGAGGTCTAGAAAAGGTAGAATGTGATTAAATAGTGAAAGGAAAGCTCAAACTGAAAACCGCATATAAATTAGTCCTATTATACATATTGTGTAGATAGTAGGCCTATCACCAATAGGCTTAAAACATACTGTAGCGCTTGGAGAAAATGATAGACTCACTTAACAGTTTTAATGCTATTTTATGAACGTGAGCACCTGTGTGGCCGATGCTCTCGCCTCACACAGTCCGAAAACTTCTGGAGAAAAAAACCCTTCTTTTCAACCCCGCCCCGCGTAACTGCGCAGGCTCGTTCTTCAGAAGAACAGCCCACACCTTAAAGCTCCACACAACCAGAACACATAACACATGAAAGAAAATACCGGTACATGCATCTAGATATTGAACATAAACAGCCTTTAGACTTGCTACAATACTGAATGACTAATTTGGCAGCATGTCATTAAGTATTAGCCTACAGCACGATTGATGTACAGGGCGAGTTGCAATAATTTGTTTCAAAATTATTTTTAGCCAATTCGGTTTTTTTATTTATTTATTTTTTTTGTCTTCTTTATTTTTAAATCACAGAAAAAAATGGTTTTGTGTAGTTGCTAAGCAAACAAAAGCTGGCCTGGAATTAACCGAATGAGTTCCAAATAGCCTAATTTCCCACTTGCGCTCAAAGCGATCCGTGACAAGTGAAACCACTCCAGGGGCCGTATTGTATTCACAAAACATTTTATCTTACCACTAGTTCTACTAAGTCGACAAGTTAGGATACTTTTATCCTTAAGATTTTTTTGTGAATATGCCCCCAGGTTTTCAATGTTTCTACCTGAAACTGGTCTGTCCTGTTCGCAGTTCTCCCAGTTGTTGTTTACCTGCATAGCTCTCGGGGATGAGGGTGGGCGGGGCTCTGAAAGCCGTCAGACATTTCTGTGAAGTGAACAGAAATGAAAGTTAGAAATTGCCTGAAAACATCTTGACGGATTTGGTCAAGTTGCCATCTGGGCTGGAGAATATAAAGATTGAAAGATTCAATAAGATACAATAACGATTGAAGTTCTGCTGTTCCTAAAGGTAACGCTCTTTAAAACAATGCCAAAGTGAGTATAAACAAACTTATGAATTGTATAATGTTGTTTAATTCTTCTTACAAGATGTTTTTTTTTATCATTATTATTAGCTTGATATGAAACAATGTTCATCTTTTTATCTGTTGAAATCTTTTGAATATACTTTGTATTTGTTATTTCCTCAAAAAACTACAAAAGCAAAAATATTTCTGCCAGACTAATATAAGTATACATGAATTGAAGATTGTTTAGCCTATATATAGGCCTACTGAAATTAGACATTTATTAAGTCATTTTTGGCTGTTTTTTATTTTACTTTCAGATGTGAATTTGGAATTTGAAAGCAGTCTCATTGTCAGGTGACCTGTCTGAAAGAATTAGGTAAAATACTATGACGTATACACAAGTAGTTTGGTTACATGTTTGTCTTTTACTGTGACAAAAACAACTGTTGTTTTGAGAGATAACTAGATTGGTTAAAGCAAAAAACAATAGGAATGTTTACAAAACGTGACTACTGTCCAGTATTTTTCATTGCATTTTTATAGCCTCTTGTTACTATGACTATTGTTTGCTTTATTTTCAGAGTCATTATAGCTGGAATGAGTTCTGAAAATGTTGTGACTGAATGCTCCACTAATACTGAGGCCAACTAGTATGTGTTTTTATTCAAGTGAAATTTGTTTCTTACTTTGTAAGATTAAAAAAAGTCTTAATTCCGGTAACTTAATATTATGTTACCACCATTTCTATTTCACTGAAGCATAATCCAGCAGGGGAGATCAGATTTAACTAGACCTGGTCATTAGAAGTAATCATTTAGCCTAATGGATCAACTCGAGGCTAAAAAGACTTTGCTTGAACCCAGGTAAATGATCATGATTTAGATATATGCAATAAAATTAAAGCTTCCTTCCTTCACTTTTTAGTTTTTAAATTATATGTTATTTTATATCTTACAATTGCATATTTATTTTAGTAGTATTGACTCTTTCTAAATTGCACCTACTTAATTGTGCTGCACTTAAATCTGAATGACAGGAAGCTTTACTGTATTAATGTTGTAATGTCTCTGTTTCTCTGAAGCTCAGAGCAGATGGGGAGATCTTCTCCATGTCCTAGCCATGAGTCCATGAGAAGTGATCATTCAATGAACAAACCATTGGATTTAAAAGAATCCAGGTACAATATTTATATTACTGTTAAAGGAGAACTCCGGTCAGTTTTAACATTGAGCTCATTTTTTTGTACATTTGGAGTGCTGTCAGTACAGAGAACAACGACAAAAATCGGTGTTGCCTACACCGAGTTATTCTATTTTTAAAATTTGCACCCTATTGACTTCAATGGGGCAAGTAGTAAGCCTGCTTTTAGCCTCTTAACATCCTTTAAGTGTCATTACAAGTGCACAGAAAATGTGAGTGATTCCTTCCGAGTGAACACGGGTGAATCTGACTGCAGTAGATGTTAGAGATATTAATAAAAATGAAGTTAATTCAGCCAGCGCTCATACCTCTGTTTACATCCTGTTTTCGGTGGAAGGCCATAGTAATCGATTGTCGAGTTCACGCGCGTGATCATAGGCACTAAACCTATGCGCGTGAACTCGACAATCGATTACTATGGCCTTCCACCGAAAACAGGATGTAAACAGAGGTATGAGCGCTGGCTGAATTAACTTCATTTTTATTAATATCTCTAACATCTACTGCAGTCAGATTCACCCGTGTTCACTCGGAAGGAATCACTCACATTTTCTGTGCACTTGTAATGACACTTAAAGGATGTTAAGAGGCTAAAAAGCAGGCTTACTACTTGCCCCATTGAAGTCAATAGGGTGCAAATTTTAAAAATAGAATAACTCGGTGTAGGCAACACCGATTTTTGTCGTTGTTCTCTGTATTGACAGCACTCCAAATGTACAAAAAAATGAGCTCAATGTTAAAATTGACCGGAGTTCTCCTTTAATAAAAATTAAGCTTCATTCTCTACCACTTTTCAGCTTTTAGTTTTATGTAACGTCATGTAAAACAACAAGATTCTAAAAAGAGATCTTGTTTTTAAAAAAAAAAGGTATCTTATAATTTGGAATTCATGTCTTGCGCTTGTTTCATAGTTGGGACTATTAAATTGTAACGTCTCTGTTTCTCTGAAACTCAGTGCAGATGGGGAGATCTTCTCCACGTCACAGCCATGAATCCATGAGGAGTGATTTATTTTAACCAGTGAACCAATGAGGTTCATTCTCGTGTTACGCAGCACGTTTGAGCTTCAGCAAGAACCAATGAGGTTTATTCTTGTGTTACGCAGCACGTTTGAGCTTCAGCATGAACCAATGAGGTTCATTCTCATGTTACGCTGCACGTTTGAGCTTCAGCAAGAACCAATGAGGTTCATTCTTGTGTTACGCAGCACGTTTGAGCTTCAGCAAGAACCAATGAGGTTCATTCTCGTGTTACGCAGCACGTTTGAGCTTCAGCAAGAACCAATGAGGTTCATTCTCGTGTTACGCAGCACGTTTGAGCTTCTGCAAGAACCAATGAGGTTAATTCTCGTGTTACACAGCACGTTTGAGCTTCAGCAAGAACCAATGAGGTTCATTCTCGTGTTACGCAGCACGTTTGAGCTTCAGCAAGAACCAATGAGGTTCATTCTCGTGTTACGCAGCACGTTTGAGCTTCAGCAAGAACCAATGAGGTTCATTCTCGTGTTACGCAGCACGTTTGAGCTTCAGCAAGAACCAATGAGGTTCATTCTCGTGTTACACAGCACGTTTGAGCTTCAGCAAGAACCAATGAGGTTCATTCTCGTGTTACACAGCACGTTTAAGCTTCAGCAAGAACCAATGAGGTTCATTCTCGTGTTAAACAGCACGTTTGAGCTTCAGCAAGAACCAATGAGGTTCATTCTCGTGTTACGCAGCACGTTTGAGCTTCAGCAAGAACCAATGAGGTTCATTCTCGTGTTACGCAGCACGTTTGAGCTTCAGCAAGAACCAATGAGGTTCATTCTCGTGTTACGCAGCACGTTTGAGCTTCTGCAAGAACCAATGAGGTTCATTCTCGTGTTACGCAGCACGTTTGAGCTTCTGCAAGAACCAATGAGGTTCATTCTCGTGTTACGCAGCACGTTTGAGCTTCAGCAAGAACCAATGAGGTTCATTCTCGTGTTACGCAGCACGTTTGAGCTTCAGCAAGAACCAATGAGGTTCATTCTCGTGTTACGCAGCACGTTTGAGCTTCAGCAAGAACCAATGAGGTTCATTCTCGTGTTACGCAGCACGTTTGAGCTTCTGCAAGAACCAATGAGGTTCATTCTCGTGTTACGCAGCACGTTTGAGCTTCAGCAAGAACCAATGAGGTTCATTCTCGTGTTACGCAGCACGTTTGAGCTTCAGCAAGAACCAATGAGGTTCATTCTCGTGTTACGCAGCACGTTTGAGCTTCTGCAAGAACCAATGAGGTTCATTCTCGTGTTACGCAGCACGTTTGAGCTTCTGCAAGAACCAATGAGGTTCATTCTCGTGTTACGCAGCACGTTTGAGCTTCAGCAAGAACCAATGAGGTTCATTCTCGTGTTACGCAGCACGTTTGAGCTTCAGCAAGAACCAATGAGGTTCATTCTCGTGTTACGCAGCACGTTTGAGCTTCAGCAAGAACCAATGAGGTTCATTCTCGTGTTACGCAGCACGTTTGAGCTTCAGCAAGAACCAATGAGGTTCATTCTTGTGTTACGCAGCACGTTTGAGCTTCAGCAAGAACCAATGAGGTTCATTCTTGTGTTACGCAGCATGTTTGAGCTTCAGCAAGAACCAATGAGGTTCATTCTCGTGTTATGCAGCACGTTTGAGCTTCAGCAAGAACCAATGAGGTTCATTCTTGTGTTACGCAGCATGTTTGAGCTTCAGCAAGAACCAATGAGGTTCATTCTCGTGTTACGCAGCACGTTTGAGCTTCAGCAAGAACCAATGAGGTTCATTTTTGTGTTACGCAGCACGTTTGAGCTTCAGCAAGAACCAATGAGGTTCATTCTTGTGTTACGCAGCACGTTTGAGCTTCTGCAAGAACCAATAATGTTTATTCTTGTGTTACGCAGCACGTTTGAGCTTCAGCAAGAACCAATGAGGTTCATTCTTGTGTTAGGCAGCATGTTTGAGCTTCTGCAAGAACCAATAAGGTTCATTTTCATGTTACGCAGCATGTTTGAGCTTCTGCAAGAACCAATGAGGGTCATTCTCGTGTGCTACGCAGCACGTTTGAGCTTCAGCAAGAACCAATGAGTTTCATTCTTGTGTTACGCTGCAGTTTTGAGCTTCAGCAAGAACCAATGAGGTTCATTCTTGTGTTACGCAGCACGTTTGAGCTTCAGCAAGAACCAATGAGGTTCATTCTTGTGTTACGCAGCACGTTTGAGCTTCAGCAAGAACCAATAAGGTTAATTTTCGTGTTACGCAGCACGTTTGAGCTTCAGCAAGAGGTTTGTTCTCATGCATCAAGCAGGTTTGGTTGAGCTTCTGTTTATGTTTGCTGATTAATGTTTATATGTGAATAAAAGTCTAAATTCAATCTGTTCATCATATAAAGTGATCATGTCTCTTCAAAAAAATTGGACTAAACAGCTCGATTCATATGGATTAGTTTTACAATCTCTTTATGATCTTTTTGAAGCATTGGTAGTTGCGTAGCTGACAATGGAGGGACTGAAATCTCAGATTTTATTAGAAATATCTTCATTTGTTTTTTGAAGATGAGCAAAAGTCTTACGGGTTTGTAGCGATATAAGGGTAATTGATGACATTTTTTTTTCTTTTTTGAGTGAACCATATAATATTTATTAACAAGACCTGGTCATTAGGAATAATCAATCAATGGATCAACTCAAGCTTAGAAAGACTTTCCTTGAGCCCAGGATCAGGATCAGGATCAAACCTTTTAGTTAGTTTTAAAGAATTTGTTGGTCTTTAGTTTTATGTAATAAAATAAATCGTCCTTTCTGCACTTTTTAGTTTTTAAATTATCATTACTTTATATCTCTCAATTGCACATTTATTTTATTAATATTGACTCTTTGTATTGTATTGTATTGTATTGTATTGTATTGTATGTCTTTATTGTCCACCAAGGTGGAAGTCTTTGGCTCACCAGCACATAAAATAGCTAAACAGACAATGTTAAGAAAAAATAAAAACAAATACAATTCATGCCACTTTCATTTGGTTTGTCAGTCACTTGTGGAGTTGAGAATTTTAATGGTGTTTGGAATGAAAGACCTCTTAAACACACACAACTGCACATTTGCACTCTCACAATTGCACCTACTTAATTGTGCACTTGAATCTGAATGATGGGAAGCTCCACTGAATTAATGTTGTAATGTCTCTGTTTCTCTGAAGCTCAGTGCAGATGGGGAGATCTTCTCCATGTCCAAGCCATGAGTCCATGAGGAGTGATCTGTCAATGAATGAACCATTGGCTTTAAAAGAGTCCAGGTAAAATATTTATATTAATAAAAATTAAGGTTCCTTCTCTATCACTTTTCAGTTTTTAGTTTTATTTAACGTCATGTAAAACAACAAGATTCTAAAGAGATATTGTTTAAAAAAATAATAATAATAACTAAAAAATTAGAATTGTTTGTCCCACGCCTGTGACTGTTTCACAGTTGGGGCTATTAAATTGTAACGTCTCTGTTTCTCTGAAGCTCAGAGCAGATGGGGAGATCTTCTCCATGTCCCAGCCATGAGTCCACGAGGAGTGATCATTCAATGAATAAACCATTGGATTTAAAAGAATCCAGGTAAAAGATCAGCTAGATCACACCGTCCTTTATATATATTTTTATTAATATTTATATATTATTGCACTCTCACAAGTGCACCTACTTAATTGTGCCGCACTTGAATCTGAATGATGGGAAGCTCTACTGATTAAATGTTGTAATGTCGCTGTTTCTCTGAAGCTCAGAGCAGATGGGGAGATCTTCTCCATGTCCAAGCCATGAGTCCATGAGGAGTGATCATTCAATGAACAAACCATTGGATTTAAAAGAATCCAGGTAAAAGATCAGTTAGATTCAGCCTTCCTTTATATATCTTCTCAGTCTTCAGTTCTACCATGGCAGCAGCAGCAGCAAAAAAAAAAAAAAAAGGATTCTCAAAAAATATGATGGTCACAGACATGTTTTCAATTATAGCTTGCTATTTATTTTATCTAGTCCCTTTTAATCTGTTTATTTGACTTTAGTTTACATTTTACGTTTTAAAAGTATCAATTTACAAGTATTACAAATCTCTTTATTAAGTAATTTAATATATATTAAAAGAAGTAAAAGTCTGCTCTGTGAGTAATGGTTTAAATATATTTAAAGAATAACAGGTTCTAATTTTTTTTTCAGTAATGCCTCACTCCTTGAAGTTCGAGATGCATTCAAATTAAATCTGAGGAGCAGGTTTCAGTGTTTGCATGAAGGGATATCAAAAAACAGTGCCCCCATACCTCTCAATGAGATTTACACTGAGCTCTACATCACGGAAGGTGGAGGTGGAAAGATAAATAATAAACATGAGATCAGATGGATTGAAAAAGCTTCCAGGAAAGCCACAATGGAGGACACGCCAATCAACTGCAATGACATCTTCAAACCCTTACATGGACAAAACCAACCAATTAGAACTGTGTTGACTGAAGGAGTCGCTGGCATTGGAAAAACAGTCTCTGTGCAGAAGTTAATTCTGGACTGGGCTGAAGGGAAAGCAAATCAGGACGTCTACCTCATATTTCCACTTCCTTTCAGAGAGCTCAATTTGCTGAAGGACAAAACATTTAGTCTTAAAGGTCTACTAAATTTTTTCATTGGCACAGAACAACTGGAAATCTCTCCACATGATGGTAAAATCATGTTCATCTTTGATGGTTTGGATGAGTGCCGTCTGTCTCTGGATTTTCAGAACAATGTGAGGTTGTGTGATGTGACTGAATCAGCTTCAGTGGACGTGCTGCTGACGAACCTCATTTTGGGGAATCTGCTTCCCTCTGCTCTCATCTGGATCACCTCCAGACCGGCAGCATCTGATCTCATCCCCTCTGAGTGTGTTCATCGAGTGACAGAGGTACGAGGCTTCAATGACCCACAGAAGGAGGAATACTTCAGGAAGAGAATCACTGATCAGAGTCTGGCCAATGAAATCATCTCACACCTGAAGTCATCGAGGAGCCTCTACATCATGTGCCACATCCCAGTGTTCTGCTGGATCTCAGCCACTGTTCTGGAGAAGATGTTAAGTGGAGCAGAGAGTGGAGAGATTCCCAAGACTCTCACTCAAATGTACACACACTTCCTGATCCTTCAGACCAACATCAAACATGAGAAGGACTATGAGAAGAAATTGAAAGCCAAGGACATGGTTCTCAAACTGGGTAAACTAGCTTTTCAGCAGCTGGAGAAAAATAATCTGATCTTCTATGAGGAAGATCTTAGAGAATTTGGCATTGACGTGCAAGAAGCTGCTGTGTACTCAGGATTGTGCACTCAGATCTTCAGAGAAGAATCAGGGCTGTTTCAGGAGAAAGTCTACTGCTTTGTTCATCTGAGCATTCAGGAACATCTAGCAGCTTTATATGTGTACATCTCCTTTGTGAATCAAAACACAAATGAATTAGACCAACCAAGTCTTCTACTCAAAGTTCTGCTTTGTGCTGCACAAGGTTCAATATTTGACCTCTATCAGAGAGCTGTGAAGAAAGCTCTGCAGAGTACCAGTGGACATCTGGACCTTTTCCTTCGCTTCCTTCTGGGCTTCTCACTGGAGTCCAATCAGACTCTCTTAGGAGAGCTACTGACACGGACAGAAGACAGCTCTGACAACAAAGAGCAATTAGTTAGGTTCATAAAGGGGAAGATCAAAGAGAATCCTTCTCCAGAGAAATCGATCAATCTGTTCCACTGCCTGAACGAACTGAATGATCATTCCCTAGTGGAGGAAATCCAGCATTATCTAAAATCAGGGGCAAGAATAAATACCACACTGACAGCCTCGCAGTGGTCAGCAATGGTCTTTGTATTGCTGACCTCAGGGCAAAAACTAGATGTGTTTGATTTAAATGAATATGTTGGGACACATGTCTCGCCAGATGAAAGTCTTCAAAGGCTACAGTCGGTGCTTGAAGCATCCAGAACTGCGATGTAAGTCATAGGAAATAATTAAGTTAATATATATATATATATATATATATATATATATATATATATATATATATATATATATATATATATATATATATATATATATATATATATATATATATATGAAGAGCCTCTAAGTGCCATCTGAAATTTTCTTCTAGAATGATCATTTTTATCAAGCTTGTATATTTAAGTTCAGTAATTTCACTTAAATGACAATTAATAGGTCATTTTCATTGCCATTTAAGTGAAATTACTAAACTTAAATATATGAGCTTGATAAAAATTATCATTCTAGAAGAAAATTTCAGATGGCACTTAGAGGCTTTTTCATCTGAACTCTTCATATTTAGAAGTATTTCGATTATATTAATTAACACAGTGTAATCTAAAAGATTCATGTAATTCCAGAGGTAGTTTACCCAACACTGCACATGCACATGCTAAAATTACTATTAAAAAAAAAAAACACACAGAACAAAACATTTTTTTCTTGCAGACTTTGTGAGCATACACTCACAAGGAAAAGCTATACAACCTTAGGTTCTGTTCTCAGCTCAAAGACTTGCTGTCTGAAAGAGTTAAACCTGACTAGGAGTAATGTAAATGATTCAGGACTGAAGCTACTCTGTGCTGGACTGGAAAATCCTCATTGTCAGTTGGAGAGGCTCAGGTAAGTTTTTTTTCTGTTTTTTCTTTTCTTACATTTGGTTTATTCAGCTGTTTATAGTAAATAAAATGAAATATTGAATTAGTACATGTTAGCCCGGTTTTACAGACAGGGTTTAGACTAAGCCAGGATTAGGCCTTAGTTCAATTAGGACTTTTAAGTAGCTTTTATAAACATGCCCAAGAAAAAATAAAACATTACTGGTGTGCATCTTGAGACAAAACAATGGCACTGATATATTTTAAGATATACAGTGCATATTGCTTTCAGCTAAAACTGTTCAAACATGCATTTTAGTCTGGGACTAGGCTTAAAGGGTAAGTTCGGTATTTTACACTTAAAGCCCTGTTTACAGATCGTTTCTGATGAAATAGAACGGTTAAGATTAAAATTTGGACACATGCTGCTGTCCCGAGAATTTTAGGTTTCTTTTGCTTTCCCCAAAACCTCTAGAATGGGTGTATAGGTGCACTGGAACAATACTTCATAAAACACATTAAACTTTGGTTTACAAAGACCTGAAACTCACCGAGTGGTCAGGGGTGTTCACTGATATGCTCAGACAAAAATCGCTGCAAAAGATGCTTTCCAACAGGTGTTTTACCATTCGTTGTAAAACTGTGGACCTATTTTTCCAAACGTCTAACACCCGTAGATTCTTCCGTTGAGAGCTTGAATAATAGACACTCCAGCCCAGTTGGTGGCGATAATGCACCTTTGCCAATTGCAAGCAAACCACTGGCATTTCATTGAATATACAGACGAAGAAGCGGGGGAGTAATACCGTACCTCACACAGCACATTCAATACAAGTCAATGGAGTTGGACAAAAACTACGATAAAACCTGTTGGAAAGCATCTTTTGCAGCGATTTTTGTGTGAGCATATCAGTGAACACCCCTGACCACTCGGTGAGTTTCAGGTCTTTGTAAACGAAAGTTTAATGCGTTTTAGGAAGGATATGTTCGAGTGCACCTATGCAGCCATTCTGTAGGTAGGGGGGGGAAGAAATAAACCTAAAATTCTCGGGACAGCAGCATATGTCCAAATTTGAGTCTTAACCGTTCTATTTCATCAGAAACGATCTGTAAACAGGGCTTTAAGTGTAAAATACCAAACTTGCCCTTTAAGCCTTGTCTGTGAAACCAGGAGGTAAATTCTTAAACTTCTTTTTCATGCAGACTGGAGTTTTGTGGTGTTTCTGATAAAGGTTGCTCTTTTTTGGCTTTGGCTCTGAGATCAAACCCCTCACATTTGAAAGAGCTGAATCTGTCCGGAAATAAACTCAGTAACCCTGGATTGAAGAATCTTTCTGCTGAATTGCAGAATCCTCATTGTAAACTAGAGAAACTGTGGTGAGATAACTTCTTGAATTATCCTCACAAAAACATACATTTTGACATTACCAACTACTATACTATATTATAATTAAAATTATTTATTTATTTCTGGAATTGTGTGTCCTTTAACATATTTTTGCTGCCATTTTCTCTGTAGGATGAGACTTTGTGGTGTTACACATGAAGGTTGTGCCGCTCTGGCTTTGGTTCTGAAATCAAACCCCTCACACCTGAGAGAGCTGAATCTGACCGGGAATAAACTGAAAGATTTAGGAATGAAGGTCCTCGCTGATGGACTAGAGACTCCTCACTGTAAACTGGAGATACTGAGGTAAGGTTATGTCACAGAGAGTAATAAATGTCAAAGTCAATAAAGAGTCTATAACATTGTTTTGTTTTATTTTGTTATTTGTTGTTGGTTTTTTCTGCAGGTTGGTAGACTGTGATATCACAGATGAAGGTTGTTCAGCTCTGGCCTCAGCTCTAAGATCAAACCCCTCACATCTGAGAGATCTGGATTTGTCTGGTAACAAACTTGGAAACCTTGGTGTAGTGAGGCTCTCTGTTGAACTGGGACATTCTGACTGTAATCTTCAGATACTCAGGCAAGATCAGCACTCACCACTTTTGTCAAATAAGTTTTGTGTGCCAAAGCTAGGGAGAGATATGAGTGTGTCATTCTCTCAGCAGGTTAAAGAATTGTGGCATCACTATTGAGGGCTGTGCTGCTCTGGCCAAAGCTTTGAAATCAAATCCTTTAAGCCTGAGAGAGCTGGATCTTGGTTGGAATAAACTGGGTGACTCTGGTGTGCAGCAACTTTTTGCTGCATTGGAAAATCCAAACTGTAAATTAGAAGTTCTGCGGTAAGCAAAATGAAAATACTGATTTCAATACGAGTCATCATATTAACAAAAAGTCAGAATATATTCTGAGTTTTCAGAATAGATACTGGTATCTTTCACATTCATTTCCTATTATTCTGCAGTATTGCTTCTATAATGTATATTCAATATATTCAGATGCATTTATTTGTATTACAACTGAGGACAATTCATGGGAAATGTGACCTTTTGTACGATTTTCACAAATGTTCTTATTTGTTACTTTGAATTCTTTTATAATCTTAACTTTATTTCCAGGTAAAAAAAAAAACCTTATTAGGATTTATTTTTTTTCTTACAGACTGAGAGATTGCAACATTGCAGAGAAAGGTTGTGCCGCTCTGGCTTCAACATTGAACTCAAACCCGTCACACCTGAGAGAGATGGATCTGTCTCAAAATAAGCCGAGAACCTTAGGGGTGAAAATGCTCTGTACCGCTATGGAAAAGACAGACTGTAAACTTGAGATACTGCGGTAAGATTTGAAAAAAATATATTTTTGATGGTCCCTTCAACACATTTTGTTGACTATAAGTAACCTTGCACCTACATGTCTAATAACTCTCATTAGATATTAGACATCAGTTGACACATACAGTAGTTGCAAAGTTATTTATAGCCAGAATGATCTATAACAGAATGTTCAAATGGGACCATCAAAAAAAAAAAAAGTGTTATTTTTGTTCTGCACCTTCTCTGATAGGGTGCCTCATTAACTACAATCAAATCTGAGGCTTCTTTTCTAATATATATATTTTTTTTTTTTTGTCTTTGCAGTTTGGAATATTGTGGTCTCACAGATGAAGCTTGTGCTGTACTGGCATCAGCTCTAAGATTGAACCCCTCACACCTGAGAGAGCTGGATCTGTACATGAACAATCTAGGAGATTCAACAAGGCAGCTGTTGTCTGCTATGAAGGAGGACTCAAACTTTAAACTGCAAAAACTACAACTGCAAATGCAAACACTACAATATTAATCACATCATTATTCTTCAGTTATATCCAGTTTTAAATAAATCAGCTTTTGTTATTCTTCTGTAGGTCTACTGAAATGATCCTTGCATGTCTTAAAATGTAAAGAGATAGATTATGAGTCTTTGCACTGAGTTTAATTTTGATAAGTAGATAAGTTGTCTCCACTCTGATCATTTACTTTGGTGGAAATCAGATTTCCACATTCTTCTTGCTACAAGGCTGCAGACAAAGTCTTCACAATGGGAAGGATGAATCAAGAAAAGACTAGCTAGCTAAATAATATTGCACTTTTTTTACGTTTTACGTTTCTTTTTCATACCTTTTTTTATGTTTCTGGTGCAGTATTGCTATTTTTATTGGAAATGCAAGCTTCATTGCAAACTGTTAATTTGTCTATGTAAGAGCTAAGCAGATATGTGTGTAATGGTGTTTACATTAAAAATCACGTATACAAAGCCTTTTGTCAACAGACAAAAATTATGTTTATGCAAAAGAAGAGAATGTTTTCCTGGCAGAAGTTGGCAATGGCAAGCGTAGTTAAAGTATTGCTTTATGGAATCGACGAGTGTCAATTTCAACACTACCCAAAATTATACCTGTTACTAGACATCCCACCTCTCCTGGACGTTCCTTGAGTCTCCCACATATTGGCCCACAAATTATATACAATATCCTGGAAATCGAGCGAGTGTGAGAGAACAATAGGTTACTTGCGTAACCCTGGTTCCCTTTCGTGGTCACTACGAGTTACGTTGTGACGACGAATGGGGTTTCGCTTTGAAAGCCTCTCATCTTCGATTAATAAAACGAGCCAATGGCAAAGAAATGCCATGGGTCTCCAGCATTTGCTTTGCGTAACTCCGACTTACCTCATGGGTATATAAGAAAGTACGCTGGCAACATGCAACATGTTTTCGCTTGGAGCCAAGAGTTATCTTCACTCCCCCAAGCCATTCTGAATTATCTTACTCTACGAGATGAGCGGCTCTTCAGTGTGTTGGTGCTGGATATGGGCACGTGATCCATCTGCCTAACGGTCACAAGCGCTGTTTGGCATGTTGGGCTTAATCACGCTTGGCAGCGCTCGTGGATGAGTCGTATTTTCATTGCGGGAACATGACCATTGCGATGTTTATAGATCGAGACTCAATGATCTCCATGTGAGTAGAGTCCCCTCTGCCACACCCCAATTTGTCTCCTTGAGAGGGGATACTTTGGCTGGTTGCCAGGGTGATCTGAGGGTTATGGTGTGGCATATAACCAACGAGTCATTTATTGGGCCATGCCCCCCTCCACATCGTAAACCGTGGGGCTTCCGTGTGTGGCTGGTTCCTCTCGAGGACCCAGTTTTTCATTCGGGGCTCCGGCAGCTGATGTCATGTCACTCACAGCATCACAAGGTGGGCTTGATTCCTCTGGAAATGAGGATTCGACTGCGTTGCCTCCCTCAGGAGTGCCAGCGTTAGTCGAGTCAGATCCAGAGCTGACGGCCATGCTTTCCCGGGCAGCGAGTGGCGCCACCCTTCCTCGAGCGCTGTAAGCTGGACGATTGGTTCTTGGGCGCGGCGCGTGCTGCATTACCATTACTTGACTCCAGTGTCTTTCTTACCGGACGTGTATCAGGATGCCTCCGGGTTGCGAGAGTTCCCATGACTTATTATGGCCCTTATCGCCTTCACTGCACTCGTTGCCGCGGCGATCATGGTCTGTATGTTCTCTGCCACTATTGTGGCACAGGCATGCAGTGCTGTGTGTTGTCTTCGCCTTCGAGGCAGTGCTGATCCGGGAGTTCTGTCAGACCAGGAACGCTGGTCCTTCCCTGGCCAACACTGACAGAACGCGGAAACTCGACAAAAGGTAGGCAAAATAAAAAGTGAATCCCCAGAAACAGTCCACGGACTGCAAACCCCATCTCTGCAATAATAATTAATAAAGGCTGGTTTCTAAAGTACTTCTTCCTGCCTCTATGTATTAATGCTCATGGGTAGCCTAAACGGGTTCCATTCAGACCTTAACATTAAGTATTTTACTGTTATGTGTCAACAAGATTCAACAAGACATTTTCATGTGGCTATAACCAATGTTTATATCTGTTGTGGTATTTATGCAAATTAGCACATACGTAATTAGATTATGCTCCGTTTGTCCATGTTAACAAACAATTTAAAAAAACTTGTAATACTTTTTTTGTTTGTCTTGATGTAAGTAATCAACTCTGTAATTTTCATGGTGATATCTAAAGGTTAACTTTTTTTACCCTATTCACGTAAGAAAAATAATGAATAGGCTATATTTGGGTCTTTTTCAAAACTTTCCCCTAATGGGATTCTCCAGGCTTTTTTTTTTTTTTGCCTTACTCGGGACATATTGAGGATACAAAATCAGTTGAGTTTGCTTCAGTTGCAATTTGTTCAACCTTTTTTCATAAAATGACTGGACTATAAGGGCACCCGCTTCGCATCGGGGTCCCGATCAGCCTGTCGAGGTTGTATTCGCTATAACAACCGCCTCGCTCTACATTACCCCTTACTTAGTCCATATATGGAACACATGAAGAAGTGCCAGAATCATGTGACATTCCAGGAAGTCCCTGACACAAACAAAGCTAACAGAAATCGCTGTAACATGCAGATAGACGTTTTGAAGACAATAAACATGATTGCAATGATATTTGATTTACCTGTTCTTCAAGCCATGTCAATTTTGATAATAATAGATTATATTTATAATGTAATGCTAATCGATATAGACTTTATCATTGTGCAGAATACTATAAAATAATATATTTTCTGTCTGTTCTAAAATAGGAATGCTTACTAAAATGTTTGTTGTTTTAAGAAGGGCATTTGATACAGTTCAAATGTGAAGTGAGAACTTTGATAAAAGAAATGAGGGATTGAGACAGTGTGAACAGCCAGTCATTAGTAATTATAATGCAGACAAAAGAAAACATATTTAGAGCCATAACCAGGCTGGAGAGGTGTGAATGTGTGCAGGAGAGATTCTGAATGGGGCTTGTTTGCACCACAAAACAATAGAGACAATAGACTGAATATATGCTTAAAAGATGACAATAAACATAAACATTTTAGAGTCTAATCAAAATAAAGTCATATGACGTGATCTTGAAAAACATTTAACTAAATAGACTTCATCTTCAGATTTTAAATATAACATGGTCAGACATGTGGCTTTAGCTGCAGTGCATTTCTAGATTGCTACAGTGCCAACTTCAATTTTATTTTCATTAAGATGTTGCATAAAAATACATTCTAATAACTTTACAAAACTTTGAAGCTATATATAACTTTTTTTTTTCATTATGACAATAATTAATTCTACATTTACAATAAACTGCCAGGTGTCAGCTTTCAAATGAGGTCATAATTGTGCTTTTAGTACAAAGGGTTCATGAACTGTATCTGTTTCAGTTTGGGCATGCCATTTCTGGGGATTTTTCAAAAGTGAGGTTGCAGCTTAACAGGTTAAAAACCTTAAGAGGTTTATGAATGTCGTAATGATGTTGTGTCGCTCCTCTTATAGTGAGATGGGAGAAGCCACTCTCAGATACAACGCCATGTAACTTTCTGTGCAGCTCCGCTTCTGATGATGCACAACTTCGAGGTGAATCTGGCCGAGCATTTAAGGCTCACCACACCGGCACTCAGTTTAAGCGTCTAAATTAGTTGCTTACATTTGCAAAATGAGCCTACAATAGCAGAAATAATTCCTTTTAATGAAAAAATAAAGGTCCGTGTTTGATAAAAATGTTCACGAAATTAAAAATGTTTTGTGAAATTAGAAAATATTTAAAATATCGTTGTTTAATTTAGTTGTCATTTACATGTTCTCATATTCATATATTTTGTTCTAATATCACAACAGTAATAATCTAAAGGTTTACTGGGTTTTACACGATTCTGTTGTAGTGTGGTTTTGGTGAAGTGTACTAAAACAAACATCACGTGTGAACCTTATTTCTCACTGCTGACTCCTGATGGTTTAGAGTAGACTAGAGGACAATTACTCAGAGTCGCCCCCTGTCGTTTCAAAATATAATACAACAACGATTGCATCAAGTATAAATGCCTTATCCATTTGGGGAGGTGCGCGCGCAGTCAGCGGAGGTATAAGTCCAGGCGAAAGTATAAATCAGGCTAAATTGTGTGCACACCGCCACGCAAAATGAGGTCATGCATTTTCCGCTGCAATGACATCATTTTGCCACACGCACCCAAGCGAACTTGTGAACTCGTCAGCTGTGTCCCAATTCAAAGGCTGCATCCTTCGAAGGACTCAGACTCAGGCGATGTTAGGGACTGATCGGTGTTAAAAGGGACAGTCTTGCCTTATGGAGGATTGTTCTTGTCACCTAGCAACTGTGACCGTAATAAATGACAGTAACATTTGTACTAGACTTTTCTGAAAGTTATATTAAACTATTTGAAAACAAAACAGGGATCACAACTGTCTATGTTTACTATTGTCCATTTCTGTATATTATTAAGATTATAAACTATACTCACATCTTGGTAAGATATGTCAACATATGAAAGAAGTTTCTTCTGCTCATCGAGCCTGCATTTATTTGATCAAAAATACAGAAAAAAGTAATATTGTGATATATTATTACAAATTAAAATAATTGTTTTTTCTATTTTAATGCTATTTCTATTTTAAAAATAGAAATCTTTTGTAACAACAATATACACTACTGGTCAGTAATTTGGGGTCAGTCATTTTTTTTCTTTCTTTTTTTGAAATAAATCAATACTTTTATTCAGCAAGGATGTGTTAAATTGATAAAAAGTGATAGTAAAGAAGATTTATATTATTAGAAAATATTTTTTTATTTTGAATAAATGCAGTTCTTTTTAACCTTTTATTCATCAAATATATTAGGCAGCAGAACTGTTTCCAACACTCATAATAAATCAGAATATTAGAATGATTTCTAAAGGATCATGTGATTGACTGGATGTCACATGTGACACTGAAGACTGGAGTAATGATGCTGAAAATTCAGCTTTGCATCACAGGAATAAATTATTTTTTAAAGTATATTCAAATAGAAAACTATTATTTTAAGTTGTAGCCTAATAATATTTCACAATATTACTGTTTTTTTCTGTATTTTTGATCAAATAAACGCAGCCTTGATAAGCATTAGAGACTTCTTTCAAAAATATAAAAAAAGTAATGTTTCCAAACTTTTGACCTGTGCTGTATATATTATTTAAACATTTTTTATTAGATATTTGAGTAAGTTGAAACCCCAAACTGCAATTTCTCTCCAAAAAATCCTGTTGTCACTGGCACACAATGAATTCTGGGGTAGGCACGACTGTGAAGGATCCATATGTTGTATCCTTCATTTCATGGGAAATGAAGGATGCATTTAAAGGAGCCTTCAAATTGGGACAGCTTTTGCTACGTTGTACCGCGGTGACGCAATTATAATGTTTCCCTTCGGAATGGTTGGTGATTCAGTTGATCCAGTAAAAAGTACCACAAAGCCACAGGGCTGATTCAATTTTAGCGTACTTGTCTCATATTAATAAATGTAATTATATTATTTTGTATATTAATTTGTTATTATTTTAATTTAATTCATATTATATTATTTTTTTTAATGTATTAATATTTAATGTATTATTATTAATACATTTTCTGTGTTATACATTATGATGATTATAGTGCTATGAATTGCAAAGGCAGTAAAAGCAATGTGACTGCATATGAGAGCACTGTTGATGAACAGTTGATGGCATAATGTGATGTGGTACATGGTCAGCAGTAAAATATGAGCTAACTTTTTTTCTTTCTAGCACTCATTAATTTCATTGGCAGAATTTGAAGCAATTACATATAATTCCACTAGAGGGAGATGTTTATCAAACTGTAAGAGTTGTAAAGCTTAACTTCTATTTTACATAAGAGGAACCTCACTCTAACTTGACCATGAGCTTTAAAAAGACAACAGCTCTGTACAATTAGCGATCACTTATTTGTGATGCTAATATTTGTAAATAAGATCTCAGTATATCATGGATTCATTTGAACTTAGGTGTAACATAGACATTACTGAGGATGACACAATCAGTGATGTTTAATGGGGCAAAGGATCAGGATGATAAACTGTGTAAAAAGGGCATTATGAGCAAATATAATGGATGCATGTGTGTTGTGTATGACAGGTGTAAGCATGTGTGAGTTAAAGGGATAGTTCACTTTGAAATAAAATTTTGGTATGTTTTAGCTTACCTCAAGGGCATCCAAGATGTAGGTGTCTTTTTTTCCGCAGTAGTTTCAATTTTGATATTTTTAGGTCAAACCGTTCTTGTCTGACAGTCATATAATGCAGGTCTATGGTCACCCCCTCAAAGAGCATGCACAGAGTCCAAATTAAAACAATTCCCCATCGTCCAAATTAAACAATTCCCCATCGTAAGTACACAATGATGGCCTAAGACACGAAACGAGCAGTTTGTGTAAGAAAACGAACAGTATTTATATCATTCATACCTCTTGTAACACAGCCACGTCCAAGTGATCTGAGGGCGCGGGCGCTTCCTGCTGTGTGACGTGTGCGCAGACTGGTGCATAGATATATATATATACACTAGATGTCGCCTTAAAGACATTCGTTCCAATGAACTGCCATAGCCAAGGCGACATCTAGTATATATATCTATGCACCAGTCTGCGTACACGTCACACACCAGGATGCGCGCGCGCCCTCAGATCACTTGGACATGGCTGTGTTACAAGAGGTATAAACGATATAAATACTGTTCGTTTTCTCACACAAACCGCTCGTTTTGTCTCTTAGGCCATCAATGTGTACTTACGATGGGGAATAGTTTAATTTGGACGATGGGGAATTGTTTTAATTTGGACTCTGTGCATGCTCTTTGAGACAGTGACCATAGACCTGCATTATACGACTGAAAGACAAGAATGACATGACCTAAAAATATCAAAAATATCAAGAATGACATGACCTAAAAATATCAAAATTGAAACTACTGCGGAAAAAAGTGTGTACTGTGGATGCATACTGTGGATGCCCTTGAGGTAAGCTAAAACATACCAAAATTTTATTTCAAAATGAACTATCCCTTTAAGGAATGTAAAGGTCAAAGGTCATATTTATATTAGGGTCTCTAGTATCTGCTCATTCCAGTGTAATGTGTAAGATGTTTGTGTAAAACGCAAGTGATAATAAGCAGATAAGAGGGATATAGGGTGCTTGAAACCATGCTTCTCCATAGTTTATATATATATATATATATATATGAATAAGATTAGAATTAAGCATGTTAAGTTCAGTGTAGTGCAAAAGTCCTCTGTAAATTAGTACTGTTTTTTTCATTACAATTGTCATTATATTATAATTTGAATGAAAAGTTTGATTAAAAACTGTACACGTCTCAATGCCACTAATTTGAGTATTATATTGAAATATATACATATAAATACATATAAAATATTTCTTATTCAAATTCTCAGAACATTTCTTTGTATTACATTTTTCAAAACCCAAAAACTCTGTTTTTGTGATCTTAAATCCCAGATTGTCAGTGTACAGACATTTCTTGGCAAAACAAAAAGTGCAATAAGATATATTTGTATGGGCATTGATCTGGTTAGCTTGGGAAGGTTCACAAAACACACACACATACTCAGATCAATGCATGTCTTATCGTTGCTCAGTAAAATGATTATTCAAAATGCCTTTTTTCCTGAGGCTCTTGGTTTGCATCTGTTTCCTCTCCTCCACTTCCTCTCTGTCAATCAGAACCTATAAATGTTTATTGAAGCATTGAATGTGTGTGTGTGTGTATATGTGCGTGCATTTAATGACTTGCTTGTGCCTACGCAAATGCCAACAGCTTTGTCCCATCATGATCTCTGTAACATTTGGGACATGGGACTCTCAGTACAGATTTATGAGCGTGTCCTTTAGGTACAGTAAAATTTGCCGGCTGAATGAACAGCACTGACTCATCTAAACTATTAGCAGAACACTGAAGATGATAACATCCAGGATTTATAAAACAACTGAATGTCAGTGAGACGTATCTGTGTTTCCTCAACAGTCACTGTATGTCACAGATAAGTTTGTTATCTAAAGCTCACATTAAAACAGTTTTGGAAACATTTTACTATGCAGTAATTTATTTCTGCTATTTTTTACATTTCTGGTATATAGGCCTATAGACTGATCTCATGAAATGGCGTATGTATGACACGCCAATTCGTATTTCCATTTTTGGCGTGTTATCAACACGCCTAATCGCTTTTCAGCGTGTTTATCAACGCCGTTGATTTACGTTACATTACTGTATATAAATAGCCTATATATGACCATTTATGAGTGTTCCCCTACCATCCTAGGAAAAAAAATATTGCTCCCCAGATGTAGATATACATTTTCCTCCGTTTCGCTCGGACATTTAACGGCGTACACATACACGCGGAATCACTCGGACGTTTGACGGCGTACACATATACGCGCGTGGACATACACGCGGAAAGCTCAAAATGCGTATAAATAACACGCCACTTGACTTGAAAGTGGCGTGTATGTTTACGCAAAGTCATGATGTCATGTTGTGAATCGCCAGACCCAAACTTTTCATCTTAAAATATACAAATTTCAAATTTTAACAACAAATAGTGATATAAACACAAACCATTTCAAAATTTATTGTGTTAAAAAATATTAACATATATTTTTATACAATCGTTACTGGCAAAGTGTCATGTTTGTATCAACATTTGTATCAATAACGTTTTTTTTTTTTTTTTTTTTTTTTCAAAAGTTCTTAGTAACCAGTGAATGCTTCATTCATCACAAAAGTGTGAAAAATAACTACAAAAAACTTTGTAGTTGTTTAATTCTCTGTATTCTGGACAAAATAAATGCCAGCTGTGAAATTAGCATTAGCAAACCAAAGGGATCAGTCATTTTATTTATAAAAAAAAAAAAAATTAAATGTCATTTCAACTACAAAATGAAAAGTGATTTGAAATGTGGTGGAAATTACATTTGTTCATAACAGCTTAATTCCCCTGTGCCTGAATGTGTAAATCCACTGTTGGACATTGTTTATAGTCAGATTAAGTAAACTAGCATGTCTTCATATTGTTTTAAGGGACTTGCAGGGTCAAAGGTGCCTTTGGTTTTTGTCTATAAATATATGTCGTAAGTGTATGTGGTCTGTGTGGAGTTTGCTTTAGGTTGATAGTTGATATTATAAGCTGCCATTATTGTGCAATAGACTCTCTGTGGCAGTTAAGGATGAACAATATGATTGACAGCTGAATGGTTAAGGATTGATGATCAAGGCTGCAAATGTCTTTCTGCAACAGCCATTCATTGACTACAGTGATTAAGGCCTCAGTTGCACAACGCCACTTTCTTGCTTTTTTATGTAATATATTTTTTATCCATGCAATTGCAGTGGTTCTAGGAATATAAATGTTTGTATTTGTGAATATGTGTTAATTTGAGTATGATAGGCTGTAAGCTCTCCAGCAGTGTGAGGGGTCGAGTAATGTGGTCACGTCACATTCCAGACACACTTGCCACGCGACAGCAGCAACACAATCCTCCGAGCGGAACACTACATACACCCACCAACACACACAATAGTTTAACTGTTCTCTGTCACGCTTTCTCTGCGCGTTTCATTATATTACAGCTACACCTCTCTTCTGTTTTGTGTTGTCAGCTAAACGCCTCCATCCTCCACCAACGTTGTGTCTTTCTTTCTCACTTCCTCGTCGGCCTCGGCCTCTCTGAATCAAAGCGCTGTTTTATTCTGTAGTAGTTACTTGCTCAAGATTGCCTTGTTTCAGAGTTTTGCTGGTAGTTTTGCTGTGTGGAACTGTGTCCAGTAGGTGGAGCTGTGAGCCGGACACTCAATTTGTTGTGCTCAGACTGCCATATTATTATATTACTGTATTTCTGATGCATATTAGTATATAGTATGTATTTAAATAGCATTTGTTGTTTATCATTACAACAAATGAGGCAAAACAAGATACAAAGTACAATGACATTTTAAATAATGCATGAAAATGTGAAATGTTAAATATGTACAATCATGTAACATACATATACACATACACATTTCAATGTATCAAACAAAAGAAAAATCAAAATAAATATAAAAAAATTATACTAACAAAATAAAAAATAAAATAACAAATAAACAAACATGTTCAAAAAATAGGTATTAGAATGCAACAGTCGGTTTCCGGAGTAAAAACTACATTCATTTTCCCTATAGGGAAATTGATTTTGAACGATGACTTGTAAACCTTCTGTGAGCTATGAGGTTGTTAATCCATGGTATTTGTTTCTGCTGATGCCGTCAACATGCATTATTTCATTTAATTTTTAAAATAATCGTGTTTAACAGTGAAATATGCTCTGGTTTAGTGTTGCTTTCGTCAACGAAAATTATGACGAAATATTGTCGTCAACGAACCGTTATCACCTGACGAAAACGAGACGAGACTAGACGTAAATGCATGGTCATGTGACGATGACTAAAATACATGTATAATGCAATATCGTTGACGAATAAAAACGAGACTAAATGTGGTTTAAAAAAATATAAACTATGCTAAAATGTCTCTTCATTTTCGTTGACCAAAACGAGACGAGACGAAATGTAACGTCACGACGAATGAGAGAGTTGTGCGTGAACCCATAGCTTTGTCGGCTTTAAATTCTGGATTGCGATCTGGTCACCCGATTATCAGCGAATTTAACAATATATTACTCCATTAGTTATTCTATTAAAATGTCTCATTGATATATTTGACACATTCATAATCATTACTTTTGCCGGTTCTTTGTGACAGCTGCATGTTATTGGCAGCGTCTCTGGTTACATGAACACGTCACCGCATCAGCACCAGAACATGGAGATTTTATTTTAGAGAATAATCGCACAATCTATTCGATATCCTATAATTAAATAAACTAATCGAATATCCAAAAATCGTGACTCATCCCTGCATGGAATCTCTTGTTTATTTTCCCAAATCTTCACTCACGTCTCACCCATTTTCTAAAGGTAGGCCTATTATAAACGTTTCTTGGTTCGCTTTTAATTAGGCCTATTATATTCGTATTCTTTACTGTGGTAAAGTAGAAAAACGCTGTAGGACAGATAGCCTACATTTGTACTTGCATGTCAAATTCTTTTTAACACAGTTTGTGCTTGTTATATTAGACATAGGGCGCGTCAAGTTTAGTTGTAAAGCGCGTTTCACGCGCGCGGGTGATTTTTAGTTTCACTTTCTCTGGCAGCGCAATCTCAAACATAGCCTAAATATTTCGCCCTTGTGGAGGATAAAATTCGCTCTTCAAACCAATTTACATAAAGTAGAAAACACAAAGATATAAAGAGATCGATATCTTCGTGTTTTCCTGCCTGTGTCCAACATCCCTCTCAAAGCGTGTATATCACGCGTCTTTGTGTGGAAATATAAAACGAGTTTTTTTTTTAAATAAACCCCCAACCACCGCCGGTAATTTGTCCATTACCGCGGTGGTAAAAAAACTGCCACCGTCACAGCCCTAAATATAGGCCTACTAAATAGCTTATAATAAGATAGCCTTGTTTGAAATTCTATATTGACTGGGTTAAATAGAATCACATTACTAAAAAGAGACTAAAATACAATTTTCATTGACTAAAACTAGACTAAAATGTCATCAGTTTTCGTCAACTAAAACTAGACTAAAATGTCATCAGTTTTCGTCGACTAAAACTAGACTAAAATGTCATCAGTTTTCGTCGACTAAAACTTGACTAGACTAAAAAGAGTATGAATGTGACTAAAACTAATAAAAACTAAAATGGCAGCCTGACACAAAGACTAGACTAAAACTAAAATTAAAACAGGCTGCCAAAAACAACACTACTCTGGTTACTAACATAACCTCGGTTCCCTAAGATAACACGAACAAGCATTGCGTCAATGTTTCTGATGCATATGGTGGAAAATCCGTTTTCTCTGATTGGTTCAAATCTGTGAACCTGCACAGACAAATAGCTTTTCAGCCCACCAAAACGGGAAGGGCCGACTGCCTGTTTAAGTCGCGCTAAAAGCCATTTCGAGATTTTTTTCCGACTGAGTAGCAGTAGCGTTAGCGTCGACTCGCCCATATGCACTGTAGCATGGAAAGCTACGCAATGCTCATTCCCGTTATCTCAGGTAACCGAGGTTATGGGAATAACCGGAGCATTCCATTTCGATACGGTTAATTCGCATTACGTCAATGTTTTTGATGCATATGGGAAACGCACTGCAAAACGCAGTGCTATCAGTGCAGGACGGTTTGAGGCCATAGCCTGGGGGAGCTTGATGACAAGGGGCCCCAGGCAGGCTACTAGAGTTGGGGACCTAGAAAGTGTCCAATAAGTCAGGCTCGGGTTCAGGACCAGAGCTTGTGGGTATAATGTCTCCTAGAGAAAACCTGTGAGGTTGGAGACCGACTAGGCAGAAAGGATCTGTGCCGGAAGGGCAAGGACGTCTAGGTTATAGAACCTGGCAAAGGTGGATGGCAAGGACCAACTGGCCGTCGCACAGATATCAGCGATATATATTCCACTAGACCAAGCCCAAGAGGAGGACATTCTCCTGGTGGAATGGGACCTTACCTCAATAGAGCACTGCAAGTCCAAGGACTTTTAAGCTAGTGTTATCGCGTCCACTTTCCAGTGGGACAGTCTCTGCTTAGTAACTGGCAGCCCTTTAGATCAGCCTCGAAACATACGAACAGCTGCTCTGTTTGCCTGAAATGGTCATCTGAAGGGCCCGAACTGGGGCAAAGTGGGTGTGGTGTTTGCTCACCTACGGTAGAGGGGAGAGCAGAGAGCAGATGACTTGTCCTCTAAAGGGCGTGGAAAGCACCTTGGGCACACAGCCTCGTCTAGGTTTAAGGGCTACTTTGCTGCCATTGGGCCTAAACTCGAGGCAGGAAGCATCCACTGAAAGAGCCTGCAGGTCACCAATTAGCTTGAATCGAATTGACCGATCACTTGACCGATGTCAGAGCCAGCAGAAGGGAGGTCTTTAGCGAGAGAAGTGCTCTCAAGACAATGGACAGGTCCAAGGAAGGGACCGTGTTGAGGCGAGGCGGATTTAGACTCCTGCCCCCTCTGAGAAATCTGACCTCCAGGTTGTGTTTCCCAACGGACTGGCCAGCTATAGGAGTATGGTACGCCACCGTTTTTTTGTCCATAAAGTCACCATGTTCATGATCTCCCTGGAGATACGTGAAGACTCCCGTCGAGCGGCCATTGATGGGGGCTCCACAACTCGGGTTGGGGATGCAAGATTGACCCCTCTGCCTGGGAAAGGAGGTCCCTCCTCAGCGGGATTGGCCATGGTGCTGCTGACAGCAGCTGAACTATTCCCGGGAACCACGGCTGGTTCTGCCAGAGTGGTGCCACGAATAAGACTGAGCATCTGTCCTCCCTGATTCAGCTGATGACCTGAGGGAGCAGTGCTACCGGAGGGAAGGCATAAATGTGCAGAGAGTGCAACCTGTGGGCTAATGTATCCTTTTCCTTCGAAAAGAATATCGGGCAGTGGGTGTTCTCTTTCGATGCAAAGAGGTCCAATTCTGCCTTGCCGAAAACAGAAGACAGAATATCTGCTCCCGTGTTCATGGAGCCCAACACATGTATCGCTCTCACTGAGCGGAGATTGTCCTGTGCCCACAGGAGGAGGCGGCGCGCCAGTCTGTTCAGAAGAAGGGACTTGAGACCCCCTGGGGATTTAGACGGCTACCACTGTCACATTGTCCGACATGTCCAGGACATAGTGCCCTCTGAGTTCTGACTGGAGCTCTCTGATGGCCAGAAGTACTACCATCATTTCCAGACAGTTGATGTGCCAACCCAACATTGGCTCTAACCAAGAGCCAAAGGCTGGTCTGCCGTTGTAGAGGGCGCCCTTACCAGTCTTGGAAGCGTATGTCAGGACTACTTTCCTTCTGGAAACTGAGCCCAGCTCCACATTTATTTTATACAGATGGGGAGATTTCCAGGGGACCTGGAGAAAACTGAGAAACTCACCCTGAGAAAACTGCGGCCCTTGCGCCACGCTCAAGGTGGGATGCAGACCTTCAACCGCATGTGTAATAGGCCAAAGGGAACTACTGAGGAGGCTACTCCATTTTCGTGCACCTCAGGGAAGAACGGGGCTGGTCGCTGACAGGGGGCCTGCTTTCGGCACCTCGGCTGCAAGAATAATTCATCGAGGTGGCTGCAGCAGGGCTCTTCTGGAGCCGACCAGTCTAAACCCAACACACTCACTGTCTTGGTAAGGATGCGGATGAGCTCTGAGTCTTGCCAAGGCCTGACTGAGTCGGTCTCTCTAGGTGGTGGGTGGGGGGAGTCATTGCCGCAGTTCACCCAGTTCTCTGCATCAGATGCCGCCATAGACTAATATTTAAAAGTATAGCCTACAGTATGCAAATGTTGCATTTGCCAAAGTGTGCAGTATTCAGAGAACACTGAGTGGAATACTGTGTCCCATAATGCACTGGACTTAACTGGATGTCTACTGTTTCACTTACTTTTCTAAAACTAAAGAAGTCAATATACAGTGTATTCTGCACAGTATTCAGTATGTACTGTAGTAAAACATAGCCTAAACATAGCCAAGATCCTAATCCCTCATGCAGGAACACATAAATCTGAGCATTTCTGGTGTGCGTGTGTGAGCCAAGCCTGTGTCAACTGAGGAAATTTTGATATGTATCCAATGAGACCTTAATGAGAGAAAATAAATATTTGAAGAGATTTTACAGCTGCAGTTTACAGTGTACAGTTACTCAAGCTTCACAGTCATAGATACACATTAACCATCACACCGGGCAGAGCAGCATTCCGGCATACTCTCTCTACCTTATACATCATGTATTACTGCAGACCTATTAGAGATCAAGATAACAGGGCTTCCTTAATTAGAGAGGCACACACGGCCTGTTTAAACATTAACTTTATCTCTGTCGAGTATTCGCCTAATGTCTAACGCCTACATCTACTTTAACATTGTATAGGTACAGTTATGATTTATTTATTATGCTCAAATATATAAGCATAGCTGTTCCTTCTGAATTAGTTTGCCTCACAACAGCTAAGTGATTCTAGGAGTTGTAGAACAGTTTAGTTATATTATGTCAGCCAAACGGAAACTTAGTTTGACAGCATAATCTGAAGTAGAATTATTGAGTACTTTTTGTTTTATGGCTTCTGAAGATTAAATGGTGTTCTTGGTTATAATAGAAGTGGTGCAAGGAACAGCCGGGAGCCTACATATAATGAATAACCATCGATAGCCACCGTGTGTGTGGTTGACCTCGCTATAATTTTGGGCTATTTGAATTGTCCCCAGAAGTTAGCTACATATAAAAAACAAATATGTCATAAAATAATGTTTTATGTTATTCAGATATGTGAAGAAGTTTTCTTTTAGGTATAGGGTTTGGGCAAGTCTTGGTGTGTTTTATTTGAACGCCTTTTCTTCAGTATTTTTGTGTAAATTTTATGGAGGCCTGCTGTTAATGTTACACTTCTCTGTCTACCTAGTTAACCAGAGGCTGTCTTTAGGAAATGTGTTTGTTTGTTTGTTTGTTTTGTTTTTTAAAACCTTAAAACTACTCATAATGATATACGTTTTATTTCTATTTTCTTCTTGTTATTTGGGCAGGTTGAGTTGATAGTCTTGTAATGAAATGGTCCCACATAACCAAATTCAAAAACAGGCAATCTTTCCCAACTCGAATGTTTGAATGATTGTTTCAAACTGCAAACACACCTTTATCCACCCCGTCTTTGCAAATAAACTTGGGAGTTACCAAGACCCTAGACCATCAGTACCAGTTGGCTTGTAGTGTTTTTCACATCTGTTGTATAGAGTACTGCAGTGATGCTTATTTTTGTAGGCCGGAAGCAACCTGGAAGTTAGCATCACACTGGTTTCTTCGACAAAAAACCCAACAGGATTTTTCCAGTGGCTTTTGGATTATTGCAGTAATTAAGCTCTGTGACCAACAAAAGTGTATGATTCTTACACTTTTTGTTCATCATAATTATCTTCTCAAATAAACATTTAGAAGGAAGAAGAAAAAGCTAAATGTAAGTTATAAATTAACTACACAATGATCGCATGACTTCAAGCTATTAAGCTAAAAGTTTGTATTTCACTAAGAGCTTGAGTTTGCAAGAGCGTGAATATAAGCAAAACGAGGCTGTAAAAGTGGACTAGTGAGCAGATGAGTTTAGCTTTTCAACTGATGTTTAATAACTCCGACAACTTATGTAGTTCCACTTAGCCACTTGCTAGCAACCTCATTTTACAAGACAAGTAAAATCTTTTAAAAATAACAAGAGGGTATTACTGATGTATTTTATGTCACAGAATAAAACATGAAAATATCTTGAACTTGTGCTCAACACAGACCTTATTTCAGGCATTTAACCAAAAACCCATTCAAAAAAACAACTGACTTCGAGAGGATGGAAACAGAAGTACTAAAATGTTTACTCGTTTATGGGTTTTGGCCTATAAAAATACATCATCTCTGCAATGCTATACTTTCCATTGAGCTTCACAGAATTGAGTGTTCAGGTTGAAAGGGAGGCTATTGTTTAATCTGAGACCAAATATAAGATCTAAAATTGAATATATAATATTGAATTGCAGACAAATCTCTGAGCTCAATGTTATTCTTTAAACCACAACCTGTTGATTGTTTAACACATCCTGCCAAATTCCCTTTCGGTCACCCCCATCCATGTATCATCTCCTTTTCCTTGTTCTTTCACCTGTACCTCTCAAGGTGCTCTTTCCTGTCAACCCCTCAATCTGGAGGCCATCTGCAGGGGGCTTAACCGTGTCATTAGATATAGACCACTCACCCTGGCTTCTCCATGGCTAACTCAAGGCCCAAACTTTCCCTGCCGTCCCCAGCTCCCTGAGGGCAGAGCAGAGAGTGAGAGGCTGGGCAGAGGGGAGGGATAGAGAGGTGTAAGTATCCCATGTTGGACCCCCATGGGGGTCTCAGACCTGCGGGGCGGGTCGGGGAGGAAGTCTCCCTCGAGACCAGCCGGCCCTCTCTTTTGTCTCACAGTGGCGGGAGAATGGAGAAGACGTACCGGAGAGAAACACAGGGAGGGAAGGTGATAGGGGAAGGGAAGCGGGACAGCTGTGGGAATGACAGGTTAGGGCTAACGGTGTAGCACGAGAAAATTTGGGACTCACAACATTGATACTTAAACTGCGTCAGTTCACAATTAAAGAGACTAGTGGTAAGCTAGTACTTTCAATGTAAGACATATGCAAACTGTATTTGATCCAGGTGTCTTAGAGCTAGTGACATATGTGTGTTTGTGAATTAGTTAGCATTGTAACATCAAGGTGGGTGGTGACAATCTTAATTTAAGGGCCAAATCTTGATGTTTTCTTGTACAATTTGAAAGTAACAAACATTTAAAACATTTTATTATGACTTTTTTGTGTGTGATTTTAATGAATTCAGTCATGATCCTGCATCTAAAATCGAAGGCAAAGTCTTTCAATCACAATGAATAAAAACATTATATACAAATTCATAAATGACATAAACAATACCACAAAGCTGTACAATGATTATATATATAAACATAACCCGTAAAATTGAAGAGTTGTTGCAATTATGGGGCGTATTGCGTTCTTAGTCCTCAAAAATGGCTAAAATGTCTGTTGTTCTCCCACAGTTCTCAAATATATCTCTAGGAACATTGTTTAGGCACCCAGGTGAAGTTCCACCCCCCTTGTGCATCTCTGCGTGTGAAAGCTTGTCCTTGAGAGAAACTGTGCGTCTTCACGCTGTTTTGTGGACTTAGTGACATGCTAAAAGCTACATCTGTCCTGTTACGTGACATACGAGGTGTGGAGAAAAGTTGACCGTCGCCCCCTGATGGACTGGAGGAACCACAGCCTGGTGTGTTGTAGTATGATCCAGGGCTTATGTCTTGGGGCCGATATGGAGTGGAGGCAGCTCGTGGTGGTGTGAAGTGTTGAGCGGTAGTCATCGCTGGTGGAGAGCTGACTAGTGACCCGGTAGATGTGATGGTGTACAGAGCTGAGGGGTCAAGAGTTGAATAATTTGAACCCAAGCTCTGGGAGGTGCTGTAGCCACTGGAGGTGTCCAGACTGCAGTTGCTGGATGAGTCTATGATGCTGCTGTAATCGCAGCGTGCCTCTGCATTAGGGCTGAAGCCAATGTCAACATTTGCCATGCTGTAAGGATCTTCTGTAGGAAGTGGACAGCTGAAAGAAGGGGTGTTGAAACTGCGGGCAGGGTCGACGGTGTTCTCGTCTTGCAGACCGAGAGTCTCTAGAATCCATGAGTCTAGAGGTGGGGTGGCCGCCAGCTCTTCTGGAGAGCAAAACTCCAAAGAGAGATTGCGGCAGGTCTGCTTCCCCTCGCCGCTGTGAAGCAACTGGCTCAGGTTCTGGAAATCACCGTGTGTTCTTTTCCGGTGTCTTGACCCATCTGGGACCTTGCGGCTAGAAAGAAGTTTCTGCAATTTGAAGAAGGGAGAAAGCGGTAAAACGAATGTGAGCGAAGTTGATTGTACATATATTTTGAGGAAAGATCTGACATGAGCGACAGTAAAGGGCCATTCACACCAAGAACCATAACTATAAAGATAACTAGAACTATTTTAGCATCCGCACCAAAGCATATTATAAACAAGCATTACAGTTGTACACATTATTTGTCGCTTTAAATGCTTGAGCTTTATTTATATAGTTTACCTTATATAGCGCATTTCCATAGCTTAAGGACACTTTATAATTGAGATAGAAATAAATCAAATATAGAGATTAATTTATAATTAATATATGTATACATAGTTTTATAGATTACCCTTCTCTGTTTCATTTGGATAAGGAGAAAGTATTTCAATATGGGAAAAAAAAAATAAAAAATCACACGCATCACCTTAGTGTAAAGATCCATCTGTGACAGTGCAGAATTGGGCTACTTTTACGCTGTTGTACTGGGTTGTTTTTTTAGTCCCTAGGTTGAAGCAATTGTTACCCCCGGAACATAATTGTGCTAGTTTTGCCAGTGATTGGGATAGTTTTGATTAGCAATTGTGCGGGTTTTGTTGTACAGACCTGGCAACCCTGAACTGTGTTAAAGGATTAGTTCACTTCAGAATTAAAATTTCCTGATAATTTACTCACCCCCCTGTCATCCAAGATATTCATGTCTTTCTTCAGTCGAAAAGAAATTAAAGTGTTTGAGGAAAACATTCCAGGATTTTCCTCTATTATAGTGGACTTCAATGGGAACCAATGGTTTGAAGGTCCTAATTGCAGTTTCAATGCAGCTTCAAAGTGCTACACAATCCCAGCCGAGGAATAAGAGTCTTATCTAGCCAAACAATCGTCCATTTTCTAAAAAAATAAACATTCATATTCATTCGTTTTAACCACAAATGCTCGTCCTGCACTAGCTGTGATGCGCCACACATTCCGTAATCACGTTGTGAAAGGTCACGCGTGATGTAGGTGGAAGTACCGACCTAGTGTTTACAAAGCTAAAGTGCAAAGAAGTCAAACGCCCTTTACAAAAAAAGTAAATAAATAAAAGGTAAAACAACGGTATTGCACGATTTTGAAGTAGGAGGAGAAAATGAGATTGAGTTTTTTCACTCTACCCTACATTTTCCACCTACATCAGGTTACCGCCTGACCTTTCCAACGTGATTACCGTAATGCGTGAAGTCGTGGACGTGCAAGACGAGCATTTGTGGTTAATAAGCATATATATATATTAGGGCTGTCAAAAGATTAATTGCGATTAATCGCATCCAAAATAAAAGTTTGTGTTTACATAATATATGTGTGTGTGTGCTGTGTATAATTATTTTGTATATATAAATACACACACATGCATGTATACATTTAAAAAATATTTGCATACATATACTGTATATATTTATATATAATTTATATTATATAAAACGTACTGGTTACTTTCGTAACCTCGGTTCCCTTAGAGATAAGGGAACGAGTACTGCGTTGCAAACGCTATGGGAAAACTCCTTTTCTCGAGAATATTGAAGCCTTTATTTTAAAACGCATTTGCTACAGCACAGGCGAGAGCATCAGACCCACGTGAGTGAGCTGATAGGCTGTGCTGTGGGCAACTGCACGAACCAATGGCGGATAGACAGAAGCGCGCGAGCCAATCAGGGCGCTTGGCGCTCTGTCACTGTCAAGCGCGCGAAACTACACGTGACCATAACATATAAATACAGATAGAATCCGCCATTTGACAGGTATAATCGACTGAAGCGACAAACCTGCCATAAGAAAAATAGCACGGCAAGGCAACGCAGTACTCGTTCCCTTATCTCTAAGGGAACCGAGGTTACGAAAGTAACCAGTACGTTCCCTTACGAGAACGTTCTCTCGTACTGCGTTGCAAACGCTATGGGAACGTTTCCATTTAAAACGCCGTGCTATTAATCTTTTGGCCGCTCTGACTCACCAGAGTTCCGGGAAGTACAGAATAGCCAGGATAAAAAGAGACCGAACATCGGGCCCATCAATTATCCGTAATAAAGACTGGCCAAAGCCAGTCACTTAGTCCACAAGGTGATAACCGTGTGTTAAACATCGAACTAGTCTGGGTCAGCAGAGCCAGAGTCTAGACTGAAAAGACTGTAACTGCAAAGCAGGGACATTAAAGTTATAATTCATCGGATCTGGCCAGAGCCAGTCACTTAGCCCACAAAGTGAAAACCGTGTGTTCAATATCAACTAGACTGGGTCACAGAGCCAGTGTCTAGACAGAAGAACTGTAGCTACAAGCAAGGGCATTAAAGCTATAATTCAACAATGTGGACGGAGCGGATATCCGGCCGCCGCACATATGCTATAGATGGGAATACCCAAGTGACCATGGTTCAAAACTAGTCTGGATCCACAGAGCCAGAGTCTAGACAGAAAGAACGCATGTCTGCAGAGCAGGGACATCCAGATTATAGAATCTCACAAATGTGGACGGAGCGGACCAGCCGGCCGCCGCACAAATGTCTTCAATGGGAATACCACTTGACCAAGCCCACGAAGAGGCAACACCTCTCGTGGAATGAGCTCTAACACCTATGGGACAAGAGAGGCCCAGTGAGGTGTAAGCCAGGGCAATGGCGTCAACTATCCATCTGGACAGTGTGGTTTTAGTGACCGGGAGGCCCTTGGATCGGCCCCCGAAACACACAAAGAGATGTTCAGACTGTCTGAAAGAGGCCGAACGCTCCAGATAAATTCTCAAAGCTCTGACTGGGCAAAGCATGAGAGAATCGCTATCCTCCTCGGAGGAGGGGAGAGCTGACAGAGAAATAACCTGGGCTCTGAACGGAGTTGAGAGCACCTTAGGAACATATCCATGTCTTGGCCTAAGAATGACCTTGGAGTCATTAGGACCAAACTCCAGACAGGAAGCGCTGGTAGACAGCGCCTGTAAATCCCCTATTCTCTTTACTGACGCCAGTGCTAGAAGCAGGGCGGTTTTCAGAGAGAGAGACTTAGGATCAGCTGACTGAAGTGGTTCAAAGGGAGGTCCCTTAAGAGCCCGCAGGACCAAGGAGAGGTCCCAGGCCGGAACAGACGGTGGCCGAGGCGGGTTAAGCCTCCTGGCGCCCCTGAGGAAGCGAACCATAAGGTCGCTTTTTCCTAAGGAGGCCCCGGCTTCCAATACGTGAAAAGCAGCAATGGCTGCCACGTACACTTTGAGAGTGGAGGGGGAGCGACCCGCGTCCAACATCTCCTGTAGAAAAGACAGTACTCTTGGTACTTCACAAGTGTATGGGTCGAGGTCTCGAGCTAAACACCAGCTGGAAAACACTGACCATTTACTGAGATAGAGGCGTCTGGTAGACGGAGCTCTAGCTTCCTTTATAGTATTCAGGACGCCCTCTGGGAGGTTCTGGGGTACCCGTTGAGTGGCCATACATGTAGGGCCCATAAGTCGGGACGGGGATGCCAGATTGTCCTGTTGGCCTGAGTCAGGAGGTCGCGCCTCACTGGGATTGGCCACGGGTCTGCTACAGACAGCTGCATCAACTCTGGGAACCAAACCTGGGTCCGCCAGAGAGGAGCTACTAATAGCACTGCGCTCTTCGTGTTCCTGATCCGTTCGATGACCTGAGGGAGCATCGAGACCGGGGGGAACGCATAGAGAGGAAGGTTGGGCCAGTCGTGGGCCAACGCATCCCTGCTCTTTGAGAAAAAGATTGGGCATTGACAGTTGTCTTTTGAGGCGAAAAGATCTACTTCTGCCTTCCCGAAGACCTCCCAGAGTAGGAGAACTGTCTGAGGGTGGAGAGACCATTCCCCTGGGGGAACTCTGCCCCGAGAGAGCATGTCTGCTCCTGTATTCAACGTGCCTGGCACGTGAGCTGCCCTGAGCGAGCGCAGATTGGTGTGAGCCCATAGCAAGAGCTGTGAGGCTATGGCAAACAGGTTGCGGGACCTGAGGCCGCCCTGGCAATTTATGTAAGAGACCACCGACATGTTGTCCGTCCGTACCAACACGTGGTGTCCCGCCAGGTATGGGAGGAATGTTTTTAGGGCTAGAAAAACTGCTCTCATTTCGAGGCAGTTTATGTGTAGGCGTTTCTCCGAGCTCGACCAGAGGCCGGAGGCAGGCCTGCCCTCGTACAGAGCTCCCCAACCGGAGTTGGAGGCGTCTGTTGAAATCATCCTCCTCTCTGAAACTACCCCCATGCTTACGCCCTGCTGGTACCAGCTGGCGTTTTTCCAAGGGGCCAGGGCTTGAACACAGCGCTGGTCCACCTTGATAATCAAGTGGCCTGAATGCCAGGCGTGGGGTGGCACCAGAGGAGCCAGCCACAGCTGAAGAGGACGCATACGCAGTAGGCCTAGTTGGAGTACTGATGATGCAGAGGCCATCAGGCCAAGGATCCTCTGAAACGTTCTGAGGGGTACAAGAGAGCCCTCTATGAACGATGCCGTGAGCTGCTGAATCGTTAGAGCACGGGCCGGTGTGGGCCATGCTCTCATAAGTACGGAGTCGAGAACTGTTCCCAGGAACGTGATACGTTGGCTGGGCAACAGAACACTCTTTGCAACATTGACCCTGAGCCCTAGACATTCTAGATGGCTGAGGAGCCAGGCTTTGTGAGTATGTGACTCCGCCTCTGACTGGGTCAGTATGAGCCAGTCGTCGAGGTAGTTTAGGATGCGCATTCCCCGCTGTCTCAGGGGGGAGAGAGCTGCATCCATGCACTTCGTGAATGTACGAGGCGCTAGTGCCAGTCCAAATGGAAGAACTGTGTACTGGTATGTCTGCCCCTCGAAGGCGAATCTCAAGAATGGCCTGTGGTGGGGGTTCACTTGAATGTGAAAGTAAGCGTCTTTCAGATCTACTGAGAAAAACCAGTCGCCTGGGCGAATCTGCGCCAGGATATGTCTGGTCGTGAGCATTCTGAACGGCCGTGACATGAGAGCCTTGTTCAGATGTCTGAGATCTAAAATGGGTCTCAGGCCGCCGTCTTTCTTTGGAACAAGAAAGTATCGGCTGTAAAAACCTGACTCGCTCAGAGAAGGGGGGATCTTCTCGATGGCCCCTTTCGCCAGCAGACTTAACACTTCGGTGCGGAGGACATGACTCAATGTGCCCCTTACCGTGGTTTGTATAACCGCGCGAAAACGCGGTGGTCTGCGGGCGAACTGAAGCGAGTAACCATGCTTTATGATGTTCATCACCCATACTGAAACTCCGGGGATAGCTTGCCAAGCTAGAGCCCGCAGAGCTAGAGGCATTATCATATCTGGAACACCCAGAGTGGGGGGCTCGGACTGACATGTATGCATGTGAGAAATTATGCTCGATTTGTGCTTTGTGTGGGTCGCTGTTAAAACAGCGTTTGTTTGCAGGGGTGCGTGACATGTGACGGGCCCATGAACTGCATTTAGAACTGCTGCAGCCGCCTGAACTGAAGAGGGAGCCGTGAGCAGTAGTCGAGCGATTTTTGGGGCTGGTCCGGCCGCAGCGGGACAGTGACCCCTCTTTGTGCCGGTTAGGACGGCTTCTTGGGCTCGTGATCGAGCGTCAGCTTCGGCCGCGGGCCCTGGCGCTTAGGGAACGGGAACCGTTTCGCTGGCTTCATGTGCTTACTGGTCTCAGCCGCTGGGCGGGGCTGGAGGACCTGGGACACCACTTTCTCAGGTCGCGGCGTGCTCTTGGGGCGCCGTTGGACTGAGCTGGAGCGCTTTGGTAGAAAGTGTCTCATGGCGCTGGAAGCCTTCTGAGCTTCAGTGAAGCGATCGGCGAAGCCGCTGACAGATGGGCCGAAGAGACCTGAGGCTGTGACGGGTGAGTCGAGGAAGGCAGATTTATCCGCGTCCCTGATCTCGGTTAAGTTTAGCCAGAGGTGGCGCTCCATTACCACTAGGCTGGCCATATTGCGGCCCAGGGCTTGAGCGGTGGTCTTCGTGGCCCTCAGTGCCAGATCCGTGGCACTCCTGAGGTCTTTAAATGTGTCTGGGTCCGGGCCTGACTCATCCATGGAACGGAGAAGTTTGGCCTGGAAGGCTTGAAGCGTCGCCATGGCGTGAAGTGCAGAGGCGGCTTGACCGGCGGCAGCGTATGCGCGGCTGGCAATGGCCGAAGTAGTTCTGCACGGCTTAGAAGGGTGCACCGTCTTAGACCTCCAACTACCTGCAGTGGGGGGGCATAAGTGTGCAGCGACCGCTTCCTCCAGTGGGGGGAGAGACACATATCCTTTCTCTTCAGCGCCGTCAACAGTGGAGAGCGTAGAAGAGGCAGATGAGCGCGTTCGCGCTGAAAAGGGCGCGCACCAGCATTTTGTGTGGTTTGCTCTTTTAGATAAATATGCAATGAAAAGGATATAATTTTTCGTCGGATGCCACAGGGAAACGCTCAGCTGGCGAGATGCCGGGATGCGAAGCTGTTCCGCTGGACGGCTTTTCCACGACGAGGGCTTCTTACGACCGGAGAAAATCAGCGACGAGGTGAGTCGAGCTGAAGGAGATTAAATCTGTCAAATGGCGGATTCTATCTGTATTTATATGTTATGGTCACGTGTAGTTTCGCGCGCTTGACAGTGACAGAGCGCCAAGCGCCCTGATTGGCTCGCGCGCTTCTGTCTATCCGCCATTGGTTCGTGCAGTTGCCCACAGCACAGCCTATCAGCTCACTCACGTGGGTCTGATGCTCTCGCCTGTGCTGTAGCAAATGCGTTTTAAAATAAAGGCTTCAATATTCTCGAGAAAAGGAGTTTTTCCATAGCGTTTGCAACGCAGTACGAGAGAACGTTCTCGTAAGGGAACTATAATTTTTTTATATATAAATTACTCATTCTTAAATATATACAAGCATGTGTGTGTATTTATATATTCAAATTTAATTATACACAGTACACACACATATATTATTTAAACACAAACTTTTATTTTGGATGCGATTAATCGCGATTAATCTTTTGACAGCCCTAATATATATATATATGCTTATTAACCACAAATGCTCGTCTTGCACGTCCACGACTTCACGCATTACGGTAATCACGTTGGAAAGGTCAGGCGGTAACCTGATGTAGGTGGAAAATGTAGGGTAGAGTGAAAAAACTCAATCTCATTTTCTCCTCCTACTTCAAAATGTCCAGTGGGTTAATGTATAATTGCTCAACTGATAGTTTAGAAGCATGATGAATTAATTTAACCAAACGAGCAAAGGGACATTTTTTTTTTTAAATGACCAATCGTTTCGCTAGATAAGACTCCTATTCTTCTATGGGATCGTGTAGAGCCCTTTGAAGCTGCATTGAAACTTCAATTTGGGCTTTCAACCCGTTGGTTCCCGTTGAAGTCCACTATATGGAGAAAACCTTCATTTATTTTCGATTGAAGAAAGAAAGACATGAACATCTTGGATGCCATGGGGGTGAGTAAATGATCAGTAAATTTTATTTCTGAAGTGAACTACTTTAAGATGTGAGATTTCTTACCTTAGTTTTTTCCTCCAAAGACTTCACATATGATGAGTTTAAAAACTCTTTGAGTTTGTTGTTCTCTTCTTGCAGTCTGGCCAGCTCTTCTTCTCTTTGCATTAGGGTGTCTTGGAGCTTTATGGGACAAATGATTTCACAATCATTAACAATATGCCAGCAGCTTCGGCAAAGTAATTAGGATATGATCATCTTTTTAAGTACCTGCTTGTTTCGTTGAAGTTGAGGTGACAGCTGATCTGGCCAGGTGGGTTGATGTCCCATATGCTCAGACACAGGCAGTGAATCTAAAACAAATGGAACATTTGAAATAAAGGTCATCATCCTGATTAGTAATGGTCTAGGGATAATTGCAAGCTGAAAAGTGAAAAGAAAAGAAAAACATCAATGAAATAAATAGGCTACTTTGAAAACAAAAGAAAGAGCCCAAAAGAACTAACAATTTGAAGGTGGCCAGACACTCCACAGTCCATTGCTACTCTAACAAAACACGGGGAAAAAAAAGGAGAAAGAAAAAAAAAGTACAAGATGGAAAAATTCCAGTTTGCCAAGGCGGGAAGCCTCTCGCGCCGCTGATCCCGGCATATTGCAGGACTTACCCCGCCGCGGCGGCTCGTGCTGGCGGGCAGCGTTGTCCAGGGGACCGGCGTCCCAGAGGGAGACGAGCGTCGCTGTGGAAACGTCAACACTACCATCAGCTGACGTCGAGGCGGGGTACTCGTAGCGCTGGCCTCCTGCAAAGCTCAGATCTTGGCAGGACAGCATGGTGCTCTAAAAAAATCCATCATAACAGTGTGAGGCGACAATTATTTAATTATTTAATCTCATTATTATTTTGAATGAGAAATAATTGCATATTTAATCATGTCGCGTCTACTTTACAAATAGACAGGGTAGCTAATGAATATGATAATTCAGCTATTCAGCATCCCCTTGTATAAAATCTTATATAAAATGTGTCCCAAGTGATAAACAGTGACAGTATTTTTCTTTTGTAATGTGTTCCATACGGTTCCTAACGGAAAGCGCTCGAGTTATGCTTACTCAGTCCAACGTAACTTCTGTTTTGTTGCGCTCTGTAACTTGTAATCTAACTTTTACTAAAATAGTGTTTGAGACAGGCTATATATAGGTTAAATGCATAATATAGATTACTTGTTTTTGCACTATACCTTTCAGCCTGCTAAGTGGTGCAAAATTTACAACCTGCAGTTCCATGCGCAAATATAGGCAATAGCCTATATTCTGTCAAGAAAATACGTGCAACTTTTCTGCAAAAATGAGGCAAAAACCCCAACTAACATGGAACAATACTCTCCATCTTCTGCGTCATCATTCAATTATTTATTGAAATTGGCAATCATTCTGTGTTATGCCCTCACAGTAGCCTACCCACGTGTTGCGCTCACTGCAACAAACTAAGCTACTCTCCTTCTATTGCTTCATCGTTGGCGTTGGCTTTGCTTTTGTGTGCATGTTTAATAACTGTCAATGTATCAATCACATCTAAACATCCAGATATATGCACATGGCACTCGGAGACCTGATAAAACACCAACTGACAGGTGCGCGTAAAGCCAGCTCGCCATGAGGATTCTCGAGTAATAAAATGTTTTAAAATAACAGGTGATAGAAACATTTAGATACCTAATAATCAGAACATTTAGAGAAACACTTACCAATTCTTGGAGTAGGGTGACACGGGTAAGTGCGAGCTCTCCAAAGACCTAGAGAAGCAAGAGCGCTAAACTTCATTCAAATTGCTTTGACGCTCGCTCAAGCGCGGCTCTCCAGAGCGCAGCAGCAAACCTGATTCGGTGCGAAGCTGTCAGATTAGTGACGTGACACTTTTACTGTTGGATCGCAGATGCGCAATGAGCGAGTGCTCGAGCAGAAGGCAATGCGCGTGATTTGTTCACCTTAAGAGGAGATTGTAGTATTTAATGCAACACCCACAAGGTTTTATTGCTTTAGGATGGAGAGGTAGATGGTTCCTCTGCGCATCTGGGTGCTGTGCGCTGTCCAGTGGGTTAATGTATAATTGCTCAACTGATAGTTTAGAAGCATGATGAATTAATTTAACCAAACGAGCAAAGGGACATGCTCATGACCCCCTCTCAGAGTTAAATGAAAGGTGCATACCACAGAGTGACACATTAACATGCTTTTGTGCATTTCTGTCAGTCTGCTTTTTTTTTTTCTCCAAAGAACTGAAAGATTATAATTTTAATACTCACTTGGCTTTTTGTACTTTGCACTTCATTTGGAAGACATGAACAAATACAGCTATGTCTAGAATGGTGTCTGATGATACTCTGAGATAAGCCTAATCAAATGGAAATAAATAGCCCAAATATTAACTTTATACATGTCAGATGTCAGAAATTAACTTAATTAATGGGTGATGTTTGCATCCTGGAATTGATTTTTCAAGTGCATTTTTACATGTTATGTTATATATCACAGTATGTCAGAATGCAGATATCAAATGTCTTTTTCAAGGCATTAGTAATAATGATGAGCAGAACATTATGACATGTTGACAAAACATTTTGAACTTAAAAGTGATTAGTGCACGTGTTCATTTTAATGGCAAATATTTCTCCTAAAATGTTAACATTTTGTTTAATAAGATGGAAAAACTCATTTAAAGGGATAGTTCACCCAAAAATGAAAATTCTGTCATCATTTACTCTCCCTCAAGTTTTTCCAAACCTGTATGACTTTCTTTCTTCTGCTGAACACAAAAGAAGATATTTTGAAGAAAGTCGGTAACCAAACGACTGATGGACCCCATTGACTTCCATAGTAGGAAAAATACTATGGATGTCAATGGGGACCAGCAACTGTTTAATAACCAACCTTCTTTAAAATATCTTCTTTTGTGTTCAGCAGAAGAAAGGAAATCATACAGGTTTGGAACAACTTGAGGGAGAGTAAATGATGACAGAATTTTCATTTTTGGGTGAACTATCCCTTTAACATAACAGTAACAATGAGTCAATTTCAGTTGTCTTTGTAATCGATTGCATCTTTGATAGTGAAAAGCATTCTTCTTTGTTATATTTTGACTGATTTCAATTACACAGATTGACTTTAGGGTGAAACCTTATCTTGCTAGACCCACTAAATGTACAGAGGGCATTAACCAACATCAATAATCCCCTTCTGTCATTTTGACCAGATTTCTCCAGCAGTGAACACTGTGCTGTAAATCTGAGGTCTTCTTTCAGTTATAAATTATAGTAATCGGGTTGCAAAATGTCTTTGAATGCAGTGTTTATTTGGGTAATTGCATTTTTTAAAAACACATTTAACTATTGATAAGGACTTTTACAGGTGTAATGTGGTGGGGATGGATATGGGGCATGCTGCTATGTGTGAAAGTAGATATAATTTGGATACAAAATAGTCTAAATGTGCAAAATCTGACAAAACTTCCTTTTGGGACATCCAGGGACGTGCATAATAAATAAAAATGTATATATATATTTCATACGACATAATGTACATACAAATGTAAGTATTGCTATAGCAATTACAATAACTGGGTAATAACTAGGTACTAACCCTGAACCTACAGTACACCTAAACTTAACCTTAACCCATGCAGTTACCTTATATTACCCATGTACTCTCTTGGTTAAGGACACTGTAAGTGTGCGTACTGTAAAATAAAGAGTAACCTGTTTTCTTTTAGGAGTAGTGCTTTGGGTTAGGTTTATTCTCTATAGTCTTTATGAAGTCTATGGTATGCCATTTGGATGTATGAGGCCTCTTGGCACTAATTGCAGGGTTTTAGAATGACTTTGTATAGGTTTCGGAGGCCGCTTTGCTTGCCTGTAGAAAGGAGTTGAGAGGCGGAGGTATAGGAGAGGACGGATATGGTGATAGTGTTTAATCCAGGACACTATAACTGCCAATTAAACAGGTCATTTCACCTGAAACCTCTGTCCAGGCTCACTCACACTCTCTGTCTTTCTTTCCTAGTCCTCTCACCTGATACCAGAGATATAGAAACCCAGTAACAGTTGGGGTGAACTTAAATGAAGTAAATAGTTCTCCAGAACTGTGCATTCATTTTATATGTGAGTAACAGGGTATGTAATTGTAAAATAGCATGCTCTGATCACAAATATTGATGTTAGAACTTTTAGAATTTTTTTAAACAAAGTCTGTCATAACCTGTAAACATATTGAGCAATCAACTTCTGTTTTTTTTTTTTTTTTTTTTAAAGATGACTTTTTTTCAGCAAGGACACGCTGAATTGATCAAAAGGGACAGTAAACACTTTTAGAATGTCACAAAAGATTTATATTTCAAGTGAATACAGTTCTTTGAATTTTCCTATTCATTAAAAAATCCTGAAAAAGAATGTATCAAGGTTTCCACAAAAATATTAAGCAACTGCTTATAATAATAAATGTTTCTTGAGCAGCAAATTGGCATATTAGAATGATTTCTGAAGGATCATGTGACACTGAAGACTGGAGTAATGATGCTGAAAATTCAGCTTTGACATCACAGGAATAAATTACATTTTAAAATATTTTCAAATAAAAATCAAGTATTTTAAATTGAAATTATATTTCACAATATTACTTTATTTTTAATCAAATAAATTCAGATCTGAGCATAAGAGTCTTTCAAAAACATTAAAAATCTTACTGACCCCAAACTTTAGAATGCTAGTGTAAGTACAGTGAACCTTCATGATGGATGATCATTTTGATAATCTGCACTTTGAGGTTATAAAACATCCTATAAAGGGATAAGGTCCCATCCATGAACACACTGTGATGTATTAAATGAACCCATGACTCATCAATACATATAAAGAACACAAACCATAGAATATATTAATTTAAGTGTGTGTGGTATAATATGCGGGAATCTATTGAAGAAAGCCCGCTCTTGAAGAGTGTGAAATGGGTGTGTGTGTTCATGCACCCCTCTATGTGCTAACTAAACTCAGAGGTGGCAGCTTGGGTAATTAAGAGCGGAGCTGTTGTCAGGTGCCTCATTATGACATGAATGGCAGTTTGTCATTCTCCTCCTACCTCTATTAAACAGCCTCTGTCCTTTGCTGTCAGCTGCTTTGACTGTTTATCAATCTGTCTGCTGGCAGAGCTGACTTCTTTCGCAGGTCTAACGGTCTGTCTGTTGACAGGTCTGATTTTACAGCTCTCTTTCTGTAGATGAATGAGCACTGAATCATTAGCATGAATTATGTCTGATGAGCTAAATATCAATTATGCCAAAGCATTGAATGAAAGAGAAATGCTTTTGTTTTGTTAGTGAGTGAATCAGGCTTATGAAAAGCATATGAAGCATTCAATAAGACAAATGATTACTATATTACTATAAAAAAAAATTAGTATAAGACAAATTATTATTATATATTATAAAAAAAACCATTTTCTGATAATCAAAATATTGCGATAAAAATTTCGCAATAAAAAATTACAACTCACAAACTAGCTTCTGAATCATTCTTAAAACTTATTTTTTTACATTCACTTCTTTATTTTAAATGGTCCTGTGGTGAACAATCTGTCAACTAATATGGTTTAATTAAAGGGTAAGTTCGGTATTTTACACTTAAAAACCTGTTTACAGATCGTTTCTGATGAAATAGAACGGTTAAGATTAAAATTTGGACACATGCTGCTGTCCCGAGAATTTTAGGTTTCTTTCCTTTTCCCCAAAACCTCTAGAATGGGTGTATAGGTGCACTGGAACAATACTTCATAAAACGCATTAAACTTTGGTTTACAAAGACCTGAAACTCACCGAGTGGTCAGGGGTGTTCACTGATATGCTCACACAAAAATCGCTGCAAAAGATGCTTTCCAACAGGTGTTTTACCATTCGTTGTAAAACTGTGGACCTATTTTTCCAAACGTCTCACACCCGTAGATTCTTCCGTTGAGAGCTTGAATAATAGACACTCCAGCCCAGTTGGTGGCGATAATGCACCTTTGCCAATTGCAAGCAAACCACTGGCATTTCATTGAATATACAGACGAAGAAGCAGAAGAAGAAGCGGCGGAGTAATACCGTACCTCACACAACACATTCAATACAAGTCAATGGAGTTGGACAAAAACTACGATAAAACCTGTTGGAAAGCATCTTTTGCAGCGATTTTTGTGTGAGCATATCAGTGAACACCCCTGACCACTCGGTGAGTTTCACGTCTTTGTAAACGAAAGTTTAATGCGTTTTATGAAGTATTGTTCCAGTGCACCTATACACCCATTCTAGAGGTTTTGGGGAAAGCGAAAGAAACCTAAAATTCTCGGGACAGCAGCATGTGTCCAAATTTTAATCTTAACCATTCTATTTCATCAGAAACGATCTGTAAACAGGGCTTTAAGTGTAAAATACCGAACTTGTCCTTTAAAAACATGCATATCAATTGTACTTACAAAAGCAAAATGATGTTTAAAATAGTCAGCACTTTTTAAAGCAATGATGGAAGTTTGTATTGATTCCATGATGGTTGTTTCATTTCCATATCATTTTGGATAAAAGTATCAGCCAAATTAATGTCAATGTATAAGAGGAGCATGTATAGGAGCAAAAAGTGTGTGTGGGTGTGTATGACCCCTACTGACACAGCGCAGACAGTGGGAGTGAAGAGGAGGGTCAGGGGGCTTAAGAAATCAAAAGACTTTCGCACAACACACACAACCTGTTCTGGCTCATTCAGACACATCCCAAGTCCCTTAAATTTATACAGAACTGATATGCATTGATATGCACTTCTCTAAACACTCAAATATAATAATTCATCCTCTTTCCATTCACACACACACACACCATCTGACCCCCCACTACCATAGACACCACTCTCTCCCTCCCTCTTTCAGCAGTTGGAGAATTAATTGCCTTCTCTCAGGGCCGGTGATGATGGTACAGGTGGAGATACCTGGGCGTCTAACCCCTCTGCCCCCGGCCCAGCTGTCTCTGAGTCCCGGCCCTTTTTTCTTGTGCAGCTCCCCACCGAGGGCTCTAATAACCAGCCACTGCTGCTCAGGATTTGTTGGCCAACAAACTGGACTCATGGGGGCTTGCAACCTGTTAGATATGTTAAGTGGTTGCTAAACTTGTTAAAGGCTAAATGTTTGTGTGTGTGTGTGCATTTGTTTGTGAGTGTTGGTACCCACATACATGAAGGCAAAGTCTTGAAACTCACCAAGATAAATGATAAAAAGCTCATAAAAGCAGTTTGAAGTGTGCAAGGGAAGATGATATCCAGAGATATAAATATTTACAAAAAAATATGCTATTGCAATGTTTTTTGTACATGTACCATAGTCTTTGAAGTACATACCATGGTATAAAACTTTCTATGCTAGGCATCAATATATCATCCCAAAGGAAAAGTTTAATGGTCAGGTTTTGGTCTTTCATGGAGGAGGAGATGTTTTTCCTAAAACTGGATGAAATCCATAAGAAACATTTGAATTCATAATGAGATCTATTACTTTTGATTGGAGACTTCGGTATATTTGCTAATCTGAGCACATTTTGATGCATTATTCATGTATTTTCAAAATGTATACACTAACATTTAAAAGTTTGGGGTCAGAAATATTTTTTTATGTTTTTGAAAGAAGTCTCTTATGCCTACCAAGATGGTATTTAATTGTTTAAAAATATTATTACAATAACTGTTAGATATGTTTTATATTTTAATACATAAAACAGACTTTAATAAATCCAAAAGGAACACGTTTGAGAAAATCAGATTATGGGTTAATAACAAAAGACAATCATCTAATACTAATACGACACGTAACAATCAACAGAAGAAACTGAGGGCTTAATTTTACAAAGATAATAAGGTAACTAAATGAACAACAGGAAAAGGTAATCAGTAACTAAGGGAAGTAGCAAAGAGAACTCAGTCTGATCGTGACAGAGTCCACAATGAAAACAAAACCAAATGCAATGAAACTAAACAGACTAAGATTGTTACAGTAGCTCCCCCTCCCAAAAGGCACGTCCTTGCACCAATAAGAGTCCAACTAAGAGGGGTGGGGGGGCACCAGGTAGGGTACAATAGTAGATGATGGCGGGCGAAACCAAGGCAGCAATGATGGTGGGAGGAGCCAGGGAGGTGACGAGAGCAGGAAGAGCCAGGTTGGAACTTCTAACCCAGAGCACAGCTAGGGCGAAGACCCATGGCAGAGTCGAGGGAGGGAGCAGCTATGGTAGAGATTTGGCAGGCGGACCCAAGGTGGAGACCCAGATGGAGCCGAAGAGCTGATGAGACTGGACAACACCGCTGGACCTGGAGCAGCAGCGATGAGTGTCCGAGGAGGTGCCAGAGGACCAAGGCAGAGATGGAGGGAAAGCGGAGTTTAATGGAGCCGAAGGATTGAAGGGATGAAGCACAGTTTAAGGCCCAGAAGTCCATGGCACAGGCAGAGCGGCAACTGACCATGGTGGAGTCAAAGGGAGGGAGGAGCCAAGGTGGAGCCGACTGGTTGACGAGTCGAGGTGGAGTGACGGGCTCGGCGGCTGGAAGCGGGGGCAGGGGATCCATGTGCCTAGGCAGAGCTAGAGACCGAAATACCTGAGGCGGATCTGCGCAGCAAAGTGAAGTAAACAGAGGAGGCGCTGAGTAACTGAAGGGAACCAGCGGACGTGGGGCCTACAGGGATAATCCTCTTTCAAATCCTCATTAAAAATTACAGATGCCGGCTCACGCATCTAGTCAGACTTTTCACTGAGTGCGGGCTCCGGGGCGATCATACTCTTAGGTAACCGCTCTTGCACTGGTGTGTGACTGGCTCTGGATTTTTGTCCGCGGTGGGCTCTGGCAAAGAGTCCATGCAGTGTGTGGAAGGCAGCTGTGCTGGGCTCTGGATCCAGAGTGGAGCTGGTAATATGCTCCACATCAGGGCAGATGGTAAACGCTGATCCGTTGTTCACCAGCACCCACTCCACAAACATTGTGAAATCCCCCCGAGGCATGCCTTGGACTGCCAGATCTAAAAAGTCCCTTGTGTGGTCCTCAAGTGAGCGATCTCCATGCTCCAAACAGCTGGTAAGTCCATTGTGGGGGAAAAAAGAAAAGCAAAGAAATCATAATAAATATACAGAGAGAATAAGGTAACTAAATGAACAACAGGTGAAGGTAATCAGTAACTAAGGGAACTAAGTTGCAAAGAGAACTGTCTGATTGGGACAGGGAACACAATGAAAACGAAACCAAAACACAATGCAACTAAACAGACTAAGATCGTTACACTCATTTGGTGCTCATGAAATATTTCTTAACAATGTTGAAAACAGTTGTGCTGCTTAATATTTTTGTGGAAAATGTTATACTTAAACTGAGTAAAAAAATATCTTACTGATGCCAAAATTTTGAAAGGTAGTGTATATCTTAGCCATTGTTTTGAGAATCTAATTATTTATGTATTATGTTTTAAAGTTGTTGTTGTTGTTGTTGTTTTAATATACATAGCTCTTTTAATAATCTTTTCTTAGAGAAGTCATTGTGTAATAATTTTTTTCTATTTTCTAATTTGTTCTTTCTTGTGTTTATGACAAAATTGAGAACTCTTGATAAGATATATCTGCGATTACTTTTACGTTTTCAGAAGAAAAACTAAGAAACAAGAAGCATCTAAACAGTCTCCATTTGCTCTCCATTTAATCTCATTGCTATCTAGAAGAAACAATTGAGACATTTAAGAGGTCTCATTTGTGATTTTTATTTTCAATGGGAAGGAAATCAATTAGTTTGTAAAGTACTGTTGTAATATAAAACTCGCTGTACAGTAAGTAAGTGCCTTGTTTCCTCTGATCTAAGAGTCTTCCTCGGGCCTCTGGAAAACTGATGGGCCAATTAACTGAGAATCACATGTCGATGTAAAGTCAAAACAAAGTCAACAGAGCCATTGACTTCTTCACGGGGGTCCTCAATGCCTTCCCTGCTTTACCCTATCTCATTATTACCAGCCCCCTCCATCGAGAAAATTGCCCCCCTTCCAACGAGATTAAGCTCCATACACGTGTCAAAGCAGACTCTATGCGCTGTTAACGTGCTGCGATGCTAAGCCTCTTTTACCTGAACAATGGTCTCCAGCCAAGCACACGCTGCCAATTAAGCCCAGGGCTCTCTCCTGCATCCCCGCCCGCCGTGGCTGCCCATGTTCCGGCCCGATCTCGAACGCCCCTTCCCTTACTACAGGCACATGTAGGACAGCCCTAAGCAGGGGTCCTTTTGTGTGGTGTGAGCAAAGCCAAATTGGTTTCGGCAGGATATATACAGACCCCCTCACAGGCCAAACCTGACGCCGCGTGTAGATGAAAGTACCGCCGACGGTGTGTGTGCCACAGCGTCCCTTTACCCCGCTAACATCCGTTTAATGGTCAACCCTCTTTTCCCACTGCTAGGCCAAATTTCATTTGTGTTTCCAGTCACCTGCACCTCCTTCCATTTTTAAGTGCCTTTAGATTTGTGCCGAAGTTGGTGCCAGTTTAATTGTTTTAACCGATCCAGAAGACGAGCAGAACTCCCATTTATAAAAGCTCCAACGTAGCCTCCATGCAGTCAAAAAGTTGCTAAAGTACCATAGAAACAAGAAAAGTAATGTTACTTTTTTAATTTAAACCACAATACCCGAGTTACTTGTTGTTACAGTGTTAGTTTTGCTATTTATTCCATGCATTTAAAAGATTTCGTAGAGTAAATCTGTCAATCAGACATTTTATTGCTAAAGTCTCTAATGCAGTGATCTCAAACTCAATTCCTGGAGGGCCACAGCTCTGCACAGTTTTCTTGTCATTTTTATGTAAAAAATAAAAATTTTCTTACTATTATGAAAAAATAAGACCGTAAAAATGCATGGCCTCTTAAGGCTTCCGTAGTAATGCAATATGTAGCACATTACATTTGAAAGTAACATTCTCAAGCACTTCTCATGCTCTGCATTTTCACATTGTCTCTTAAAATGATAGCTTATAAATGAAAAATTCTGGTATATGTCATTTCTAGGGGTATGTTAGACTGAATCCTCTTGCGAAACCTTGTCACGTGTGCATAACTGTCTTTTGGGTTAAGATCTGAATTAAAAATATTCATAAATTGGAATCTAAGACTTCATTCTAACTGAGTAACCAATCCATTTCAGCAGACAAACTTGTTTTGCTGGTGCTTAGTAATATATCGACTTGTACAATGCATTTACAAAAGGTTAAACACATTATACAGACAATAAGGTTAAAGCATGCCAATTAAACAAGCCTTAAAGTGTCAAATTACTAATCTCAAACAAGATATATTAGGTTTTTTTTTTTCAGAATTTATTTTAAATTGTAATAATATTTCACAATATTACTGTTTTTGCTGTATTTTGGATCTTTTAGATTTAAATCTTTCCCAAACTTTTGAACGGTACTGTATAAAATGCAGTGTACAATCAGAAGGTTTTTTTTTCTGTCTCTGGTAGACTTGTATACAAAAATTATTTCTAACCCACTTTTAACTACTCACGTCACCTTTCTTTCATTACACAATTTCTCTTAGCTTCCGGCAGGTATAGATGTGTGTAGAGGGTTGTTTAAGTGCGGTATGTGAGCATTACTGAAACGCAACCTGCCCCTGTGTACTGCCTCTGATTATGTGCTTGTGTTTCATTTCTTCTCTTTATTCTAATGAAACTATTATATGATCAATGAAAAGACAGATTACGGTGGAATTCCTAATACCTTCCCCCAGTCTGGCACCTACAACATAAACTTCACAGAGAACACACCTGATCTCAGGTGACACCCAGTGTCCGACAACACCTCCGCTCGCCCACTTGGTTCCCCTCAAACACAATGGGCCTGCCGCCTAACCATAACCTAATCCCCTCCTCGGCCTCTGATTGGCTGCCGGGTAGATCATGTGATGTAGTAAAGAGAGGAAAGTTGCAGGTTAAAATTTTTGCTAGACAAAGTGTTCTACAGGAGCAGCGAAGCGTAAGGAATAGAAAAGTTCCTGGAGGACTTGAAAGGCAGCAGAGCACGACCGGAGTGATGTCTTTGTCTTTAATACACTGCTGAGTGTGTGTCAGAGTGTGTGTGTGTTTAGGTTACGGTGTTCCTCTGCTAGGGTCAAACAATTGCGCATTTAGTAAAAAAAATATGTGGATGTAGGTCAGCCAAAGATAAAATAAAAAAAAAAAAAAAAAATGAAGGGGCATAATGTTCTGACTGTTCAAAAACACCAGAGGAAACCTGGCTGGCAGGTCAGTATGAAATATGAGCGATATCACACTTCATATCACTTCATCTACAAACACACTGCAGTTTATTAGGTGCTGAAGGCCTCAGTTGCACTGGCATGTTAAATGATTTGTTGTGTTATCTTATCAGGCACCAGGTTGACGTGTGCTTTGAGAAGGAAATAACCAATGCATTTGGCAAAAGTTTGTTTGTGGCATCAGAGGGTGTGTTCACACTTGTAGTTCGGTTCCCTTGGTTCTTTTGATCAGGTCCAAAAAGAAAATGATACATTTAGTCTTAATTCGATTAACGTTTACACTGTCGTTTTCAACGTCAAACCTAAAGATACATAAAAAAAAAAGAAGAAAAAAAAAGTATTTTTAAAGCTTACTGAAAATCCAAAACAATGCTATGTGCTGGGCACTTGTTGTACAATGTGCATAAATATGATGGTATTTTTTACCAGAGTTCACTTTATAAGAACTCATAAAGTGCTTATAAAGGGTGTAAGGAAGTCAAAACAGCGCCGGGAAAAAAGGAGGTTCTCTGCGTTTCTGCAATCCACAACAATTCGGTGCAACCAAGGCAGGACAAAACAAAGCAGGAATTCCTTTGCAAGGAGAATGCATTTCCAACACCTGTACCAAAGTGTAATTGGCAACAAAGCTCCTATGATGTGAAGAACCGAGTACCATTGAGCATTCTGTCCTTTTTAGGGTTGTATCTTGTGACATAACACCCTGTTTTTGGTTGTTTAAATGTCTTTGGTCCGTGTTGCATTCATATTTTGGTTGAACTGCACAAGATTTAGATTGGAAGTGGATCTAGACCCACCTTTCAGAGGCCTTGGTCCGCTTGTTTGTTGCGCACCAGGGTTCGGATGGCAGCATTCATACTTATTCAAATGAGCCGCACTGATAGAGCAATCGCACCAGAGTTTGTTGAAATCTAAACAAACCTGCCAAGTGTGAAGTTTTACATTTAAAAAAAAAAAAAAAAAAAAACAGAAGAGATGGTGGTTATTAGCTAGAATAAGCTAGAATGATGACCAGACTTAATGTTTGACGAGACTATATTTTGCATGACCAGAAAGTGCATACAGCTGAATTCAATGCAATCCTAAGGATAGTTTAAATGTATGACGTACAGCATGCATTTGTATGGCAGACCATGTAATTCAGTTTTTACTGCCATATCTCTGTTGTTCTGATTCTCTGTAGGGCTTCATAACAACCATGCCACTCTAATCCCAAAAAGAATCTAAAAAACTTTCAAATCTACCCACAAATCTCTTTTTATTTAGTGGTCTTAAGATATTTTGTAAACCTGAGTTGACTTAGTGATTTACTAATCCATGAAAGTCAAATGATCAAACACAACTGGCTGTATTTTGAGATGTTCTAGGTTGAAGTGGTAGTTCTGTCTGGATTTTATAAGAAAGTTAACCGCAAATACATCACAATACCACTGAGCTCTTCGACATACACTACCTTTCAAAAGTCAGTACAATTCTGAAAGAAATTAATATTAATAAAATTAATCAGAAGTGAAGGTAAAGACATTTACTGACTGTAGTGTTGAGCATAAATAGTGATGCTGAACAAGACAATGAGCTTGTCGTTACAACTGCCAACAGGTCAGGCCATGAACTAGCCGTTAGATCACAATGCCAACAAAGACACGTGTAGGCAGAAGCTTGTGATTATTTGAACAAATGTACCAATAACTCAAACAAGTTTCCAACAGAGCTGGAGACAATGGCCACACACACACCATACAATTTCAAGTGTAACAGCCGCATTTAAAGGGAGTGAATCCCCTAAGTTATCGCTCCATGTATATGTACAGAACACGACTGTGATGACTGTGATGATTGACACCCTAATCATAGCAATGTTCTGGCGTCTCGCATGTTTGTTCTCCACTATTTGTTATCTAGTTACTTATTAGAAAATATGTTTTCAAAAATAAGCATAACTGCTTCAAAATACCTGTTCGGTAGAGATGTGTGCAGTTTACGTTTGTAGAGCGAAACGTTTCTCTTGGTTTGATATTTTGTTGATATATCTAGTGTAATTTTAATTGTAACTTAAGTGTATGACCTCAGAATGCAGTTATAATGATGATAAATATTTATCTACTCAACGTTGAATGTACTTAATGGCAAATTCTGTTTTTGAAAACTGCCATGGTGCTGTCTTTGAGTGTGATTTTTATTTATTGTTTTAGTCGGTATATGTGTCTGTGGCTTGAATAAAAATTACACTGAGATTCAGGATCCGATTTTCTTGATTATTATTTTTATTTTTTTATCTTCCATGTCGTGATCAATGAACTGTCTGAACTTAAAAGAATAACCTTTGCACCCCAATGGGGAGGACTTGCACTGCTTCTGAGGTTTGTTTTATTGCGGTTAACCTTTTAACAACCCTTGCCATTTGAGCAACTTGTTGAAGAGTCTGTTTTTCCTGAATGGTCATACACACAGTCTTGGGACGTGAGCACTTGAGATGCACTTGATCTCCTGACATTTATCTGATCTCCGGGAGTGTTTTCGAGACCTAATGACAGAGAAATCCTTCAATCAGATAATCTGACATAACAAAAGATTTCAGACTGCATGTATGGAAAGTCTTGGAGAAAACATGATCACATAATTGATAGCTTGTAAATCCCACACGCTTTACACTGAACATTAAAGCAAAGCAAATGATGCAGAATGTGTCTTGACAGGGGGAGGATGAAGGTTTAACTGTCTCATCTTTCTAATCTTCCATCAGCATCCCTCTTGGCTCACCCTCTCTCTCTCTCTCTCGTCTCCATCCTCTTCTAAAGTCGGAACCCTCTGAATGTTTGTCTTGAGCGTAAATGCTATGTTGTAGAACTGGAACTGACGTTTGAAACGTGGCGTCCACAGTTAAACGGCACACGCTTTCGAACAACGACAACTCTATGATTATGTAAGGACTCCACCCTGATGTTTGAAATATAAAGCTAATTCTCCGGTGTTGGTTTACACCTTTTATGGATCATATGTTTCAATGATTTGTTGACATAACAGAATAATGTTTTGAGATGCAAAGGGTTTGGAACAAAGCACAGGATTAATATTGTTTCACAAGTTATCTAAATGAAGTTCTAAATGGTTCAACTTGAGTTTCAACTAGTTTTGCTCAAACAGATGTCATATCAGACTAATTATTGAGAATTTAGATGACTTATGTGTAATGAATAGTGGCCTCTTTTATTGAGAGAGAAAGAGAACATACATGTGGCAGGTGCGATATTGCAGAAACTTAACCCTCTTTTCTAACCATTTAATATTTGCTCTTTTTTTACATGTACAATTCAACAGACAAAGAATATGATGTTTTTGGAAATTATTCCATATAACAACTCTGCAAAATACTCCAACACTTAAAAAAAGCATGAATTAAATCAAATGAACTCCTATTATGTAATTTATTCCTGCATGTCAAAGCTGTATTTTCAGCATCATTACTCCAGTATTAAGTGTCATATGATCCTTCAGAAATTCATTCACGATTGTTATGTGTGTTAGTAGTGGACAAAAAGCTGTGTTGGGTGTGGATGGATCATTTCTGGTCTACTGCCCTCAGATGACCTACCTTTTTAGTTCAATAGGTGTATGTATTTGTACAGAATAAAATTATTATGTCTATGGAATGTCCCCATAAAACATGACAACCCAACATGTGTGTGTGTGTGTGTGTGTGTTGGGAAGTAGAAAGGGAGGGGGATAGGAGACGAGAAAGTTGAGAGAGTTCAATCTTTTGGGGGTCTTTTGAGGGGGTATACCCCCTTTTATACCCCTTCTCTGAACACATACAAACAGAATTTGTGTAGTTGTAATTATTGTTTTCCCTAAAACGTTCTTATTTCTGTTTATATTTCTACCTATATTATCTGTGTGTGTGTGTGTGTGTGTGTGTGTGTGTGTGTGTGTGTGTGTGTGTGTGTGTGTGTGTGTGTGTGTGTGTGTGTGTGTGTGTGTGTGTGTGTGTGTGTGTGTGTGTGTGTGTGTGTGTGTGTGTGGACATGTTTTTCTACACCGGTGGGGACTTAAACCTGAAAGCACACAGACTCATGGGGACTCGTGTCACCGTGGGGACCTAAATTGAGGTCCCCATGGGTACAAAAGCTTATAAATCATACAGAATTAGTTTTTTTGAAAATGTAAAAATGCAGAATGTCTCCTGTGATGGGTAGGTTTAGGGATAGGGGCAGTGTAAGGGGATAGAATATACAGTTTGTACAGTATAAAAACCATTACGTCTATGGAGAGTCCTCACAAAGATAGTGCACCAGACGTGTGTGTGTGTGTGTGTGTGTGTGTGTGTGTGTGTGTGTGTGTGTGTGTGTGTGTGTGTGTGTGTGTGTGTGTGTGTGTGTGTGTGTGTGTGTGTGTGTGTGTGTGTGTGTGTGTGTGTAAATTTATCTCCTAAAGAATCGGTATTCCTCCTACATACTGATATCCAGTATGTAAATGTGCAGTTAAATAAATCTAGTTTCTGATTGAAAGAAAGAAAGAAAGAAAGAAAGAAAGAAAGAAAGAAAGAAAGAAAGAAAGAAAGAAAGAAAGAAAGAAAGAAAGAAAGAACGAAAGAAAGAAAGAAAGAAAGAAAGAAAGAAAGAAAGAAAGAAAGGCACATAGAGACACAAGGAGTTTGTGTGTGGCTCTTTGCCGGCTGTAAGCGTTGCTCGGATGATGACCCTATATTGTCCAATCAGAACTCCTGATTGTTGTGCACTTCTTTGCTTTGAGGGGGCCCTGGCATGGACCTCAGCTGCACCCCTATTACCCCAGAAAATAACCCGCTCTCCAGTCCATAATGAGACCCAAAACCAGTCCAAATCTCAACTATCCCTCCTCCAAATGAAGACTAGAGCTTCACGCTGTTGGGCTTCCTCAATCTGCCATGAAGAGCCCTAGTCCGCAACATCTTCAAACACGAAACAATCAGCCCTAAAATGGCAACAATGACATCTTAAATAACTAATTATTTAAGGAAGACTAGTTTAACAGTCATGCATAGCATAGTTTTCAGACTATAGTTAGTTCAATTATAGTGGCTCACTCTGCTTTATTGTTTCAATTTGTTTAAAAGTCAAAAATATACACTATAATGGTAGTTTCAGATGTGCAAGTGACAAAGACTGCGTCTGTGTTGTGTACCCTAACCTGTGTATATACTGTATGATATGTACTTCTAGAATTTGAACCTTACATGGCTTAGAGTCAGACCCTAACCTTTTTTTTTTTGGTATTTCTCTCTGTCTCTGTCTGTCTGTCTGTCTGTTTGTGTCTGTGTCTGTGTGTGTGGGGGGTGGTGGTGGGGGGGGGGGGGGGGGGGGGGTTGGCTTGGGCACAAAGTGTGCCTGTTTTAAAAGGGTTAGATCTGGACAAGGGCCAAGCCTGAAGGGGTGACATGATAAAGAGAAGGACAAAAAAAGATTCAAAGGAAAAAGGAACCAATCCAAAAATTACAAGCCTTTTACAAACCTTATTGGAAACGTTCCTGACACATGCACGCGTACACACTCACTCACCTAACATGAATGAAATGCCATTAATATGAGGTATGGCGCCATCTGCTAGCGCAAAAAAGTTCTGCAGCCAGATCCCTGACAAAATAAGAGAATGCAGTACCTTCAGAATTGTCTTTTGCAATTTAGCAGACATTATAACAAGCAATATATTATATCAAAAGATTGTGCCAACTTAGCATGAACGAAAATAGGCTACTTTCCTAATTCTGTTGCCACATTTCCTCGAATTCTGGGAGGGTTGTGGTATCTGAACTCCCAGCTTAAGTTTAAACCTTCATATATAGGTTACAACTATGTATGTTTCGGAAGAAAGAAAATAGGCTAACTAGAAAGAGCGCACACCTGAGTACCAGTAGGCTACAAGACTTCTAGAGCGCTTTGGTTGGCCTCTATCGTAGGCCCACATCATCAACCTAAGTAAAGTAGACTACTATTCATCACTTTATTGTACACCAACATGTGGGAAGAATATTTTTTAAAAAGTGATTTGTTTAAAAAGTTGTAGACAGTCAATGTTTGCCACAAAAATTCACACATTCGACAAATTTCAATCCCCTGAATATCTAAACTGTGTTATATGTGTAACCATTAGGGGGCGCCAAAAGCCATTTTCTAAACTAAGCGATGAATTGCAGTTTAATTCAGGGGTGTTCAGTCCTGCTAGTGGAGGACAACAGTCCTGCAGAGTTAGCTCAAAATTAAAGTTTTTTGGCTTTTAGTATAACCTTAAGGTTATCTATAAGCTAGTGTGCTCCAAAACAATGACAAAATTCACATTTAGAAGATATAAGCATTCAAAACATACAGTCTCTCACTTCCGTCCAATATGGATCAACTATTTAGATGACATCACCCTGCACTTCTCATCAGATTTTCTTTCAAATCAAATGCTCTCTAGAAATTACGCTGAAGCTGCGGCTGAAATCAGTCACATGTTCACACAATTACCATTTTCTATAGGTGAGTGGCACATAGTGCACTATATAGCTGATAGGAAACGATTCAGACCGTGTAAATTAGGGTGACCATACGTCCTCTTTAACCAGGACATGTCTGGCCCGGATTTCGAGATCGCCCAAAATGTCCGGGATTCGGATTTTGCTTTCTACAGTCACCATTCATTATGTTTACATTATTACATTATTTGACGCTGACACGTACGTGCCAGCTTTGCAGGTCATGCATTCTGCTTCACACGGACCCCGACCAAGACGAAAACACAGGAATTTTCTTAGCAATGCTAAAACGCACATCAACCGATCACTTGTTTAGCGTTCATGTAAACACTACATTCAGATTCACCAATCGGAATTTATTCAGTCCTATTGAATCAAAAGGTGTGCATGTAAACAAAATGAATGGCGACGATAGAAAGCAAAAGCCGAATCCCGGATATTTTGGGCGATCTCGAAATCCTGGCCGGACATGTCCTGGAAAAAGAGGACGTATGGTCAACCTAGTGTAAATATACTTTCCATTGGGGTGAATGAAGTCTGATTTCTTGGTCGTGCAAACTGCTGTGCAGTGCGCACACAGTCTGCTCCGGTCCAGAGACACGATGGCTCACAGCGGATCATTATCCTATATACTATATTATAGCGAGTCGACGCAGACCACAAAACACACTAGACCCGTTTGAATTCTACACAGAATGCTATAGTTTAAAACGATATGGAGGAGAAACGGTTTGACAGACTCGGCATTAGAAACAGCACATATGAGTAGAAGAGAAAACATAACTTACACACTTTTCAAACGTCACATCCTCAGCATGATTATGTTCACTGTTTTGCTTTAGTAACAGTTTCATATTAAAGCTGCAGTTTGAGTTTTTCCTCTTTGTCGCCATCTCTGTTCGAAATCTGCAATTGCAGTTATTCGCGGAATTATCAACTTTACGTGGGTTGTGCCTCGGCACAGCACAGCGCGGATGAATCCAGTGTTTTGAGGAGAATGTGCGGCTGTCAGTCACCACGTTGGTGTGGATACTGTCATTCAGAATCATAGATTCTACTTTTTGGAAGTAAGACCAACATAAGAATTTTCACTGGAAAATGTCATCTGAACAAGTAAGTAACATCCACTTTTGTTCGGAACTTAGGGGGAAAAAGCATTGCAGTAAATCGCTCTGATTAAATCTAACAGCTCTTTACAACAGGTGAATCTCCAGTTGTCACTGGTGATTGATTGTGTTTGAACCTTTCTGGATCTGCCATCAAATTGATAAGTTTAATTCTATCAAGTGCTGTGAGAAAAGGCTATAAATCTCCACCTCCAACATCCTCAAACGCAACATAGCCAACTAGCCGGGACCCCTTCTTTATGTGTACACGTGTGACATAATGACATAACCCGTGGAAATCCACCAGTTCCACTGGAATTAAAAACATTATTACAGGCTTACCATTTTGAATCGAGCTAAGGCAAACAGATAGTTTTGAACACTGGCTCAAAAACGTACTTGCTCCAAAAATTATTTTGGATAATTTTTAACACAAAAAAGTTACGGACTGCAGCTTTAAATCTAAAAAGGAGACACTATTAGACTCTGGCTGTCCTAACTGTCAAACGCGACTTTGCCGAGCTGTGATACAGTATAAACAAAACGCTATTGGCCATTTTAAAAAGGGGAGGAGCTGCTCGATATGTCCCACCATATGTTGTTTCAGTGGAAATTCAACAAATAGAATTACACTGCATGATTCAAGGCACTTCAGTAGGCCTGTAAACACACATGAAACAGCTAATCAATACTAGGCATACTAAAAACTTCCAGGCAGGTGTGTTGAGGCAAGCTGGAGCTAAACTAAGCAGGACAGTGGCCCTCCGGGAGCAGGATATTGGACACCCCTGGTTTAGCTTATACTTTACAAACCTAATTGTTTCATTGTGATTTGTAATTAACAAATATACCACTTTAGGACAGGCAGGACATTGCTTTTGACTCACAGCATAACCCTCTGGATTATTTTTCTTTTGTAATAATTTTCTTTCTTTCTCATTATTTTAATCTTCTTTTCCTTGCTAAAATATGAATTTACCTCATCATCTTAAGAATTTGCTACTTAAAATAGGTCTCTAAACTTACGGCAATATGTATTGTATTTGGACATGTATTTTAGTGTGTCTTCTAAGTATGTGTGCATGTGAGCGAGACTCAGAGAGAATGATTGGCAGTGCTGTGAGGGCTTTAACACACTTCATAAATTATAACATGTGTCAGTAAAGCTGTTTACAGCTGATTGTGGCTGTGATTCAGAGAACTGCCCTGCAGCCTCTCACTGTTTGCAATGCAAATCAGTCCCAGTGAAAAGCCAACAGGAAGGTGATGCATGGACCATCTAAAGCTGATGCGCATGTTGATTTAAGACCCATGCTAATGAACACACAAACACACACACACACACACACACACACAGTCCTGTCTGGCCACTTATATCACATTCACAAAGCTAATTTTTTACCTTTGCTAAAGAAAATGCCCACAATGCTAGGATGTAATATGTGGTTCCCAGAGTATTGATGTGTAGCTGCTAAGGTGTTTAAGCACATTTATATACAATTTGGGCATTTTAGGCGAATGCAAGTTTGTTGTTAGGATGTTTGGGATGGTGGTTATCTGGCTAAAGTTAAAAGATCCCCCAGCTGTTTATGATATATATTTTAAATAGCTCAAGTCCGTCTATCAGTGTCACTGTAAGTTCAATATTTCTTTTTTTTTTAAATCAAATTTACTATTTTAATATATAGCATATCTAAATATTTATGATTATTTTTAACTATAACAATACTGTTATCTTTTTAACCCTCTGTTCTTTATCCTAATCATACTGTTAAAATCTGTTTTAATCTTAATAATATCAAATGCAATCATAATCTGTCTGCATTATCACCTCTGCTCTCATCTACTAGTCATTGGTTTCACCTCTAGTGGGAAACTTTTTTTCTTTTTCTTACGGGCCCACCGTCGATCATGTGCACATCTTAATCCTGAAATTCTACTCTAAATTCCCCTCACACATTGTGAGATATCTGATTGGCTCTGTAGCCACACGCTGCGGTCCGTCAGTGTTTTTGAGGAGCCCTAGTGGGTTTCTGGGAAAGAGGAAGCATTACTGTTTTACTTGTCAGCCGATGTTTACTCAACAATGAGCGCAATCACACGCCTCAACGAACCTCAGGACCTTGACTGTACCTTTAGCACCCTCTTTCTCTTTCACTCTTTCAATTATAAAAAGTGTGCCTTCTCAAGGTAATGAGCTTTGAAAGAATTTAAACATTCTGTCAGAGAAGTAACAAATTGCATTTTGCCATCTCAAGCTAAAGTAATGCTTTTTAATAGGGACATAATTATGCCTGACATCAAAAGACATTTATAATGTTACAAAATATTTCTGTTTCAAATAAACGCTGTTCTTATGAACTTTCTATTCATCAAAGAATCCAGAAAACAAAATGAACATGGTTTCCACAAAAAATATTGTGCATCCACTGTTAAGAAATGTTCCTCCAGCATATTAGAATGATTTCTGAAGGATCATGTGAGATTAAAGACTGGAGATGAAAATTCAGTTTTGTCATCACTGGAATAAAATTACATTTTAAAATATATTCGACTCGCTCGGCTTAACTTACTTTGGCTCTGTTTGCTTTTCCACTGCAGTTTAGGACTGCTTCAAAGTGGGTGGGATTATAGACTGATCGTTATACTGTAATTGCGCCGTCACCTCGTCTACTGACCACGATAAAGCCATTTATTTTTTAAAGTTGCGTGCGACGGTCATTTAAAGCAAGTCGTTTAAAAAAGTTTAAATCTAGCGAGTTTGGTGTCTCGTGCCGCAAATCCAATGACGCTGGTAGTGACGATTCTCTCTGACCAATCAGTGATCTGCGGTGTTTACACGTTACATTTTAGTATCGGTACGGCTCACTTGGAACCATAACCGAGGTGGTACTAAAAAAAGTACCAGGTACTAGGTACTGTACAGAGTGGAAAACCCCCCAAAAGTGAGCCGTACCATGCAGTGGAAAAGCTCCAATAGAAAACAGTTATTTTAAATAGTAATATTATTTCACAATATTGGTGTTTTACTTTATTTTTGGTCAAATACATTCAGCCTTGGTCAGCATATTGATTTCTTTCAAAAACATTAAAAACATACCAACCCAAAAGTTTTGAATGACCGTGTATATATATTTAGGGTCCGTTTATACAACACCATTAAAAAAAAAAAATGGAAATGCACTTTTTATGCATTTTGGCCATTCATTTACACGACAACGGCATTTTGGGGGCCTGAAAACGCTTTTGAAATCCGGTTTCAAAGTGCAAGTTTTTGAAAACAATACCTTATCCTCTTCGTGTAAACTACAAAAACAGTGAAAACAGTGATGTCATGAGCATGTATTACGTGTTCAGTCTATAGGCGTGTAGTTTTTCTTTAGAAAGTGACATCGCCAACTACAGGTCTGAAATGAGTAATACAGTTTTTAGTAGTTTTCGCAGATCATTATGAACGGGGATTGTTTTGACAACTTTGTCATCTGTAAGTGAAAAAAGCAGAGGAAAAACCTTTCCGTTTTTAGTACATCATTGTCATGTAAACATACCCTTCATTTCCAGATTTTGCTTTCATTAAAATTGGGAAGTTCACTGATCTATATAATGACTGGATAGCTCATGATGTTCTAAACTGCCAGCAGGCAGTGAAGCCACCGGAAGTGTTCGAGCGGCCATCTTATGATTCCCTACCAGCAGAGGCTCCAACGGCCATTATACAGAGATTGGTAGCTCCGACGGCACTTTTAAGATGACCCGCTGTGCAGCATACAAGTATAAAACGATGCCCACAGGTTGTAATTCAAGACCTACAAGAAGTAATTTATATGCACAACTGTCGCTATTCCCGTGTTGTTTTCTTCGAGGCAAGAGTAGGCCTAATGCTTCTAGAAAAAAAAAAAGAAAAAAAAAACGATAGTCACCAGTAGCCTATAAGAAACCTCAGAGCAGCAATAATCACAATGAAGTGTCCAACAGCGACACCATTTGACAGCTTCAAAAGAGCTTCTTGCAGAGTCCGTTTACCGTTACTTACATTAACCCATACAATTTGTATTATGCATTTCCTGAACATGTACTTGCTAACTAATCAAACACTTTATTTGAACAAACTACTGATCTATAAAACACAATCAGTCTTCCGACCTTTTACTATCGTGTCAATTCATTTTGATATGCGCGAGGGAGAGAGAGCAATAGGTCCTCACTGCAGAACACGAAATCCAGGGGGAGGAGTTGGATCCAGACCTAAGGGGTGGAGATTGGTAGGTTTAGGGGTGGGTTTAGGGATCAGGGGGTGGAGATGGGTGTGTTTAGGTTTATGTAAGGTAGGAGGAGTTGGATCTGGATCCAACTCCTCCCCCTGGATTTCGTGTTCTGCATTGAGGACCTATTGCTCTCTCTCCCTCGCGCATATCAAAATGAATTGACACGATAGTAAAAGATCTAGTGTACTGCAGTGAGGTGCTACTGGAGCAATACAGCGCTCGTGTTGTTTGACGGTGAGAGTGCGCGCGCGCGGCCGGGTCTCTCTCTCTCTCTGCTCGTTCTTATATGCGCCCTTTCCGCTGATCTAAATAATTCGCTGTTACGACGACTTATTTGCTCCCTCGTTTTAATAAATCGTGGACACGTTTAACTAATTCCATCCCTCATTTTGATTTAACGAATTACAACGTGGCCACAATATAGTAAAACGAGAGAACAAATTAGTAAAACGTGCTGAGGTATTATTAATTCGTGGTCACGAAACAATATTCACCTGAATATTCACCATCACAAAAATATTGGTCTTTAGCATTCACTATTTAATTAATAGTATCAAACTGTTTTTCTTACAGTGAAGTTAGCTCTTCAGAAGGCCGACTAGTGTTCTCGTACAGCTTTTTATTCCTTTTGCAAAGAAATTGCCATTTTTTAATAAGCAGGAAAAATGTCCGTCTTTAAACAAATAGGCCTACCCATTTAAATGCTTAGGATGTTTGCGTTGTAAGAATGTACAGAGAGACTTTAGATTTAAAAACCGTGTCTCATTAGGCAATGTTTTCTCAGTCAAATCGTAAAATTTCCTATTGATTCAATAGAATGCGTGAGCTCGTATACGTATACCAATATGGTGGCGCGTGGCTTCACAGTTTATGACGTCATGAGCGATCCAGTCATTCTATATCAGATCATTGGGGAAGTTCTTGAATTGAACACCATCTTTCAAGAGCAAGCGGTTTGCGAATCCTACATTGAATTCCGAGATTTGAGAAGCAGCCGTCGGTAAAATAAAGGGAACACAGCAAAAGTTTAGGATTATATGGATTCATGGTAAAGATGAATTTTAACCACTGATTCTTCACAATCTCGTCCTTGGGCAGTGAAAAATAAACTGGCTTTACCTTCACATTGTAGAGCACAGCTTCTTCTCAACATTATGCTATCTAGTAGTAGGCTATCCACAGGAATCAGCTGCAGGTTTGAGGTTCAAGTTTTCCCTGGTGTCTGCGACATAAGTTGTAGGGCAATATGCTAATGTTTCATCTTGACATCACAACGAAACGGCTTATGATTCGTTTGAAAAATGATTAATTTCATTGACTCTTACTTTTGAAAGACAATAACTTTATATAGCCTATGGTGCACTTTCAGATTTAAAACTTTGCAGGATGTTTTCATTCACCTAGAGCTATGTTACACACTACATGGAAAGTCATTTTCAAAAATCCGTAGTAGGGGCATTTTAATGTATTTTCATTTAGTAATGTCTGTATGAATACATTGTTAAGCTAATTCAATTTAAAATCATTACCCATATTTATACGAAGGACACAAATGGCACACGTTTTATTAAACAACCCTCACATTTTTTCATCCTCTTTCTCTCCCTTCTTCACCCTTTGACTCCCTTCACTCCATCCTTACCTCTCTCTGTGTGTCTTTCTCTCGGTCTGTGCCGTAACCCGAGGCAATGTTCTGGCTTTGCTTCCCCTCAGAATAAATGTGGGGAAACTTTAGATTTGGCCCTCTGGTGAGAGCGTAACCCCAATTTCCTCCCAGAGAAGCATAGAGATGGAGCTGGAAGGTGGGTGGACGGGAAATTTACCTTAAACTGGGGTAACCACTGCCCGTTTCCAGGGTGACGAGCCTCATCATCATTTCTCTCGCTTTCTCGTACTGTTTCTCTCTCTGTGTGAGGTGGACTCAGTCCCCAGTGGTTTGGAGCAAGTGATTATGAGTTCAGATTGGGAAAAAGTGTGTCACGCTAATCGCTTGCTTCTTTTTCCCTTTCTAGCAATGTCAAATGGCTTTAAAAACTCCACTCTGTCTATCCATCTGAAATGGTATCACAAACATATTCTTCTGCTTTCTGCCTTATTGTTGACACTGTCAGGACTGTCTCTTTTTCTGTCCTTTATAATAGTAACAATATATGCATCATTATCAGTATTGATCCTAAGTATGTGCAATAAATAATGCTAAATGATTTTCAAATTATAGATTTAAAATGTAAAACTTTGCTCCTAAAGCAAAACCAGTTAGTGTAGAGATCAATATGCTTAAATGATTTGTGCTAATGTCATTTATAATTTATTTTTCAACCTTGATCTACACACTAACACAAATTAGATTCCAATGTAGATTTTCACACTGGAAGCCAAGTAGCAACCCAATATAGTGTTAGTCATAAAGCAAACCAAAATGTTTTTAAAATCAATAATTGTTGTTTATTAATATTGAGCTGTAAGTCAAATAATATGCAAAAAGAAAATAAATTTTTCTTTCCTATATCTACACTATACCGTTTAAAGGTTTGTGGTCACCAAGGCCGTATTTGTTTGGTCAGAAATACTATAAAAACTGTAATATTGTGAAATATTATTAGCATTTAAAATGTATATCTTTTATACTTTATTATAATGTAAAGTAAAATGCATTTATTTATTATTGCAAAATTTTCAGCATCATTACTCCAGTCTTCAGTGTCACATGATCCTTCAGAAATCATTTTAATGCTGATTTGCTGCTCAAGAAACATTTCTTATTATCATCGATGTTGAAAACAGTTGCGCTGCTTAATATTGTGACAGTAAAGATATCTATAATATTACAAAAGATCCTGAAAAAAAGTAGCCTGTCACATATCAGTTTAATGCATCCTTGTTATGAGGAAATGTTATTTCTTTAAAAAACAAATCGTAATGACCCCAAACTTTTGAATATTATATCTTAACACATTAAACATTGGCATAGATTTTTTGTTATATGCGAAATGAATAGGAAACTAGTTGTTTTTCTTTCAATTTGGCATTGTTGTTTGCTTTCTAAATGTTCCTTGAATTCTAATGTTTTTTGCTCTTGTCTATTTGGTGACATTTAGAAAAGCAGAAAATACATGTCTGTCAGTACGAACTGTTTAACTTCACTACAAGTGAAGCCATATTTAATCTGGGTTGTAATTTCTTTAATCTTGTAGTTTTGCTTGAGGTTTTCGAGGAGGAGTACAAGCCACACAGCCTGTCCATATTGGCAAATGCTTAATTTGAGCTTTTACTTAGTGGCAGAAGAGTTTGAATGGACGCAAAACCTTTAATGTCAACAGAAAAAGACACGGTAAGTGTTTTATGTTTAGTTGAACATTGTTTGTATTCTTCTGTCCATGACCCTTTCAGAAGAGACATGTGTGCCACCAGTTGCGAACCATTGCTCTACACGTGACGTTTTCTTGTATCTTAAGCCTCGGACAGGTGCACAGAATCCTGCAGCCGGCCAAATGACAAGTCCCGTCATACAAAGGTATTAAGTAGAGAGTGGGAATTTCTCTGCTTCTCAGGGTCTTCTCACACAAAAATGGAAAAACACACACATGGTTTTTCTCTCAGTGGCTAAAACAACAGCCTGAGAAAACTATCTCACTGTATCTGCGGACTGAAAAAAGAGCCTTCTTTCTCTCATTTTCGGCACCCTTACACCCTGTTTCGTCTTCTGTCCGGACTTCTCATCCGATCAGGTTTCCCTCCCAGAGTCGCTCCGCACAGCTGCACACTTCTTTTAATCCACCTCTCGCTCTGTCTCTTTCGCACACACACCTCTATCATCAGTATTTTTATACGATCGCCAGGAAAACACGGCAAATTTTTAAGAGAGATTTAGGATTGAAAAAAAAAAAACACCAATTGAAATTAAGGGAAAAAATATCTGTGATTGTAAACACATGGGCGGAATTACCATAGAAACCAGCTAGTTGCATTAGCACCATAACATCCTGTCAGTTGCAACAATTACAGAGTGAACTTTGAAAGAAATTCGCCCCGAAAGTGACTCAAATATACCACTGAGGCCTTTCTTACAAGGTTGCTGAAGAGTGCATCCAAGTGACGGGCTCTTAATAGTTTTTAAAGCTGAGGTTATGTCAGAATGAGTGTGTCCGGCTAGGCTATCAAGCATAGCACATAAAACATAATGGCCCGCCTGCAGGAAACTAAATATAGATGGTGTTTTGATTACGTGAAAATTGACATTTCAAAGGAGATTAGGATCCGGCCACTAAACTATCTACTAAAACAACACAGCGAAGAGCCGGGAGGCAGAAGCTGAGAGAGAAAGGTACCTTTACACGCTTAGCAACACAGGGGCACATGCTCACTTTTTCCAGATCGGGCTACCGTCAGTGTGTTTGTGTGCGGGAACGTCACTCCGGCGACTAGCTTGGCTACTCTTAGCCTTCCTTTCACGCGATCGCTAAGTGGTTGACCCCGTGACCCCGGTCTCCTTGGAGAGCACAGAAGTGCTTCCTTCGCTACGGCAGGTTGGACAGATGACATCACCAGCGGAGAGGGTCCCATTAATGACGAGCAGGGGGATTGGCTGTTTTTTCCGACATTATTCTGACATTACTACCACATTATTGTTGTATTAGTAGTGTCATTATTAGGCCAGGTGTGTTTTTACAGTGAGCAAACCCTCTGTCGCTCTGAATAGACACTATGTGAGCCAAGATTGAGATGGGACAGGGCGCCGGATAGCCGACACGAGAGGCTTCTCACACGCACACGTGCCATGAACCTACAAAAGTCAAATTGAGTTCATGAACGCAACATTTAAGATACGCCAACACAAAATGTGCATTTATGCATGTATGCCAGTCTTTGTGTTTAGACAGAAATATCCTATAGTAAACTTGATGATCAGCAAAGTTAAACCAAATTTTAAACGTACACTGTAAAAAAGAGAGCTGCTTTAAATTTTTAAGTACTATCAACTGGGATGTTTAAGTTATTTCAACTTAAATTGAATTAAATTGACTTGAAAAATTAGTTGAATATTATATAACATAAAAAAGTTGAAAATTGCTAAACATATTTTGATGAAAACATGTTGTTATAACTTATTGATCTATATAAAATATTTTTTACACTGCATTAGCATGTAATGTTGATAGAGAATAATATGAAACTTAGATTATTCTTTTTTTCTCAACAGTGTTTTCATTAAAAAATTCTTTCTCTTCTTCATTATGACACATAATGTGCATAGTGTTTTTTATGAAAATCTCCTTTATATTTAGTCGTTCTTTATATATAGTCAATGTCATGTCATATTCATTAATTGTTAGTCAAATTTAGTTGATGAAAAAGTGCAAAATTAAACCAAATATTAAAACTTTTTGGTAACACTTTATTTTACAGTGTCATTGTTACACGTTACATGTAGTAATCACTATAAATCATGGATAATTACATGCAACTAACCATAAACCACACCCTAATCCTAACCCTAAAGTAAGCAATGTTGTTCATTATTATTACTCAGTACTTAATTGTATTAAGGACATCTTAAAATAGTGTAACGAACTTCTAAACGTATATCAAGATATAACAAAATCCTGACTTTACTATCTATCCATTTACTATTTACTATCATTGGATTATATGAAACAATCCTATTATTTTTAGATGTTTCGTCTTCAAAAGACATTGTTAGTGCATTGTAAAGATCTTCTAGTGTTATTTTTTTAATATTTTCGTCAACAGATGTGTTTTCATTATGGTCATGATGCACATTTTCAGTCTCATCTTTGGTAGCAAACATTTTGTTAGAAACATAATTGACGAAATGAACGTTTGTGTACATTTGTGCACCCAATAATTATCTTTCAAAACTCCCCAAACTACTTGCACTCTCATGCGACGCCTGGATCACTGTGAAAGCTATCATGTTCAAGAGAGCATAGGGATCCTGAGAGCTCGGGCCAGACATGACGGTCTTCCTCTTTTAAAAGAGCATCGTCATGGAGACGCTTCCGACACCACACAACGATAAATGGCAGAGCCGCAAGAGATATTCGGTTGCACGCACACACGCAACACACAAATGCATGCAATTAAAGAGATGTTCTTCATTTCACATCCACCTGGATGTAAGAGTCTCGGCGAGAAGCTTGCCAATCGAAGGACTTACAGATAAGCGATCAAAAACACAAGATACGATCTCGCGCACACACACATCTTCATGTCTGATTATAGTTAAATGGGGTTGTGTTGAGTCTGGTCGCTATACACACAGATCTGGACTCACCCTAAGGATTTTGGGTAACGGAACACTGCAGATCCACATCTCAATAAGTGTAGAAACAGGTTTCCTCTCTCTCGTTCTCTCATTTCATCCTGTTTCTTTCTTTCAATCTCTCGCTTTTCTCATGCCATAATGCATTTTGCTCTTAATCTTGTTCATTTTCTGTATCATGCCTATTAGAGACAAAAATATATATATAATTACATCTTAATGGAACAGTTCACAGATAATGAAAATATTGTCATCTTTTACTCACCGTCATGTTATTCCAAAAAAGCATTCCAATACTTTTTTACTTCTGCGAAACACAAAAAGAAAGATTTTGAATGTGTTGTTTGCTCTTTTAATTGCAATTGGAGACAGGAGCTTTCAAAAAGCACTATCAAATTATCATAAAAATAATGTGTGCGGTATTTTAAGTCTAAAGATGATATAGCTTTGTGGTGTTGACATACCAAAATTGAAGTTGTTACTACCTGATATCTTCACCTCCAGTGAGCTGTTACACCCTGAAACCAGATCATTGAGTCAGTGAGTTTGAAAATCAGTTTAGTTTGTTTGGTGAATGAATCATTCAGGTTTTGCAAACTGGATCAAGTGATTCATTGAAAAGCTCAGATTTTAAAGAATGATTCATTGGGAATGCTATTAGATGAAGATCAAATGGACACCATTTGCCTAAAGTCAACATGAAATGGAAAATACTTACTTTTCTATTGTAAAAGGATTCATTTACCGTAATTTTCAGTCAAAGTGTCCGGATCTTCAAGGGAAAATGACAGACTTCTCTCTGGTGATGTATGCTGGATTTCTGCAATCATTTAGTACCCTAAAACCTCAGGCCTTTCTTACAGTCAACTGCAAGCTCATATTCAGATCTGCCTCAGTCCAAGTATTTTATTTTCGATAATCCATTTGGGATGTATGGCAAAATACGGAATAAAAGATTTGTCGCTACTTCCCTTACATTGCAACATTAAGTCTCAGATTTTTCTTCTGAGAAAAGACCCCAGTAATCTCACAAGTATCAAAGTATACTATAGATTTCAGTGTCAGCTCAAGCTTTTTTCATCAAATTATTCCACTTTCATTTCAGCCCTGTACTCTTATTGTATGTTGTCAAATGACATTTGTTGTATATTGTCTAATAAACACTTTTGACATCTCCTGAGGAATTGTTGGAGAAACATGATTACTGATTGAGTCTCAAAGAGAAATACAATTGTTCTATGGTACAGGCAGAGGCATTCTGATTCTATCTGTACACACACACACACACACACACACACACACACATGCACGTCTCCTGGCTTTCCCTCTTTGGTGTCCTGATTTTCCAAAACATCTTAGTGAGGGAGAGAGAGAGACAGAGAGGGATCGTCGTAGGGTCTCTGTGGAAATTTTGGTGTGGTAGACAGGCCTGCCCGGTCTGCTCTTTATTTAACAGTGGGAGTAAAGAGAGATGAGCTCTGTGTGTGCAGATAAATATAGTGTGAGAACAGGCAGTCTGCTGGGGAACTCTTCATAAACTAACGCCACCTAACATTCTCGGACAGAGAGAGATCTGAGCACTTTTCCCCGGTTAAGACTCAATGAGTGAATTACAAGATGCAGGTCATGAACGGCCATCAACACACACACTCATGTGGCCAGATACAGTATAGTTTATACACAAGAGATTGGATTACGCCAGAGAGAGATAAACCACCTACACATACTGAACTCCAACACATACACACTTTCAAACCTGTGGAAACGCAGCAGGTTGTCAGTTACAAGCTGACCTTCAAGGCACTTTTGGCCATCGTATGTGCGTGTAAGCCAAGAAAGAAGGACAGAAAGAGAGAAGTGACACGTACACGCACATTCAAATGTGTTCAGCTGCTCCCTTGGGTTGCTATTAGTTTGTAATCGTAATGAGGATGAGAGAGTTGGGGAGAGCAGCTTCAGGGCGAGCCACAGTGGAAAACCTGCAGAAATGATGTCAGAGCAATCGCGACCACCGATTGGAGTGGAGATTCCCGACGAGAGCCTATAAAACCGGGAAAGACAACAGCAGGAACCAGCAAAGGCAGAGAACGTGAGAAATTCCAGGAACTGCACGGTGTCCATCTGTCCGTCCCCGTGTGACTGAAACCAAATCTGATTAAGGGTAAGGAGCCTTGGAGAAAGAAAGACCAACCTTTATGTTCCTACAGGGCTGTGTGTGTTTGGGTGGAAAGGTGAGCAGACAGGTGTTGAAGATGTATTTAAAGACATTTGTTAGGGGTTGTTGTAGAATAACTCTGGTTAGTTGGTAGAGAATCTGCTGTTTGATAAGCAACTGCGAATTTGTTTGAGCTCCAGGGTTACAGATGAACCTGTATCGGAAACCTCCTGTTGATTTTGCATTGCTGCCATAGTGACACAGAGGTGTGAAATCATGTCTGATATCAGAGAACGGTTGAGAGTGTCTTTGAGAGAGCAAGTGTGTGCGCATGCAGGGTGTCCAGTGAAGAGTGTGTGGGCAATGGGAGATGGCTGGAGTTGTTTATTTTTGGGGACGGAAAATGCTAAAGTTAGCCCATGTTGCTGGACAATGCACTTCCCCAGTCGTGGGGCAGGAGAGGGTCCGCATCTGTTCCGGTGCTCAGAGGACGGGACACTCTGGGTCAAATAAATAAGTGCATTATGCATTAATGGCGCATTTCGGAAAAGATACTATACAATCCTGCCAAAGAGTTTTGAATCATTTCTAGGAGAAATACTGTGGCAGGTGTTAATATTTGGTGAGAAATTTTGTTATAGTTCTTTAAAAATTACAGCTGACAATTAATAAAAGGGCAAAATAAAATTCAAGGTCAGAATTTCACAAATATAACATTTAGTTTTGTTTATATTTTTTATAATTTTTTTATATCCTATCTATCTATCTATCTATCTATCTATCTATCTATCTATCTATCAGTAACTTATTATTAGTTGTGGTAGAAGTTTTTTTATCAGTCATTAAAATTTGCATTTATTTCATTTATATATATTTTAAAGTACTTTAAAATAAATTATGTTTAGAAGAAAATTACACAAATTTCACAAAGATGAATGCCATTTTTAATGGTACTGGTGCATTGCAATTCAACACAACTGCCAGCAAACAGCAGTCAAAATGTAGGATTTAGTGCATTATCATAATCTGAATAAGGTGGTTTTAGAAAAAAAAAAAAAAAAAAAAAAACCTTGAAAGAGCTAAGATAATGGTGTTCTCTTAAATATAATATTTACTGTAATTTTATCAGCACTATAAAACATTTGCTCAAGTGATGCGAAACAACTCAGTCCCGCCATGAGGAAGTTTTTTTTTTTTTTTTTTTTTTTTTTGCGAGTTTGGTTAAGAGTGTGTTTTGGGGACACACAGGTAGGGGTGCAGGTCAGAGTGTGTGTTTGGGCTGAGTTCATGTGTTTGTGTAGAGGGTGTGTGTTAGAAGCATTCTCACACTCTCGCGGCTGCCGGACCGCCCAGTCAGAGTGTATTTTCACAGATGGAGTCTGGATGAATGTAAACATCGCCCTGTATCACAGTAATTCAACACGGTGCTGAAGCTGGAGTGTGTGTGTGAACTCTCAATTGACAATGCACTGACACAGAGACATAAAAACTTGAATCACTGTAATTATGTTGCTAGATAGATAGATAGATAGATAGATAGATAGATAGATAGATAGATAGATAGATAGATAGATAGATAGATAGATAGATAGATAGATAGATAGATAGATAGATAGATAGATAGATAGATAGATAGACAGATAGATCATATTATATATATATATATACACACACCATTGTGCAAAAGTTTGGAGTCAGTCAGATTTTTTTTTAAATAAACTCTTAATCAGCAAATATGTATTAAATTGATCATAAGTAATAGTAAACACATTTATAATGTTACAAAATGTTTATATTTCAAATAAATGCAGATCTTTTGAATTTTCTATTAATCAAAGAATCCTGAAAATAAATGTATCTTGGTTTCCACATAAATATTAGGCACTGAAATGTCATCGATAATAATAATGAATGTTTCTTGAGCATCAAATCATCATATTAGAATGATTTCTGAAGGATCATGTGACACTGAAGACTGGAGTAATGATGCTGAAAATTCAGCTTTTCCATCACAGGAATAAATTACATTTTAAAATAGAAAATATATTTTTAAACGTAATACTATTTCATCAGTGCTTTACTGTATTTTTGATCAAATAAATGCAACTTAACAGACTTTTTTCAGAAACATTAAAAAATCTGGCCGACCCCATACATTTTAATGGTAGTATACATGTACATGATTGTTAGAAATCACATGTTAATATTGTATTGTAGATGCTGGGCTGTGGATGTGTGCTGCTCTCTGGTCTGTTGACACTGACCTTGTTCCACTGCAGTGTGGAAAGTCTTCACATACCCCAAGAAAGACCAGAGGTAGGTCCAGTTCTCGCTGATATACAAATATATATATATAAAGAGAGAGAGAGAGAATAAGGTTATAGATTACATTTTGTGTTTTGTAAGGGAACTTCACTCTGCCTGTCTTCAGACAACACAAACAGATTTCATGTATGGAGATTAACTGGTACAAGTGACAGATGATAAGCTGTCATCGGTCTCAGTGCTCTATAAATACAGTGGGGTTTCCCCTAGAGAGCCACCACAGGAGGTTACCATGGCCGTCCCCTTTTGAACATGAGCTACCTGTCTGCCCGTCTGAGAAGAACTGACCCACTGGTCACTCATTCTCATTCTGCCTGTTTCTCAATATGACATAGAAGGAACCAGCTGTAGTATTGCATCTGGTCTTTAAGGTGTACAAGCTGTATTGTTTCTATTCCAAGACGGTTTAACAGCTCTAACCAGCTTGACAAAGGTCAAAACCATGTCCAGCTAGAAAACATGTAAAACCAGTTTACCACCTTAAAATTGTGTTAAATGAATTGTCCATCAGGGAAAATATTGTTGTTTTTTTATTGACAATTTTGAAAACTGAATATTACCATGCATTTCCTCATTTCGATCTAGTATGTGGAATCATCTGTCGTGGAGGGCCGCAGTGTCCAGCAAGGCCAAACCGAGCAGAAGACCCCAGGAGCCGTGAACGCTAAACACCTCCTGCACGACCAGCTGGTCCGACTGGAGAACGACGTCATCGAGACCAAGAGGAAGCGGAGTTTCCCCGGATCCAACACGCCTCTTGATCGCCTGTCAATCAGCAACATGGATCCCAAAAGCAACAAGCAAAGGTAGAGGACTATACAGGAAACATAAAGGAACAAATAAAGGAAACACTTTTCTTTTAGGTCGGGAAAAGAAGTGAAAAGCAATAAATAATCAAATATCATGATTAAAACATTTCACATTAATATAATTTTAATAACAGTTTAAACGTTTTGAATAGATTTTTAAATTGACCCCTTAATTCTTTATTGGTGTTCTGTAACAATAGTTGTTTGTTTTTTTTATATTATCATCATATCACACTGAAAATTGTCATTTGCACTGTGAATTTTAAGTCTGGAAAACATACAAAAGACACGTCACTTCTGATTTGCTGTGAACCCGAACAGATGATGAACCATAATTAGCTTTGATTGGCCGTGGCTCAAACACATACAGTTTTTATTGGCTGAAGTCAGTCATGCACAGCTTGATAGTTTTGTGTGTTTTTACAGTTCACTAAGAGCAATTATTGTTTTGTCTGTAGCCCACAGTTAAAGTTACTAATATATCTTGGGTGGAGTCACAGCAGTGTGAATTGAGGTTTTGTATGACATAGTAAGTGTCTGATACTGACTTACGGGAACGGACAGTCCAACTGTGCTGATGACTGTAGCATCGGACTTCCAGTCAATGATCAAAACTGTTTTATCTCTGTGAATGATTTGATCTTCCTGCCGAACGGAACACGCAGTGTAACTCAGCATGGCCTGAGGCTCTGACAAGGCTCTATCTGAATGATCTTCAGCACTTGATCAGATCAGGACATAAGCCAAGAACAGCAGTGAAAACACCACACCATGCATTATCAAATCTCAACACAATCATGAGCCTGATCAACACATGATGAAAGCTCACGAAACTCCACCATAATGTGACTTGTTCCATGGATCCTCAGTAAAGATATTCATCTCGAAAGCAAATGTTGGATTCTATTACTAGACTTTTACATTTTCTAAAGAAAGTGTGAGATCACACAGTGTAGGGGTGTAACGGTACAAAGAAATCACGGTTCGGTGCTACCTCAATTTTGGGGTCACAGATCAATACGAGTTCAGTACATTTCATTGTCATATAGCCTAGGCCTAATTCTCAATTTAGCAAATTTAATGTAGTAGGCTAGGTCAGGTACAGAACAGAACATTTTTTAAATGTACAATGTATACATTCTATACCACAGACACAGAATATTGACACATGACTTTCTATTTTGTATGGAAGCCCATTTCCGTCACTTAGTCACTAAGTCACTATGACTTAATAGGGAGAATGTGATTTCACTAAGACTAACAGTTTCACTAACAGCTTTCCAATCAGCCAATCAGATATAAGGGACACGTTTACAGTTTATGTCAAGTTTAGGTATTAGGTTTACAATCAGGGTTAGGTGCTTCTACATCAGTGTTATTCACCTGTCATTTCACTCTGATTTAATAGGGATAAATTATGGGTAGGGTTAGATTTAAGAATAGGGATAGGGTTAGGACTATGTTTTCAGACAGGAATGTATGTTGATCCCTACTTGGCAAAATCACAGAGACCGACTTGCTAGCCTATGACTTTGTATGTCATAATTTCGATTTTTATCTCTTAATTAGCGGCCTGGTTTCACAGACAGGGCTTAGATTAAGCCAGGATTAATCTAAATTCAATTAGGGCATTTAAGTAGCTTTTAAAAACGTGCCTTACACATTACCGTGTGCAGCCATCTTGAGATAAAACAATGGCAATGGCATGTTGTAAGATGCAAGTTGCTTTCATTCAAACCTAGGCTTAAGCCTTGTCTGTGGAACCAGGGGAGTATGTCATAATTATGATTTACCACAGCATGTTTTTTTTTTTCTCTCTCATTTTGCGAAAATGGGTTTCTATAATTTTGAACATCCTTTCTACTTACTTAGCTTCATTTCTGAAGGTATGTGAAATGTTAAATAAAACGGCAATCCACGATTGTGAGAGGGTGACTAGGCAGTAATCTGAAGGAAATGTCTGGTATCTTTTCGTTAATGTCTGCAGGAAGGCTGAGTTGCCGCGGCGACGAGTCAGCGTGCCGATAGACCGGATCGGCGTGGGTCGTCTTCCCAATCCCAACAGCCGAGGATAAGACTCCTTCGACCACTCCCCGACAAACAGGTATCAACTATATACCATTGTCTCATTTAATCTCGTTAAATATATTGTAGAATGAAAATATCATGTTTGTTCTTGTCTCCACAGAGGGGAATGTCGCAGGTAGATGAAATGCATGATAAGCACACCAGCCGACACAACTCATTAACCACTGAATGATCAGCACACTTTTAATAATCGCTTTTCCAGAGCTGTTCTTTCTCGTTGATTACTGACGAAAACTTTCAACGTCCGATCAAACGGTTTATTTCCTGTTCGGATCCCTTATCATTTAAATTAAACATCTAAACTGTATTCCTTTCAGAAAATGAGTTCCGTTTATGATGTCAGAGGCATTAGCCAATCAGAGAGGAATCTGCTCATAGCTTCCATCGCACATCTCAATATTTACTCCCTCACGACGTCTCGCTTGCTGTTATGTACTGTACACAACTATTGTCATTTTCTCAATTTGACTGAAGGCTGTTCAGCCTTGACAATAAAACAAATTCAATTCTACAACCGTCTCTCTTATTTCAACTATTTATACGAGCTGAGCTACTAAGAAAATTGTCCTGAACATGTGCTACGTATGAATGTTAAATATTATAATTGTTGATACCTGGTTGGTGTTGATCCCTTGTAAGTTTTGTAGAATATAAGAGGACTATGCAGTCCATATACTTGTCTGTGGTAACAAGTTGGAAAAGACATATTAATGAAGCTTACACACTAAACATTAGATAAATATAGCAAGCAACAAGTTTCTTGAAACATTTATTTCACCAACATGTGCAAATACAACAATAAAATAAGTGCACTTATTACAGAAAAATAATGGCTTTTAAATAGGAGTGTTTATAAAAGTATAACATTTGAAAGGTGTTGTTAGATAGGTCTATGAAACTATGCATTTCATCAGGTGTAAATGATTTATGTTGATATAGATATAAAGGTGTATATTTTATCGTTGCGTATGTATTATAAACTGCCATTCAAACGTTTGTGGTAGGTAAGATTTAAAAATAATAATAAGTGTTTGAAAGAAGTCCTTTATGCTTACCAACAAGGCTGCATTTATTTGATAAAAATAGTCAAAACTATTTTAATAGATTTTAAAAAGTAATTTTTTCCTGTGATGTCAAAGCTGTATTTTTCAGCATCATTACTCCAGTCTTCAGTGTCACATGATCCTTCAGAAATCATTCTGATTTGCTGCTCAAGAAACATTTCTCATTATTATCAGTGTTGAAAAGAGTCTTGCTGCTTCATATTTTATTGGAAACCGTAATACTTTTTTCAGGATTCTTTGTTCAAAAGAAAAGTACTTATTTGAAATAGAAATCTCATGTAAAATTATAAATGTCTCAACTGTCACATTTTGATCAATTGAATGCATCCTTGCTGAATAAAAGTATTAATTTGTTTAGAAAATAAAAAAAATCGTACTGACCTCAAACTTTTGAACAGTAGTGTAATATAAAATGCTGTTTTGCTAGGCTAAAGACCCTAACCAGTACTGAAGGACAATACACTTTTTGTAGAGTGTTTTAAACAACAGCAGACAATATGGTTCTGACTGGTTGATTCAAGCGTCCGGCGCAAGTTCATACCATCCCATTTATGAATTCACAGACTGTGAACTTGAACTTGAATGAAATATAAAAAGTCCATAACTCAGGAGTGAATGTGACCAAATGAAAGAATTATCACTATTGGGTGTAACTCTTGTTCACATTAAAAAGCAGAGAAAAGTTATTTTGTTATAAATGGTAATAAATGGCCATTTCCGCTGCTGTTTCCGACACCCTCACCACCAGCGCTCCACATCCATGTGCCCGTGTAGCCAGTGGACGTAGTTTGCCACCCGGGTGTACACCCCATACACCCTCTGACTGCCACACTCCTCTGGCCCACCCCAGGACACCAATCCTTGTGCCACCCATCTGCCACTGCGGGAGTCCTGGGTGACAAAGGCTCCCCCACTGTCCCCCAAACAAGTGTCCTGTCCACCCTCGTAAAAGCCAGCACAGAACATATTGCTGGTGATATTGTAGTTGACGGAGCGTGACGCATAGCTGGCTTTGCATTCGTCCTGCGGCACAACCGGAAGCTTCACATACTGGAGCAGCTCGGAAACGACGGAGGAATCGGAGCTCAAGCCGCTGGTGGAGGCAGAAGCGTTGGCCGTGTTGATGCCCCAACCGGCCACGATACCCAATGTGTTGGGAAGAGGCATCAGGACATGACCTTTTACACCAGGCTTTGGTAGACAGACGGGTTGTAGTAACGCAGACAGCACCACCTCCTGGCTGAGTTTAACCAGAGCAATGTCGTTGTTATAGTTTTGAGGATCAAACTGAGGATGGAGGATGACTCTCTCTACGGACCGATTGGTTGCCATGTGCTTTTCCCGTACATCCGTGAGGCCCAAGTGCACTTTGATGTGTTCAGAAGCGACAGGGATGACGGAAAGATCACGGCGATGAGATCTGAGCACGTGAGCGGCCGTGACAACCCAGGTTGAGGAGAGGAGAGCGCCGCTGCCAAACCAGCGATCCTCTGGGACACGGGACACATCCTCCACTGAGAGCAAAACCTGCCAGGGGAACAGACCGGGAGATGCTGTTCTTCCACCAACGATTCGCTTCTGCTGGGCTGGGAAGAGCTGTGACGGCTCACCGCATGCTTAAATGAAAACAGGTGCAAGTTAACATAGATATGCATAAAGCAACATTTATGCACTTCTTAGACACAAATACAAGCAACTACGCACAGAGACACCCAAAAGAGGACTCTAGAGCCCAGACTAAAAAATGACAAGGGTGCCATTGGCTCCTAAACTTTAACATTTAGTACACAAATTAATTTTTTGGTTGACAAATTATAAATGCTTAATAATGTAAATAGTTGTTTTGCTATGCTTTGATAAAGGGAAATTAATTATTAATATTAATATTAATATAAAATTATAAAATAATATAAAATTGCCTGTCAATAAAAGTAAATAGATAATATATAAAACCAATAATATATATATATATATATATATATTTATAAATATGTTATATTATTTAATATTTTGAGGTGCATATTTTTTTTTTATATTTTTTAAAGAAGTCTCTTATGCTCACCAAGGCAACATTTGATAAAAATACATACAAAACTGTAATATTGTGTAATATTATTACAATTTAAAATAACAATTTTCTGTATTAATAATATATAGTTTATTTATTCCTGGAATAACAAAGCTGAATTTTCAGCAGTCAGTGTCAAATGATCACTCAGAAATCATTCTAACATCAATGTTGAAAACGGTCTGGCTGCTTAATATATTTGTGGAAACTGTGATAAAAACTTCTGGATTCTTTGATGAATAGAAAGTTCATTTGAAATACATTTTTTTGTCACAAGTAAAAGTATTTAGAGTACCTTTTGATCAATTTAATGAATCCTTGCTAAATAAAAATCTTTAAAAAAAAATCTTACAGACTCAAAACTTTATAGAAGCTAATATAACGTATATTTAATACAAATATTTTTTAGTTTATGTAAAACAATGATGTGAATATGTATCATTGGTTGTCATATGATCAATCATTATCTAAAAAGAATGGTGTCTCATGATACATCACAATGTTGGTTCCCGGTTCATTTCGAACTGGACAGAAAAATGATTCAGGGTTTATTGTGTATCGGCTTTGAATGATTCCCTGACTGAGATTCAAACCACAAACTCCCATGCCTGCTTGAGACTGTTTCATGAATATTCATAACTGACTCATTGGTTCAAAAGAGTTATAATACAGTATGTTTTTGAATCGGACATTACGCCCTGCACTGTGTCCGTTCATTGTTGCAAGCAGAAAATGCTGGCGTGCTCTCTGAAGAACTTAACGCCAATGAGTAGATTCTAAATTATTCTCGCTGAGGATTTTTCTTTTTTGGTCGCAATTACAGATATTTTCATCACAGTCTGGTGCCCTGAAAAATTCTTTAACAATTCCAAAGCATTACATTTGAAGTTTGAGTCTTACCAAGAGGAGTGCTTGCTAGTGGAGTAGGATGCTGAGATTCAGGATTGGTACTTAAGTTTCTTTCAAAATCTCCTACCATAAATACACAAACAACAATAACTTAAAGGCCTATTCTAGTCATGTACAGTAGGTTAGTACACAGTTACCATGCTTAAATTGTTAAGAAGTCCTGGTTATAATAAAATAATTCAACCAAACAGAATAGGCATAATGTGATTTTAATATAAGTGACTCTCTGTAACACACCTTACCTGGTAGACAGGTGGGCAGTGGCGTCCCGTCCTCACTCACCCATTCCCCACTCTGATGACAAGTGTAAGTGTCTGTAAGGCCAGTCAGAGTCAAATCCACAGTGACATTTAATATGATTTGACTTTAATGCATCAATGAGTGACAGTGAAATACTCACTGTTGACCTTGACAGAGTCTCTACAGCTGTACTGGATTCTGGATCCAAACGCAGTGCTGTTTCCAGAACTCTCAAAAACAACCTCACCCAAAACTACATCTACTGGACCACAGTCAACCACTAAAGGGGAGATAAGAGGAGAGAAAACAAGTTAGAGTAATAATAATAGCCATATTTGGATTCCATGGATGAAGATTTTGGGTTCATACAAAACTTTTCATTTTTATTATTAAAGAGATTCTTCAGAAATCTTCAAAAGTACACTATCAGAATATTTATTTATTATATAATTATTATTATTACATTTTACTCAAATTTAAAGGTATGACAGGATACAAGTGTTGCATTATTTGTTTGATGGATTAGATGGGAGGAATTATTTAAGCAGGAGTTGAAAATTGCATGACTTACAGAATGTTAAGAAGGAATCTTAAATTATAGAATGACAGGAATTGTCAAATACGATTGGTGGATTTTGTAGAAGGAGATACCATGCTTATTGTGAGAGGACTCTTGATGGAAGGGATTTAAAGGGTTAGTTCACCCTAAAATTAAAGGATTGTCATCATTTTCTCACCCTCCAAACCTGTAAGACTTTCGTTCATCTTCGAAACACGAATGAAGATTTTGTGATGAAATCTGAGAGCTTTCTGTCCCTCCTTTGACAGTCCACGCAACTACCACTGTCACTTCAAAAAATTCATAAAGAGATTGTAAAACAAATCCTTATGAATCGAGAATCTGAATCTGAAGAGACATGATCGCTATATATGTCAAGAACAGATTGAATTTAGGCTTTTTTAACATAAACATTGATCAGAGAAACATAAACAGAAGCTCAAATGTACTTGCTTGATGAGAATGAACCTCAGTGGTTTTTGCTGAAGCTCAAGCGTGCTGCGTAACACACAAGAATTAACCTCACTGGTTCTCATATGTCAAGCAAGTGTGCTTGAGCTTCTGTTTACAACTGATGTGTCAGGTGATGAATGTTTATATGTGAATAAAAGCCTAAATTCAATCTGTTCATCATATAAAGCGATCGAAAGAAATGTGGACTAAACCACTCAATTCATATGGATTAGTTTTATCTTTTTATGAACTTTTTGAAGCTTCAGAGTGGTGTGTCAATGGAGGGACAGAAATCTCTCAGATTTCATTCAAATATCTTCATTTGTGAAGACCACTTTGTCTTACGGGTTTGAAACTAAATGAGGGTGAGCAATTAATTCAGAATTTTCATATTTGGGTGGACTAACCCTTTAATTTGGTGAAGAAAAAAATTGAAGATCACACTCATACCAAACATTAAGTCTTCACTCTTCCACATGAGTTGTCCGTTCCCAACAGATGAGGCAGCTTTGCAGTCAGTCCTGTCTGAAAGTCTAAGTGCATTTATGTGTATGTACTTCTGTCTCAAAATGAGCCTAATAGTAAAAGTAATGTGTACTATTGAATAAGAGATGTAAAAATATGTATAAAAAGTACAAGTACATGCTCACTGGTTTAATTCAGCACTAGTTATGAAACAACATTTATGACCAGTAGATGGAGACATTCTATGATACTTAAACTCAGTGTGCCCTTCCCAACCACACCACTTTCATTGTCAGGACAACAAAACAAGGCTTGAGCATGGAGGTTGATAATGTAATAATGATAAAAGTTTGGAACAGACAGTTTGTATTAACTGGTAACAAAATTATTATCCAATTATTATTTTTATCAAGTGCTGTTAATTTATCCGAATTTGCTCATAACCTAATTTTTTTATCTTACATACATAGTCAACTGAAGTGAATCAAAACATTGAATTTATTCAATTCAAATCTTTTTTATATGCATTTTTTTCATACACAAGTTAAGGTTAGGCCTGAACTAACCCACAAAATTCCCATTTAGTCCAGGACTAGGCTTAAATTGGGAACTGGGAAACCTATAACAAATGCAGAGATTTAAGAATGTATTTTTGTCATGAGATAGGCTTCTTTCGTATTTTACCTTTTGTATTTTAATATATTTTCAGCATCATTACTTCAGTCGTCAGTGTCAATTGATCCTTCAGAAATCATTGTTATATGCTGATTTGATGCATTCTTATTATTATCAATGTTTAAAATTTTAGATTTTTGTGGAAATCATGATTTTTCAGAATTCTTTGATGAATAGAAACTATTCAAAAGAACAGCATTTATTTGAAATGGAAATATTTTGCAACATTATAAACAACTTTACTGCCACATTCAATCAATTTAATGCATCCTTGCTGGACCAAAAAAAAAAAAAAAAAAAAACCTTGATATATATGTATAGTGTTTATATCAAGCTCTATATCCACAATGTACTATGGGGGTTGTAGTTCATAGTGGACAGTGATTGGCTACCAGCCAGTCTCTTAAAGTTTTAACTCGGTATCTGATTGGTTAAAATGCTTGGTAGGGAACGACGCCTCCTTTGAGATTCCTTCTCTGGTGGCAGCAAGTAGAAGAAGAAGAAGAAGAAAAGAGAGAAAGGGCAAGTGAGAAAAAAAAAGACAGGAGGAAAACAGAATTACAGAGTCTCTGTTAAAAAACTTACTTTTACACAGTGGGAAGTCACTGCTCCATTTCCCATCCCTCTGACACTCAATCTGATAATGCTCTAATTCATTATCGCCCTGTAAGAGAGAATGTGAATGTGATGTAAAACAGTACGGATTTGTCTCAATTAGCTTGCAACAGTCACTGCCTTTATCAGCACAAGTGAAATGTGTCCTTTGCCTGACCTGTGTCAGTGAGTATCCAGGGTCACAGGTCAAAGTAATGTGATCTTTGAAGATGTAATTAGACTGCAGAGGCTCCAGGTGTCCATTCAGGGGTGCCACTGGAGGAGAGCATTCAGAACCTGAAGATGCCACAACATACACAAACAATAATGAATACGGATGAAATTAATTCTAGCAATAATATGCATCGGTCAGTCTCTGACCTGTGGAGGTGTAAGTGAGTTTCCAGCCGAGATTCTCTCCGGAGTTGTCACTGTGAAACAGGATGTTGACCATGTTGCTTCCTGTCTGGATCTTCCCTGGTGACTTCTCACCACAAACTGGTTCAAACTCCTTGTCTCCTGCATGAATCTGTAGATAAACCATCACTGACATCATGAATTTGATCAATATTTATCAATAATTATAATTAGTGATACACTGAACTGAATGGTTTACCAAAGCATTGAAACCGAAATGCTTCGTTTAGCCAAAAACGATACTGAAAATAAAGTTTATTTAATAATCTATTATTTAATTGTATATATATTTATAACATTTACACAGTGGCTGTTATAAAAACTTTTTCAAGACAGATTTATTCAAACATACATTAAATAATAAAGACAGCAGGTTAAGTAATACTATAATAAATTATAAATTATATTACAAGCTATCTATAATACTTCATTCTAATTGGGCAAATACAACATTCTGCAGTCAAATATTTGTGTATAATGATGGCTAAATGAAAGGGGTCATGACATCCATTTTTTATTTTTATATTAAAGGGATAGTTTGCCCAAAAATAAAAGTTTTACTCACCCTCATGTTGTTCCAAACCTGTATGAATTTCTTTCTTCTGCTGAACACAAAAGATATTTTGAAGAATGTTGGTAACCAGACAGTTGACGGTAGCCATTAACTTCCAGTAGTAAAAAATACTATGGAAGTCAATTCTTTAAAATATCTTCGTTTGCGTTCAACAGAAGAAAGAAACTCATGCAGGTTTGAAACAACATGAGGGTGAGTAAATTATGACAACAATTTGCTTGAGCTTGAATAAATAAATGCTTTGTTTATAATGAGGAGGACATTTTAAGCTAAGAAACTTGCAGGGTGTGTTAATGGTACAAAGAAATGACATGTTCTCACTCTATTCTCACTTTAATAAAGTCGTAGGGACAGGTGACTTCAGGGTGGTCTTCAATGTCAAAGGTGTCATCAAACTCCAGAGTGATCTGAAAACCCTCCTCCAGCTCAATGCGATACGTGCAGTCAGAGCTTTTGGGGTACGGTTTAGGGAAATCAGGACTGGCGATCTCGCCGGACCGCTCCGTATACACACTGTCATTACACTCCACTGCAATGATTACAAACACACACACACGCGTTTATATTTCAATATCATTCAGCGTTCAAAATACAGCAACTAAAAGAGGAATGCACACACATAAACGACTAAATCTTCTTCCTACTCTAAATCTTCATCTTTTTTGCATTGAAACACATGGAAGCTGTAATGCTTGCACCCTTTCTAATCGGGTTTTTGAAGTTCACAAGTTAATCCACATCTCACTGACCACCACAATGTAAATATTTAGCTGTTGGTGCTTAGCTACAATCAGCTGAGGAGGGGGCAAAGGTTAGACATAAAACAGACTCACTTTAACACACACATTAAATACCACCACAACACATTATTTACAGCAACATAAATCATGATAAAATTGCAAAATTGTATCCAAGCCAACGTTATATAAATAAGACTGTACATTTGTAATTAGTTGACTTACACGATGCAGTCTCAAATTAACCTGCTATTAGGTTTTTCTTAAAGCACTGCTTTATAATTAGGAGGAATTCCAGAAACTAATCCTGGATAATCCAACGGTACAAGATTTATTACAGAAATCTATGCAATTTAGAGCAAATGTTTGACTAGAGCCCACCTACACAGCACTTGGTTTTCATTCTTGTAATCATGCATAAATAAAAAAGTATGTGTTTGAACTGATGTTAAAACTAAGTACATTCTTGAGGGAAAAAAGGTTCAGTGGAGTTCTATATGTGACCATGGACCACAAAACCAGTCACATGGGTCAGTTTTTGGAAATTGAGATTTATACATCATCTGAGAACTGAATAAATAAACTTTCCATTGATGTGTGGTTTGTTAAGATAGGACAATATTTGGTCGAGATACAACTATTTGAAAATCTGGAATCTGAGGGTGCAAAAAAATCGAAACATTGAGAAAATCACCTTTAAAGTTGTTCATTTATGTTCACGATTGTGCTGCATTCACTCACAAAAATAAATGTTTTATATATTTACGGTAGGCAATTTACAAAATATCTTCACAGAACATGATCTTTACTTAATATCCTAATGATTTTTGGCATAAAAGAAAAATCGATAATTTTGACCCATAAAATGTATTGTTGGCTATTGCCACAAATATACCCGTACGACTTATGACTGGTTTTGTGATCCAGGGTCACATATAGGGTTCTTGACTCAACTATAATGAACGCTTTATGCCAAAAAGGCTCTATATAAGGAGAAATGTCTTTAATTATTGCATAATATTTTAATGTTGAATAGGTTATTTAATTTTTTCTGGTGATAAAGTATGATTACGTGATGTGTAATTAATAAAAATGAAAACCAAATTAATTAAATAAAACTAAATATAAACTAATCCCATAATGGGAACCCCTAAAAAAGGTTGTATATATGAAGCCCCAGACAGAATTCCTTTAAAGGAATAGTTCACTTGAAAATGAAAATTTTGTCATCATTTACTCACCCTCAAGGTGTTTCACACCTGTATGAATTTCTTCCTTTTGCTGAACACAAAAGAAGATATTTTGATGAATGTTGGTAACCAAACAGTAGATGGACCCCAATGTCTTCCATAGTTTTTTTTTTTTTTAAGTCCTACTATGGAAGTCAATGGGGTCCATCAATTGTCTGGTTACCGAAATTCTTCAAAATATCTTCCAAAATATTCTTCCAGCAGAAGAAAGAAATTCATACAGGTTTGAAACAACTTGAGGGTGAGTATATGATGACAGAATTTTGATTTTTAAGTGAACTATTCATTTAAGGTTCTATATAGAGTCTTTAAGTCTATAACAATTGTGCATTGAAAGGGAATGATCTTTCTAGTTGTGACTTGAACTTAACTGATGTATCAACATTTTCAGGGGTATTAGCAGACTTAAAGCTCCAATATGTAGGGATTTTGTAATAAAATTTCCAAAAATAACTTGCACAGTGTGATATATTTCCTCCAGTTATGTACTTACAATATCTCAAAAGTCTCCAAAGATTTTTTATTTCAGAGAAATTCCGATTTTAAATAACTGGCCGTCCCGGAAAAGAAATGTCGCGCCTCAGTGACGCAATGTCCGCTCTCTCTATCCTTCTTTCCGGTGTGGACCATGTGATAGGATATTCCACCACACCGGATTTTTTTTTTTTTTTTTTTTTTTTTACAACTTTATTGAGGTTTTTTTCTTATCACAATAAACAATAAAGACATCTGACAAAGAATAAAAAAAGGAATAAAATAAAAAATATGACCCACATCACCGGAATATCGCATGGTAAAATGCGGAAGTGGTGGTTAAAGCGTTATAGCCATAGACTGTATGGTTATAGCTGTTATGGATCACGAACTCTTTGGCGAGTATTGAAGTGCCAACAAAACGAAAGCGTCCATATTCGGATACACGCGGAGTCACGGACTGTGTGACAAACGGAGGAATAAAACCCGGATAAATATCGGCAGGCGTTTTCGAGATGGAGAGAGCTGCGCGTCTGGACTTGTCAGAGACTCTCTCGCGAGTGTATTGAGACAGGTAAGACATGCAACTGTCAATAATAGCACTTATAAACAAAGTTATATTGCTCTTTGTACTTTGGTAAGGCTTTTTATCACGTGTGGTGACCGAGATTATGGCAGTACAATTACAATCGGAGATGATGTTAAAAAAAATATTTAGTCATTACTTGCAAATGTTCGTTCAAATTTACTTTTAGATATTGGTTTGAACACGTTAAACAACACGGCATTAACCATAAAAAACGTAAAACTGTACAACATTAACCAAACAAATCATTTGACAAATAGCTGTATGTTGTAACGGGATAGCCTAATATAGCATAACATTTCACGTCCCTTGCAGTTCATTAATTATGATGACATAAAATAATACGATAAGACATACAGGTAATACAAAAACGAATAAATTACCTCATCCGTGATCATGATTCATTAATTCCATTTAGATACATCGCTAGATGGTGAAAACGCATTATAAACCACATCTCCCATCGTCACCTCCTTCATAGCGTCATCAAGCTTCGCCTTTGTTATTGTTGGAAACTGCGCCCTCTTGTGGTCAAATACCAAAGTCACATACTGGAGCTTTAAAGGATTTTCCTCATCAAGCCACACATGAATAATGTTTAAACTCTGCCACCTTTTGGCACCAAAAAGAAATGGGTCAAACTTCTGTTCTTGTGAAGAGATGTAAAGATAGCAATGTCATTTGTTTATGTTATGGAGCAACAGGTTGACGTGTATTACAATGTATTGAACATGCAAGTTTGTTATATTGTAGGAAAACCCAACTGTATTGAAACAATGAACAAATATAGAAAATGCAGCTATTTTTTAGGTCATTACAGTGATACTAAAAGGCTACCTTTGCAAGTTCTGTTGTCAGAATGAAGCAAGAACCCATAACGACAGGAACAGTAGAAGCCACCGATGTAGTTATGACAGAAATGATCACAGACAAGATCTTCGTCATTTCTGTCTCTGCATTCATCTACATCTGCAGAAAGAAGAAGAGAGCACAGGATAAAGCGATTGAAATAATGTGCATGATTTTGCTACTCTAAACACTCACCAACCGCACTAAAGTGAGCCTCAAAGCCAGAGTAGCGTTCCTCATTGGAAAAGTCTGAACGGAATGCCACGCTGAGCGCGCTCCCATGGGACATGATGACATCAGAAGCAGGGACCTGTTCTGTGTCTGTGTTCTCTCTCCCACAAAACACTGCCAGCTCCTCTGTGTCTGAATATACCTGTGTGAACAAACACAATAAAAACAACAATCATATTCTGTCTATACACTACCATTCATAAGTTTGGGGTCAGCAAGACTGGAGTCACAACTGTTTTCAACATTGATAATAATAATAAATGTTTCTTGAGCACAAATCAGCATATTAGAATGATTTCTGAAGGATCATGTGACACTGAAGACTGGAGTAATGATGCTGAAAACACAGCTTTGATCAAAGGAAACATATTAACATCTATATATTCACATTCATCATATATTAAGTTATTTTGAATTGTAATAATATTTCACAATGTTACTGTTTTTACTATATTTTTGTCAAATGAATGCAGCCTTTGTGAGCATAAGAAACTTTTTTCAAAAACATAAAAAATCTTACCGACCTCAAACTTTTGAATGGTGTATACACACACACACGCACAATAATACAGTTTTTACTCTGTACTTAACTCTGCACTTAAAGTGATAGATCATCCACAAATGAAAAGTATCTCATTTTTCTCTTTCTCATTTCTATTACACACAAAAGCATATATTATACATAATGTTAATGCAGCATTTTTCAAAACATTTCCCATTTTATTTTCCACAGAAGAAAGTAAGTCAATCAGATGTAGAACAACATGAGGGTGAGTAAATGACACAACCAGACATAATCAGAGGACTGAAAACATTCCAATTTCTAAATATACCTGCATGAACATATAAAAAGCCACACAATTCAAACACTCCCAGCTTCTCATGCCATTGATGTACCCACAAATTACACTAAAGAATGCTGCCAAACCCTCAATTTATGAAATATCTGCACAAACACAAAAACTGGCATCCACATGAACACAATTACACTCAGCAGACAGCCAACCTGTCAATCAAACCAGGGTCATGCAAACACTGCAGACCGAGACCACAGCCAAGTCTTCATTGTGCTCCTACACAAACACACACACATGCACAAAAACAGCCCTAAACAGGTCTCTTATCTAGCTCCCAGCTTGAGTGTTTACTTTACCCGTGTCAGTGAACGGAGGGTAACCTACGGCTACCAAAGATGTGTGTGTGTGTGTGTGTGTGTGTGTGTGTGTGTGTGTGTGTGTGTGTGTGTGTGTGTGTGTGTGTGTGTGTGTGTGTGTGTGTGTGTGTGTGTGTGTGTGTGTGAGAGAGAGAGACATGCTTATGGCAATGAAAGAATCCTAATTGCACAACTATTTCACCAGACACACCTCAAGCAAAATGGTTGCACAAACAGGTAGGTTATAAAAAGGACAAGTGTGTGACAAACTGCATTTCGCAGCAATTCAAATGCAATGTTACACAGAACGCATGGAAAACCCTATACATTAGATTTCCATATGCATTTATACGTGTACATGTGCAGCAGTCGTTATGTGTGTCTATGTTTTCTGTGCCCTTTTTGTCCGGCACTTTTTGGTCGGTTGCCTTGGCTTGTTACCATAGCAGGTTGCTGTGGGACCCACTGGGGGTATTTGAATATGAATATGCCCCCCTGCAGTGTGGGCAGCACATTGGCTTGTGTGAAATAAATGCTGTTAACTCCATCCGCCCAGGGTACCAGGGCATCTGCCACAGACCTGTCCGTCAAACACTCTTACAGGCCATTCTTACCCATTTAAACAAAAAGTTCCTGAGACTGGAAATGAGATGCTTATAATCGAAACTACAAAAGGCCTGCAAGTGCGTCTAGACAGATCGAGCTGCTCTTTAACTGTCGGAAAGGAAGAGCTTTTGACACCAAGAAAAGGGGTCATTTATACTTTTGAAACACATGGTTGACAATCACATAATGCAATTCCCAATTAGTGGCAAACAAATACCATAATAATCATCCCGTACCTTGGTTTTACCATCTAATACCATTGTTACAGAATTATGCTACTTGCATCTGCTAACCTGACAAGGTTAATGTTCTTGTGTTCATTCAAATAAACAAGAGGTAGTAGGGATGAGAGGAGATTGAAACATTTGTAAATATTCACTTAATCACTTACCTTCAAGTAGTCGTACTCACATAAGTATGATGGCTCTATGTCGAAGTGCATAAAATAGAGTCTGATTTGATATCCGTCTGGTACACTTATATTCCACTGCAGTTCTGTCTCTTTCGGATAGGATTCAGGAAAGTTTGGAGACTTGATGGTCCCATACATGTCCGTAAGGTGAATTAACGTTACTTGAGTCCACACAGGCCATACGCACTGGGCCAAAATCACAATGACACTGTGTAAAGAGGCATTTTATTTAAACCATAACATCAAATTCATCACTTTAAATATTAAACATGAAAAAGACCTTATTCACAGCAGCGCCATCTATTATTGTTTTTTGTTTTTGTTTTACCGGAATGAAAGCGAGGCTTAATCACTCGCGAACAGAAGATGCGTTTGCGTTAAGTGGTAACCACAGCAACAGTACATCGAAAAAAGATAAGGAGGCTAGGCTAATGTCATTATTTATCACATTTTTATAGGCTCTCGCATTATAGACCATTAAAAACGTATTGCTTATTAGTGCAAAAACAATTCAGTTCCGCGAGTCTGCGCCGTTAAATATAAGGACAAAAATTCAGAAGTGTCGACCCCTCTGAAAGAAATAATTTTCACGCGGACTAAATGGATCATTTCAAACAGGTTATAATCAGCTGTTGAAGATGATCGGAACAGATCGATATTGTTTTGACAGCATTCGTCTATCTTTGGGCTATGTTACTGAAGAAGAAAAGTTGAAGTGAAAGAAAGTTCTCACCGTGCAAGCTCCATGACTTCATTTATTTCTCAGTCAGTTGGAAAGGTGCTGCATTCCCGTCTGAACTCGTTTTTTCTACACTCGTCCCATTGCAACAGTTTACAATAAGTGCTCGATCTCCCCCACAGACTGTGTATGTCGGGGCGGGGTGGACGTTGTGTTTTCTCACGCAGATAGTAAGGCTACTTGCACAAAAGAGAAGTTACATTTCAATATAAACAACAATGCAAGTATTGCATTAAGAGAAATACACCAGGGCAGGATATATGATATGCATTTAAACAAAAATGTAGGCCTATCTCTCTTAATAGCTAGCTATATGATTTAGTTTTGTTGACAAAATAATATGAATGTGAACAGCAAGTTTTTAGGTTAAAAAAATCAGTCTGTCTGCCTATCTAAGACAATGTTGCTGACTGAAACTTTCTAATTAAGACCAAAGCAGGAGTTTCTCAGGAGCCTTTAGAACCTCAAACCAAGACCCGTGACGATGATGGTCCTTGTGAGACCATGATAATCTGCCCCTAAAACCCAGGTTCTGAGCTCCTTTTCTGCCTACTCGACAGACCATGTGATTTGTCCACAATGTATTTGGGTCTTCACTACACTTTTAAATCACAGAGGTGATCCTAGTTTGACATGACATTATAATCATAGATTTCATATAATTTCAAGATGGTTATGCTTCGTCAGCCAAAATTACAGTATAACAGCAAAAAGAACATAAACTATTAAAATTCACGCGTGTGTGCGTGCGTGCGTGCTGGTTTGATGACCACTAACACCAGCCTGTCCTTGTTTGAGGTCACCTCTGTATACAGCAGATGGTTGATGGGTTATCACTGTTGGTGATTAGAGCTGATTAATGTATTTGAAACCAGAAGTTCTTTAATTCCAGAAAGATCCATTTCCCACTGTTTTCTCTCTCAGTATGAGATAGCAAGAGAGAGGTAGTTGGACAGTTAGAACAAGTGTTTAGTCGACAGGTGGGTAATGAGCTGTGTGTTAGAAAGCCAAGAGTGTGTGAGAGACAGAAAAAAAAGAAATTAAAAAAAGAGTAATGTCCATTATGAGAGAGGACCCTGTATAGTAACACCTTTGTGAACTTTGTAAAATTAGATCACTGGGTTGTCTGTTGCCTAATGGGTGAAGGTTCAGTCCCAGATCATGGTTGAGTATAGCTCAAAATCCAGCATTATTACTATTGTGCCCTTAAGTAAGGTACTTAACCCCAGGTGCTTTAGGAGGACAGAATTACTGCACTATCACTCCGGTTAAAGAATGTCTTCTCCAAATGACAGTTGCCACTATAAGATTGCCTTGGGTAAATGAAGTGGACGGGTGACAATGAAGTGGAGTCAATAGAATTGAGTGAAGTGCTATTAGCCTTTCGACCTCTAGAGGGAGGTGTTGACCACCTCTGCAGTGCTTCTGCATTAAGCTCGTGCTCGCTCTTTGCCAGATGATGACATGCTGACTGCTTGCCTCATGAATTTTAATTGGTTTACATGACTGGACGCTCCAGGAAAGTTAGCCTATCAAGAAATTTCAGCACTGCAAAATTAATATTCATGACTGAACCGCCAGTCACATTGAGATAATGTTCTAGGCTAAATAATAAGAAAAGTGTTTAATGGAGAAAAAAAAAGAAGGAAACGTCAATGTAAGAAGAGTGAAAATTAAAAGTTTCAGTTTAAAGTTGGTCAATGCTACAGAACAAGAGTAGGCCCTGACCATCCTTACAATAAAAAATAGCCTATCGTCCAATACTGAAAGTTTGAACGAAGTGCAGGTATGACGTCACTTAGCATTTGAGCACTTCCGGTTCCATAGTCCCGAAGTCAATGGGATTTTTGGAATAAGGTTTTGGTTAAATGGTTGAAATAAGGTACTGTATGTGGGGAACACAAACTCAAGACACTTTAACGTTTTATTCTACGACATAAAATATATTAGTATTACCCCACTCGTGATTTTTTTAAGCTGTTGCCTGTCTTAAAAAAGGCGGTTGCTAGCAAGTGGCTAGTTGGGACTACAGAGGCTGTCGAGGAGATTAAACGTCATCGCACTGAACGGGTAAACTCAGTCCACTTTTACAGCCTCATTATGCTCAAAAGTGTGCTCTAATAAACTATTCTATCTCAAAAGTTCTGGGAAAATGTTTTTAGATAAAAACTGAAAGAGTTGTCAGAAGCTTAGTGATGGTGATGTTGAATTTGTGGGACCTTAGTGTAGTTCATTTATAGCCTACCTTTACCTTTTTACTTCTGGCGACTGCATTTAGGCTTCAGAATTCATAAAATCTTATGTGATTCTTCTGTGATAATTATCTTAAGGACAAAACGTGTCAAAATTATAAACTTTTGTTGATCACAGAGCTTGTTTTTAACGATAATCCAAAAGCCTATATGGGAAAATCCTATTGGGTTTTTGTCGAAGGAACCAGTGTGATGCTAACTGTCGTTAAAGAATAAACTGTTCAATAATGAAATTAAACAAACACACTGACAGACAGTACAATTCTTACTGTAATTGTTTGAGGTCCCATTTAAAGACATTTCAGGCCACTACGGCAGGTTTCCACCATAAACTGTAAAGGTTTCCACAAGCAATGCCATTGTACAGGTCAACATGCAGCCCTGCCCCAAATACCTGTCATAGTCAGAAAGTCGACATCAAGCCCTCTGATTGGCTAACACGGGCGGGCCGCGGTAAGAGCCTGACAGAGGCAAATGTGATTTCTTAGGGCAGTTTTTTAGTTATAACTCAAGTGATATTTTATGCATTTTATTTACATCTGCTTCAAACTACTAGTAATTATAGTCGCCTATAACGGATTGTTAACTTTCAAATTAGCTGTGCCTGAATTCCTGTTCTTTCAAATTATTTGCTGGTTGCACACTCCATAACCGCAGATGCAGTAGCTAATATTGGGCATTGTTCTCATACTGTTTAAATGTATAATACTCATTTGACATACTGTTTACTATGTGGTTGGGAAGCATATTGGGACACTGGGACTGTCTATAGCTAATAACCTCCAAAATGTTAAATATGCACTCTTAATGAGCATTCGTTATTTATTTCCTAAGCTTATATAATTTCCAACTGTGCAAAAGTATGCAGCTCTCTTTCATTTTGTGTATATTCTTTATCTCTTTCCTGTAGCACTTTTAGAAAACTTTATTTCCAAACTCCATTGAAAGCTAATTATTCTTATTACAGTGCTTAAGTTTATTTACATTTAATGAGCTGTGTGTGTGCAGGTCTGGAGGTCTTTAATCTTACCGCATTAAACTGACCCTGTTTGCTTCAGAAGCTTAATACTTTAATCAATAAATATCCAAGATAAATGATTCCACACCAGGCAAACACACACTCGGTAAACAGTTCTGCTCAATATCCTTCTCATTTTGAGTCATGGCTGAAAAGAATCACACATTAGTCACATATTTAAGTCTGTCAAACTATCAGCCAGATAACCTTTCAGCACAATCTGAGTATGTGTGTGTCTCGCCGTGAAAGTACAGGTAAAGTGTTTTCTCATCAACAGCCACAAGAACCTTTTTGTTGTAAAAGATGATGGTTTTGTCTATGGCCATGATGAGAACGCTGGGTTCTTCAATATCTGTTTTCAGGCATTCATTACTGCAGCTTCAGTGACTAAAAATGACGATTGTACAGTACACTACTCACACAAACATACAGTTCTGGAAGCAGTTATTGATAATGTATGAAACATGATGAAATGAAATATGACTTGAGTGGCCAATGTGACTTGTCGGAGTTGGTAATCTACGCTCTATGTTTTTGTACTATATGTTTTGATTACGTGTGTGTGTGTGTGTGTGTGGGTGGCTTCAGGGTTAAAGAGCCATTCTATCAGCAGGCTCCTGCAGCAGTGGTTGCATTGTCTAGTTGAATGCCTGAATTAAAGGACTTTGTCTCCTTTGTGAGGGTAATGGCCTCCTTCACACAGACAGCACAACAATGGGGAGCGAACAGAGGAACCCCATCCCTCACTCTCCATCCCCTCCCACCTTTTTCCTCTTCCATCATTTATCTTCCACACCTCTCCTTGTCTGCCTCTTTTTCACCCTTCAAGAGAACATGACATCATCCAACACCTGTTTATGTCTCTCTCTCTCTCTCTCTCTCTCTCTCTCTCTCTCTCTCTCTCTCTCTCTCTCTCTCTCTCTCTCTCTCTCTCTCTCTCTCTCTCTCTTTCTTTCAGTCTGTCCTCCTCTGCCTTTATTTGCTTAGGCCTTGTATTATGTTCAAATTCTGGGAATGATTTTTCACCAAAAATTACACCATGAAAATCAACAGCAACAAAATCAAGTAAAGCACTTGTTCTGCGCAGTAGAAGCATGGTGCTAGCAACAACAAGATCATGGGTTTGATTCCCAGCTAAATGAACATGCTTGAACTGATAAAAATGCACACCATCATTGCTGTTTACATTTATTTTAATAAAAGCATCTGTCAAATGCATAAATGTAAATAAAATACCAAAACAAAATACATTAAATAAAAACAAATATTTGTTGGTTCTATGCAGCCTTTAACTATTGACCTGCAAACATCAGAATAATAATATAATTTTATACACACATTCCACAACTTCACATGCATGTTCATGATCCTAAATGATTTATTTTTATATATATATCAAAATATATTTTAATTGATATTCTGTGACTTTTTCTCATTTTACCAGTATGTACACCATATTCCTGAGTTGTATATTTTTGTGAATTATTTTTTTCATTAATTCATGGCCACCATGATTTTGCCAAGTAAAACATGTTTTGTTGATCCTGGATCAACATTCCTGTCTGGAAATTTAGTCCTAACCTATCTCCTGAACCTAACCATACCCATAACTTCTCCCTAAAATCAGAGGGAAATGACCTAATGACCTAAACCTCTAAGCATCTAAACCTGGTTGTAAATCTAAACTTGACATAAACTCTAAACTTGTCCCTCAAATCTGATTGGTTGATTGGAATGTTATTCCAGGATCCACAAAGATGTTGCCCATGGTGAAATCAAGTTCACCCTAATTCATTGGTTTGTTCATTCATTCATTCATTTGGGTCATTGTTGTCAGTGATTTGTTTGTTTGTTCTTTCAATAATAGGGTTGTTCCTTCTAGTGGAGCGGCTAAGTGCTTATGTTTGGCAGAATCGTTCAGTTTATGATACAAGCGTGAAAATTGGCATGAGCAGTCTCCATGGGTCACTTGACAAGAAAATTGTCCGAGCCACTTGAAATTTCAAGATGGCGGCCATTTTTCAAGATCGCCGACACCTTAGTGGAGCAGTTAGGTGAAATAGTGGTTTATTTGGTGATACAAGCATGAAAATTGGCATGAGCAGTCTCTGTGGGTCACTTGACAATAAGCCACCTACAGCTACTTGAAATTTCAAGATTGCGGCCATTTTTCAAGATGGCCACCACCTTAGTGGAGCAATTAGGCTTAAGAAATCATTTAGTTGGTGATACAAGCATGAAAATTGCCATGAGCAGTCTCTGTGGGTCACTTGACAATAAGCCACCTACAGCTACTTGAAATTTCAAGATTGCGGCCATTTTTCAAGATGGCCACCACCTTAGTGGAGCAATTAGGCTTAAGAAATCATTTAGTTGGTGATACAAGCATGAAAATTGCCATGAGCCTAATTGCTCCACATCTTGAAAAATGGCCACCATCTTGAAATTTCAAGTAGCTGTGGGTGGCTTATTGTCTAGTAACCATCAGAGACTGCTCATGCCGATTGTCATGCTTGTATCACCAAATAAACCACTATATCACTTAACTGCTCCACTAAAGTGTCGGCCATCTTGAAAAATGAAAAATCTTGAAATTTCAAGTAGCTCGGACAATTTTCTTGTCAAGTGACCCATGGAGACTGCTCATGCCAATTTTCAAGCTTGTATCATAAACTGAACGATTATATCACTTAGCCGCTCCACTATTCAGTCATTGGTTCTTTCAATAATGTCATGTGTTGGTTCTTTTATTATTTTTTTTTCCATGTTCTCTATTTCCACAGCTGCGTTTCAACAGTTTGTTTGCTTGGCAGGATGACCTTTCTTTTGGTAATATCATTCATTGATGCAGATTAATTCATTCATTCATTTAGTAAGTCATTAATTAATTGACTTGTTTAATTGTTCATTAACTCCTTCAATGGTTCATTTTAGATTTCCTCCCTTTCAAATGTTGGATATCAACAGATTCTGTTTTCTCTCTTTTTTATCTTGGATTAGTGTCCCAGTAAAGATGTTCACCTCTATTACCCTCTTCAGCCTTTTTGCTGGATCCCATAATCCTGTCTAGGTCAAGCACAGCAGCGCCTCACATCACTTTTCAAGCATAGAGGAAGATAATGATGATAAGTCTGAGGAGAACGAATATCTGATGATTGCATCCTTGTGCCCCGTTAGATAAAGTCATGAGGTACGTTCGGCCTGATCTCTATCTGCTCCCATAATGCTTTTCAGCATCAACCCCAACCCACTCATCACTGTAGCGATCAGACACAATCATCTTCAGAAATATCCAGGATAAGCCTCTTGTTGGTCTTTGATTGGCTTTATACTGAGATCAAATACGTGTGTGTGTGTGTGTGTGTGTGTGTGTGTGTGTGTGTGTGTGTGTGTGTGTGTGTGTGTGTGTGTGTGTGTGTGTGTGTGTGTGTGTGTGTGTGTGTGTGTGTGTGTCTGTGTGTGTGTTGAACAATGTGCTTGATGTCATATTCAGCTCAGGTATTCTACAACAGTCATATAAAATGCTGAAACATTAGAGACAAAGTTTATATAGGCTATCAAAAATATTTTGAGATCTTATCGATTGTGTTCAAGATTTAGCATGTTAAATTGTGTGTGTGTTCATTTATACTGTATTGTGTTAGAGAGGTGGTCCACTGGCTACGTCAATAATTATTTCCAAGACAGGATATTACTGCAAATAGAGAAGTCATTATTTCAGTAAAACCCAGAAAAATCATCTACATTTTTATCGGTTAAGCACACACCAAAAGCCATTCCTCTTCTCTCTTTATCAGTTAAACACATACTGTGCGGAAATGAGGATCTCCAGCCTGGCGCTGCTGCTGTCTATTACCCACAATGCTTTTCAAGTCAGCTGTGATAATGGATATGCAAATGATATGTAAATACAGCTAATGGACATGCTTCATATGAACCGAGTTTTGATGTGCTGAGGAAATACCGGACAGGCCAGAGATACTGTAGAGAGCAGATATGAAAGAAAAGCAGATTTATGTCATTATTATAGCATCAATCACAATGTTTTTAGCAGATATTACTGAGTTATGATTATATTCAACGTCATTTTAACCAGCGTTTCCTGCACTACTTTTCAGTAGCAGGGAATCTTCGGTGCCACAGCCAAACAAATCCAAAGTGAGTTTGCAGGATGTTTTGAATAGCCTATAATGCAATAAAAAAGATTTTATACCGCAAAATTAGTCCAAGAAGCATCATTCTATAGAGTTGTCCTCGCAGGCTGCACACTGAAACACATATAGGCTGCAAATTTCTTTCATGAAACTCTAGATAGGCTGATAGGTCATTTGCAAGGACTGCAACGTACAACACAGACACGCTGCGCAAAAACACTACGTGAAATAGCTCAAGGCCCAGAGAGAAGGAAATGAATAGTTGAATAAAGTCGTTATTTTGTTTACTTTTTGCGCACAAAAAGTATTCTCGTCGCTTGATAAACTTAAGATTGAGCCACTGATGTCATATGGACTACTTTGATGATGTCTTTATTGCCTTTCTGGACATGGACAGTATGCCGTCCATTGACTTTCAATGGAGGAACAGAAAGCTCTCGGACTAAATCTAAAATATCTTAAACTGTGTTCCGAAGATGAACGGAGATCTTACGGGCTTGGAACGACATGAGGGTGAGTCATTAATGACATAATTTTAATTTTTGGGTGAACTAACCCTTTAAATAACTTCCCCTCCCTCTCTCAGCGACTTCTCTTCTCTGATGATGCATTTTTCAGTGCGAGGGCGGGACGACCTGTCACTCACAACCATCCTATCATTTCCTAATGGACTGAATCAATTCCCGCACTACATTTTTTCTTGTTCGAAAAGCAGTTTCACTCGATTATACGTCACAATAGAAAAGAAAAGACTATTGCAACTTCCACTTCACGCTTACCTTAAAGGAACCTACATTTCCTATCTTTCCTACATTTAGATAGGTGGGCAAATGCATTTTTGTCTCAGTGCATGCATTGTTTTAGTTTGACAGGGTCGGTGCTAGCTCAGCTTAGCATAATGAATGGAATCCTTTGTTGCCAGCTAGCATGTCCTGAGTAAAAGTGATATAAAAAACAACAACAAAAAAAAAAACACCTAATTACTTCTTGTGGCCTGCGTATTCACAACAAGTACAAACAGCGATGCAGATTAACACTAGGTGATTTCCTAGGCAGATATTGACTTATATATTAAGGACTATATTAGGGGGAAGCACAGGCGAAGCACTGCTACTTGGGTGTGATATCTCTGCCCCCAAGTAACAGTGCTTCGCCTGTGCTTCCCCCTAATATA